>NC_056510.1:8857245-8875018 GCF_014905685.2 Nematolebias whitei | reverse complement strand
TTATCATGTTTGTACAATATATTATCATGTTTGAACAATATATTATCATGTTTGAACAATATAATCATCATGTTTGTACAATATAATTATCATGTTTATTCAATATAATATCATTTGTACAATATATTATTATATTTGTACTATATATTATAATGTTTGTACAATATAATTATCATGTTTGTACAATATATTATCATGCTTGAACAATATATTATCATGTTTGAACAATATAATTATCATTTTTGTACAATATATTGTACCCCCTGTGCACATAACTTCGGTCCACTACATGTGCCACTTGTGATGCGAATGACAATAAATGAAGAAACTATGACTATGAAATCTTATAAACCTGTGGCACTTTGCAAAACCTTCCACCAGAGGTCACAATTGTACAAGTTTTATTTTAAGTATTTTGTGCTTGTTGCTCTGTGTCCAGCTGTCTCAGCTGCCAGTAAACTCTCAAGACTTCTGGATGTAGTTTGTGTCAGAACTTTACAGTTGATAAAGTTACATTTGATGTAAGCTGGTGGTTTTTATCCAACAGCTTCACAGACCTGCATCAAACAGTCAGCAGCTTAGTTTAACTTCCCGATGGCCGTTTGCTGAAAATATATTAATTTATATTAAACCTGCATGTGAGAAGCAACTGGTAAATCACAGCTAACTGCTTACAGGGCAAGCTTTCTCAGGTTTTACCAGAACTTGTGCAGAGAAGTCGTAATACATGCAGTAAACGGACTTGTCTTGGAAAGGATCACATCCATCTGCCCTCTGCTATCTGCCAGTAGATATTCACACTCAGTAACACACAGGCGTCTCTGGTGTTTGGCTCCAGACCAGCGAGCAGAAACACGATGGCCGGAGGATGCGTTTGGAATGGAAACAGGCTGACACAGTTGGTGGATCATAAAACGACAGCAGGATTATCGCTGGCCTGTGGGGGACGGTGACTGACCCTTTTACACTTCCTGTGAACCGTGTGTTTGCCTTACCGCTGGATTTTTCTTGGGCATTTTCACAGCTCCAGATGTGTTTAGAGTTAAAAACATCCAAGTGTGCAGGACATGTTGGGGCGACATGAGAAGTTCTCATTCTTTAGCTTGTCATGACAATCAGTTTCTGATGGTGACTGCAGCTGTTGGCCTCAAGCTGCGCGGAGTCTTTGGAAGCTAATGCACATATAATTTTCATCCTCCATCTTTCTGTCCCCTGTTTACACATCACAAGAGGCATGGATGTCAGGCAGTTTTACAAAAGTTGACAAATGATGACCAAAATAATCATTAAAAATCTCACTTCTGACAAATGGTTTAAGGTGACACCTCCCCTGGCTTGCATATGTTTTTTACTCCATTTAGAATAAAAAAAAAACCTCCTCCCTTGCCACTTATCCCTTCCAGCCGAGTCATTCGCTGGCTGATTGAAAAGGACTGTGGACCCCCGTTGTTATTTGTGATCAGCACACGTTTCTCATCGTCATCATCCTCCTGTGTATTACATTGTCTAATCATCTTGTTCTCATGGTTTCTTCACTAATTCCTTTTCATTACCATGCTTTTTGTCTGCCAAGTGTTTTTAATGTCTGCATTTGGGCCCATGAGCCTTCACCTGGCTTGTATGAAGACATCTAGCTAAACAAAAAAACAAGGCCTTCACTGAAAAACTAAAACAAAGCCCTTTATTTAAAAAGAGAAATTGACTTGTTTCTGGATGCTATGAAAAATAAACTGTAATTCCAACAAAGGAGAAGTATTGAGTTTTTGCAGAAATTTTTGACGAGATAAAACTGGGTTGTTGAAGCTAAAAGAACATCAACACTAGCTAAAAAGTGCAAACTGCTAGCAAAGGTCAAAACAGCAAAATTCTAGCTAAAAGCTAAATGTAGCCATGACGCTGAACCATATTTCAAAATTATGTTTTTGAAGGAATAAAAGTGATCTCAATGTGTTTCTAGGTAAAATGTTTGTGAATAAAGGCAAACACTTTGAATTGCATTCTGGGTAAATGTTGATGAATGATGTTGAATGATGTGGACAGGTTGAATGTTAGTTTTGGACCTTTTAATTCGAACCGGAGCACAATGTCAGAGAAGAGAATGCAGACATGACTCGATTTCCACATTAGTCCCAGAGCTAATATTTATGATGTTAGCTCCAGAGCAAACAACTTTTAGTAAAATAACATATTAAGGCCAAGTATTCAAAGATCCCTTTAAGAAAACTCAAAGTCACAGCACCAGTCTCCTGGATGAGCTGAACGTTTTGATGTACAAATGGCTAAAAATAGTACAATGTATGCAGAAGTAGAGACTGCAACAAATCTTACAGAAAACCCCAAACCAGTGAAACAATGTGCACACGTAAATCCAGAACATTGGTTTCACATGAACATATATTCTTAAACGTTCCAAACTAATTGTCTTTCTATTGTTAGTTTTTACTTTTTTCTTGATGTTGTTGTTGACTGAGGTCTAGGACTCATGGGAAATGTCAAAACAACCGAAGACACCGGCACATCCTGCAGTTTTCTCCTGCTGTCCTGACGTGGGGCATTTTTCACAAGCTGCTGCCCTGCCAAGCTTCGGAAACGTGATCCCGTCCTCTCATCAGGCCAGACGGCGAGTGCAAACCGGCGGTGGAAACATGGTGTCTGTTACAGATAGAATGCAGCTCAACGGCTTCTGTTTCATCAGCAGGCGGGTCACAGACATCTTTGTGTTTAAGGTTTATAATGGTGGGCTCCGGTAAAGTCAACAACATTGAAGATTTGATCTGGTAGTAGCTGAAAGTCATGCTCAACACAAACTGTCAGAGTCACCATTGAATGTATGTTAGCAAAATGTGAAAATTACCGCAGATTTTAGTGAAGCAAGTTAATGTGGGGCAAATGTTGGCTTGTGAATTCAGTAGGAGGTAAACTCTATTTCAGAAAGACAAGTAAATGGACTGTATTTATATAACATTTCTATCTCATCAAGATACTCAAAGCTCTTTACAACACAATCTGTGCCCTCATTTACCCATTCATACAGCACTCTACTAGATCTATACAAAGAATAATCAGTGCTTTATCACATTCATACACAGATGGGACACACATAGGAGGCAATGAGGGGTTCAGTGTCTTGCCCAGGGACAATTTGGCATGTGACTGCTGGTGGAATCAAACCCCCAACTCTTGCATTGGAGGACGACTGCTCTAACCGCTCAGCCACAGCCGCCCAGAAGGATGCTGAGTAAGATATTTACATTATTTGTGTTGAGGATGAGTCGGTATTCACACAATTTCAAAGTTCATGCTCAATAATCCAGGTAAAAAAATCCAACAAAGTTCAGTCAGGTCATCTGGACGTTTTTTTTTTTCCGAGACATTTCGTCCTTCATCCAAAAGACTTCACCAGTCCGAGGAGCGACAACAAACAGTCCCACAAGCAGCACACTCACATAGTGGACCAACAAGTTTGCTGGTGATACGGTGGTTTCTGGGGCCCGCCCTCTCCCCTGTCGACTCCCCTGAGGCATCCATAGCCAAAGTGGTTCAAAACATGAAAGTTCATGCTCAATAATCCAGGTAAAAAAAAACAACTTTGATGAGAGAAGCATAAAAGGCTGCAGAGGGCATTCAGCGGGCGCTGGAGCATTACCTGCCAATGGTAGTTCTGTTCTAGCCATTTACTTGCGAGTTAAACTAAATAGTAACAAATTGTATATTTCTCCGTGTTTTCAGAGTAAATTCCCTGATGTCCTCCTTTCTACCACCTGCCTGCCTCCGGTCTGGAACCTTTCTTCAGACGTGCACCTTCTTCACCCTGTAACCGTTGGATCAGCTTTCCCCACAGCTGACTTCTACCTCTACTGTAAGAAAGAGCAGCAACAACATTATCACCCCCTGCAGACAGACCAGTAACCATCTCCTTGCTCTTCAGGATTCCAGCTCCCTCCCTGGCACAATCGATGATTTTTATTTTTTTCCACCTTTGTAAATAAACACAGTAAACATTTTAGAGTCTTGGTATCTGTTCTCTTCAGTCCTTGTATCTGCCACAATCATTGCATTAATAATGAGAGCTTTTAGTTCATCACGAGCTTTGATGAAAATGAAAATGAATGGCAGAGAGTCTGAGTTGAGAGACAACACAAACAGGTAATTTGCTCTAAAATGATGACCAGAATTGAAACTGCAACATTAAGGCAGAAGTTTCTCAGGGAATCAACTCAAATAATGTACCGTAACATAGAGTATTAATGTATTGAGCTTCAGTTAAACGATAAAGAAAAACAAATGGAAGACTTTTAGCATTCTCATATTTATCAGAGCTACAGTAGAACAGACCTCTGCTTCATTGCCGACATTTAGGAGCCTCTATAAACTAAAAAAAAAACAGACTGATTTGACACATTCCAGATCTGAACCGTGGTTTTCCTTGTACAGGTATATAAGCACTTGTTTGTATTATTAGCACATGTTCATGCATTAAACATGACAACATGACTCCGTTATGGCCTCTGTGAAGTTTTTAGGACCACTAAATAAATTCAACGTTTACAAAAATTAAGTTAAATGAACATTCTCTTACAAATAATATGTTGACTGTTATACATATAAAGTCTTAAATCCTCTGACGATAAACGATTTGTGAATTGCTCCAGTAATTTTAGGGTTGTGTTTGTTGCAGAACCTCTGCCCATCTTTACTTCCGAGTGATTCAGCCTCTCTAAAACGCTTTTATACCGGCGGTCGTATTTTCCCAGATAGTACGAGATCGAGAACGAGTCAAGACTCCACAAGTAAAAATTTAACAGTGTTTATTATTTACAGGGAAAAGAGACAATGCACTGGAGGATCCTCTGGAACACTGGGGAGCACGGAGATGGGTCAGGTAGGTGTTGAGGTTGGAGGATAATCTTTGAAATGTTTTGTTGTCTCACAGGTTTGGAGGCTTGACTCGTCTTGGGAGGTCAGTCCAAGAAGGTTCCAAGATGTGGGACACAAAGCGAGTAGACACTGGAGTCCAGGACCGATTGGACGCTGAGGCACTCGAGGGAACACAGGTAAGCTGAAGCATTAGTGATGGGTCCGGCAACACCGATGCGTCGAGCTCATAGAGCAAAACCCGTGTCGTGCGCGTATCGCTATCAGAAAGTCACGTGACCGACACAGGAACTGTTTCGAACTGACACTGACGCGCCAAACTGTGTTTATAAGGAAGCGTATCTGTCAACGGGACGCATCCGCCAAAAGACTCTTAGATCTTTTTCCGGTTATCATTAAATTCATCACGAATTACGGAGCAGCCTCAAACCGAATGAAAGCTTTCCGCCGTGTGGGACCATTTTGATCTCATATTGGAAAATAAGGTATTCATTTCCTTGTTGTCTCATCCTGTTCCACTCGTAGTTTCCACTTGATCTATGTGAATTCAAATTAATTTCAAAGTGACTCTTGGTTTTTTTCTATTCATATTATTTTCTGCAGGCTAAATGTCGCATTTGTTCGACAGGGCTTTCGTATTTAAATAAACCCACCTCCTCAATGCTGAGGCATTATAGGGCCAGGCGTGAGAATGAAGTCCCAGATACATCCAGGGTAAACTCAGGTATACAGCCATTCTACAACTTACTCACAATCGCTTTACTGATAATTAATTCCTATAAATTTATTCTTTATCTCATTTTTAACCATTAAGCTTCCAGGAAGCAGATGCTGGCTGAGGCTCTGCTGAATCTCCTCCTGAAGGCCTGCCAGCCCCTCAGCCTATTAATAACTTGTTTTCTGAATAAAAATTTGTAAAAACAATCCCATGAAGATATGAAATAATACACTATAAAATACAATGACTTAAATTATATTATTGTATATACTAGATCATATGTGTCAAACTCAAGGCCAAATGTGGGACCAAATGTGACCCTCATTGACATCTGCCCCCCAAGATGCTATTTTAAATGTAAAATACTTTTATCACCTAATTTTGTCAGTAATATTTGATTATAATGTCAAAAGTGCAACAGAGAACATCAAATGAGACCAATCAAACTCTTGTTGAGGAAACTGCAACCAAGAAAAGATGTTTGGCATCTGACTTGAGTTAATGTAGATTCTGAAACTGGCCCTTAGTTTGAAAAAGGTTTTAATTTTGGGCCCTTTTGTAAGTGGGTTTGACACCCTAGATCATCAAATCAGTGTCAGTTGAGTTGGTCAACTAGGTTGCCTGTAGGGATCTTTAAGTTCCAGCAGGTGTCAGTATTCAGTGACTCAGTATCAATACAGTTTGGCAACGTGTTGAAACGCTTCATGACGCCTCATCTATGAAGCACGAAGAGAGAGTCAGGTTCACACAAGATCACAAAAGGCTAGACGCACAACGACCATGTAGCATGGGCGATGCTCCAGCGGAGAGCTCGACTGCAGCCTTAAGTAGTGGTGGATCCTCGTTAGTGGGATGACCTGCAGGTGTGGTTGATTGGCAGCCATCTTGGATCCGGCAGCTGCAGGAAGCAGTACTCTCACAATACCCAGTCCTCTCACTGACCTGTTGTCAGTTACACTAACTATTTGTAAAACTGTTGGCTCTTCTTTGTACTCGTTACTTGTGCGGCCTTGAACCCGACCCAACTTCTTTGAGACGTTTTTGCTGCCGTCAAATTCACGGCATTACTTTTCCCTAAAAATCGTACAATGTGCCAGTTTCTGAATTTGGCTTGTTTAATCTGCTCTGTTGTGAATAAAATGCGGGTTCATGACATTTTTGTTTTATTTACATTTTAAACGACGTCACCGTTGGTGGTAAATTTACAGACGCAGTATTAGTTCCTTCACTGAGTGGCTGCATGTGGAGACAATAAGCTGAACTGACAGCGTTCTCTGCTGCAGCAGCAGCTGAGTGACCCCTCTGGGGGTTGTTATGATACCCCCCACCCCCACCGCACCCCCCACCTCCTCCATCCACTGCTTGCACACCTGTGCTCCCATCGACCCAAAATAAAAGCTCACAGCATTTAAAAGGGTTCAGAAATATCCTCGGGCTGAACAACGACTTGACATCGATACCCTGAGAGATTCTTAAATCTCCAATTCATTTCCAACATATTGTTGGTTTTATTTTCACACCGACACGTGAGAAGGCTCGACGACAGAGCGCTCCTTCCTGTCAGCACCCGTGGACCTGACTGCAGCGACACTGGCAGCCAGTGGTGTAGTCTACATTTTTGTAGTGGGCATACTGTGCTTAGAAACCAAAGTATGCCAGTTAGTATAATGTAATAGTTAATTTATTTAGATTTTTAAGCATATTGAACGTTTCTAAATTTCTCTGATGCTTATAGAACAACAGCATTTTGTACAACAGTTGGCTTTGTATTAAAAGCATGTTACAGACTTTATGAAACAGTATCAAAGCAAAACATGTTCAAGTATCAAATACTAAGTACAGAAGTATTAATTAAACAGAAAAAGCAGGTTGAACCAACTCAATGTGTCTATAAAATGTTCCAGATGTGTTGACAATGACACGAGCCCATGTCTCGTATCATTGCCGATGATACGTGACATGGGCTCGTGTCATTGGGCACTTTTAAGTGGGTATTTTGAAATTCCCAAGCTTTTCTAGTGGGTATACTCCGTATACCCGCGTATCATATAGACTCCACCACTGCCGGCAGCCCGCTGCTGACACGAGCGCGGGGTTTTATTTGAATCAGATCCATCAGTTTGGTTCTTTCCAAAACAGTGATCGCAACGTGGTGTTGTACAAAACTGTCATCTCACGGGATAATTGCATTGTTTAGTATTCACAGCTTCATTACTGCTCGCAGCTATGATTGTGTTATTGCTTGTGTGTCTCTGTGTTAGCAAAATACCGTTTCTCGTGAACCACTGATTTGAAGTAAGTCAGTTTTATAAGTAGTGAGCTAAAATCTGGTGTGGCAGCAGCTGAGAGTCTTCCCTTTCCATGTTTGGGTTAAAACATCAATTTTCAGAATTTGGACAGTGTTTTAAAGTAGGGATGTCTAATCCTGTGAAGGGCCAGGAGGTACACTGGAAACACCAAAAGACAGATAAATAATCTCAGGTCAATAGGATATTAAAGGGCTAGAAGCACGAACCATAGGCAGGTAATGCTCAACCTCAAGGAGGTCATCTGTTGCCTTTTATACTTTGGAGCCTCATCAAGAAGAATGTTTGCAGGTATGGTAGTTTGGCGCCATCTAGTGACCTGAGGACAGAAGTGAAACAGGAACTCCCACAGGTTTCGGTAGTTTTCTATACTTGAGTGTGCATTGCTGCGCAAACATTGATTTAAAATACCCACAAAAGCATTCTGGTTGTCTACACCTGGAGCGTTCCAGTCGTTACGAAAACCGAGTGAGTGTAGTGGAGTTTTAACGTGACCATTAAGCCTTTTTGCCAACGGCATCAGATTTTTTTAACACTAATGTGAGTATCTAGAAAAAAAACAACTAATTGGTACATTTCAGCCAATAGAGTGCTTACCTACTTATTTGTTATTTATGACCAGATCCACTGTTTCGTGACATTTTGGGACAGTTGGTGATGTAATGAAACGCAAAATGAAGCAGACTGTGGGACGGTGTTTCTGGATGTACCGAAACACTGATTCCATTTAGCCATAATCACAGCATTCCAGCTTTCATCCATCCATCCATCCATTTTCTTTACCCGCTTATTCCATTTTTGGGTCACGGGGTTCGCTGGTGCCCATGTCCAGCAATCACTGTGCGAGGGGCGGGGTACACCCTGGACAGGTCGCAAGTCCATCACAGGGCCACATAGAGACAAACGACACAAACAAACATTCAGTCTCTCACTCACACCTAGGGACAATTTTGAGTTACCAATCAGCCTAACATGCATGTTTTTGGTCTGTGGGAGGAAACCGGAGTACCCGGAGAAAACCCACACATGCACGGAGAGAACATGCAAACTCCACCCAGAAAGGCCCCTGGACCGGGGTTTGAACCAAGGACCTGCTCGCTGAGAGGCAGTAGCTCTACCAGTTGCGCCACCGTGCTGCCCATTCCAGCTTTCATTAACATAAATTTCAACTTCTTACTTTATGAAAACTGAGAAGTTCTGATTGTCAGGGAACCCTAAAAGTCGGGACATGTGCGTTACAGACGGGGCAGATCCAAAAAAAAAATAAAAAAAAATAAAAATCGTCAATTAGCTTTAAAGTCTCGAATAAAAGAGCAAATTGATTTATGATGGACTCTCAGCCTTTCACAGCTGACTCCATTACAAACAAACATTCGGTCTAACACGGACATATCGCCTGGAATGTCTTCCAGCGTTTATTTGGCTTGGAGCACAAATTTAGAGCAGCTGTTTTTCAATCTGCTTTGGGCCCGGTTTCTGTCCCAGTAAAGGCTGAGGAAAGATGCTGGCCTGAACTCAGGCTCTGTTGTGGGTAAACGCCTCTCAGGCTTTTTGTGATGTGAGATTTACTTTCATGATGAGGACGCTTCTAAAAAACTGTTTCTCATGTTTCATCTCACATGTGAGTCAAGTTTGCACTTTTATAGTCTTTCCAAGTTCCAGATTGTATCTAAACACATAAAAAAGATTACAGTCAAATCAGGACTAAAAATAAATATTTTGGAATGTTGACGTAATTAAGCTTTATATATTTGTTTAATCAACAACGTGCAGGTTGTTGTTTAGCCTGCTGCATAAATTAAAAGGCAGCTGCATGGACATTTAGATTTAAAATAGTTCAGATTTTTGAAGTGTGCTTCTTTGGAAAGGTTATGATTAATGAATATCTTACCTGTTGCAGATTCATTCAACCTTTATTTATACAGGTTAGTTCCATTGAGCCTTGGGGACTCATTCACAAGAGAGACCTGAAACCTGAAAAGAAAACAAACCCCCTGGATGTTCCCAATCCTGGTCCTTGAGGAACACCATCCTTCGTGTTTTAGTTGTTTCCTTGCTTTGACACACCTGATTTGAATCAATGGGTGACTAACAGGCCTCCGTACAACTTCATGATGTAACTGAATCACTGAATCAGGTGTGTTGGAGCAGGGAAACAACTAAAACATACTGGATGGTGTTCCTCAAGGATCATTGTTGGGTACCACTGCTTTTGGGGAAGCTAACGGCTAGTCTGAGTGATGTCAGGACCAAAGTGGATCACCACCACCTTAAAACAACTCCTGTCTCAAAACTTAAATAGCGGTTCTTGCAAACACTATTTTATTTACATTTACACATATTTACAACTCAAATGCTTCGTAGTTTTAATGTCTTCATCTTTCAGCGTTTCACATCAGACTGAATTGCAAGCATTTTCTTCTTAAAATCGTCACAGAGTCCACTCTTCACTTAGTCTGAAGAGTGCCAGAGCTGCATTCAACACCTGCAGAGCTGCGACCGAAAACATGCCTGTGCCTAAAGGTGATTAAAATTTATATATATAAAAAAAACACTATTGATGATTAAATAATTAACAACTGGTCCAAATCTACCTCTTTTCAAAAGTCTACTCCAGTTGATCAAAAATGCAGCTGCAAAGATGAGTGCAAAACGATTTGAGGTGGGTACGATATGAGCCAGCATTGCAAGGTATGCATTAAATAATCCATTTATTTAATGGTTTTGGGGTCTATTTGATGTATGATCATAGTTTTATTTTAAAGCTCTCAAATATGTGATAGTTTTGGCATTTTTGTGTACCAGAAAAACACACACACGCTCAGCACATACACCAGTTTGGATGAAAATACAATAGTTTTAAAGTGACATTATGACGTTTCCTTTTTGGTAACCCCGATGTGTACTGAGAAGAACAACAAAATCATGTGCATGGTCTAAAATGCATTTCTGAAAGCTGCACACACAATGAATATGCTGTGATTTTTTAAAAATGTGGCCTCGTGGCTCGCTGGTTGCGGAAAATATTCTGTGAGACCATAACAAAAAAATAAACTGCTCTTTTTTTTTTTTTTTTTACAATTTTCTCTCAATTTTGAGTCGCCATCTAGTATCTAATAGCCCAGTGAGCGACATAACGTTTCCTATTTGAATAGGCTTTAAATGCGATGCTTAATAAATGCAAACGTCGGAAGCTGAATTTGAACCACGTTGGAAGAGATGCGACGGCTGTGAACGAACAATTTGTTCTACTTGACTTTCTCATTTGGCTGCAAAGGTCCATCTTCTGTTTGGAAACAGCAGCAGCATTAAGGCCTTTCAGCCACGGCAATGGGCATTTCAGCTGGACAAATAAAAGGAAGCAGGGTGCATGCTGGGATGAATGTGTTTGAGTTGCCATGTTTGTGTTTTGACACCTGCACCGTGCCAGATAAGGGGCAGAGCTCAGGTTCTGATTGTCCCGTGTTAGCAGATCTTGATTCTACGTCTGCTGAACGTAACGACGGAGGGAAACGCACTAATGAAGAAAGCAAAAATAAACAGCTTCAATGCTAAATGGACTTTTGAGGGCGCGCCAGCTCCAGCTTATCTGCAGAACAATAAGCAGACGGGCTGTGTTTGGCTTTGAAAATAATGGAAATAAATCGTTCCTCCCGGCTACAGAGACTGAGCTAAATTGCAAATTGGTGGCTGCAGAGCCATGATTGCGTGTACGTGCAGCTGTGGCTCAAAACGAGATGATACGAGACTGGGGCAAACTTTCACATGTCCGTTTAATTGAGCTGACTAATACTGTTAGGGGTTCCACTCGGAGGGTTGGAGGATGAGGCTATCTTTAGCAGCACGACCGTGTGGTGGATGTGATAAGAATAAATATAAGATAACCTCGTTTTAACCTGTGAGTTCAGCTTGTAGAAAAGGTCGGTGGCCTTTTCTAACAGGGATGTGACTGTTTCTCATTATTAATGGTACCAATGCAGCGACATTAAAACACCTTTATGAATACTTTGTTTTTGTCTCAGTTCTCACATGTAGGCTCAACATTTCAGATTGTGCTCTTATTTATGCAGTAATCCTAATCTGATTTGTTTCATTGGATTTTGTTTTGCAGTGGTGGCTCCTGATTACATTAATTTCTTGAATTACTAACCACACTAATTTTACAAATTGCATTACCTGTACATTTTCTGTGGTAAAAAATAGGATGTGTATGTTGCGTATCATTTAATTTATTGTTGTTTTTATGCACCAACTTGTCACCTTTTTTCTTTCTCCCATGTCGAGGTTGTGTCTTGTGAAATACAGTCTTGTCCAGGGCTATTCAACTGGTGGCCCAGGGGCCAAATCAGGCCCACCAATGGGTTCATTTTAAAATAAAACTAGATTTTAATCCATAAAACAAACTTACTTAATGACAATAACTGCTGGATGTCTGGCCCCTGAGCTCTTGGCTTTCAGTACCTGTGGTCCCCTGAGCTATTTCGTTGAATAACCCTGGCATTGTCCATTAAATCATAATAACAGACGCTTCGGTGCTTGACAGATGAGAGAGATGGACGATTGCCGATCACTCACAGCTTAAATGCACCCCAACTCCAAAAAAGTTGTTGCGCTGAGTAAAAATCTCATAAGAACAGAATGCTGACGGCAAAATGACTTGTCAAAGAATGATTTGTAAGACAATATTTAAATTTAAAACAAGCTAAAATGAGCAAACTGTATCTAATCTAGCTCAAAGCTAAAATGAGCAAAACCATTGCTAAAGGCTAACCTAGCAAGACTATAGCCAAAAGCCAAAAGTATAGAAACAAAGTCAGTATGCTGAAGCAGAATAAGGCTTTAGAAGAACTCACATACAGTATATGCTGTAATCATAAAAAAAAGTTAAATAATTCAAAAAGTTACAAATTCTAAAATCCACAGCACACTATTTTAGATTGAGCCGAACATCTTGAAATATGATTACAGAAAAAAGTTGATTGCAAAAAACCCCCAAATGTGTAGACAAATGCTGACTCAGCTTCTTCTTCTTCTTCTTCTTTTGGTTTTTCCCTCTTCAGGGGTCACCACCGCGAGTCCTCCTCCTCCTCCATCTCTGTCCTCTGCATCCTCTGTCCTCACTCCAACTACCTCCATGTCCTCTCTAACTGCATCCATATATCTCCTCTTTGTCTTTTTCCTGGCAGCTGCATTTCTAACATCCTTTTACCAATATACCAACTGTCCCTCCTCTGGACATGTCCAAACCACTGTCCCTCCTCTGGATATGTCCAAACCATCTCAGTCTGGTCTCTCTAACTTTATCTCCCAGTTGTTCAACCTGTGCTGTACCTCTGGTGGTCTCATTCCTAATCTTATCCATCTTTGTCACTCCTAAGGAGAACCTCATAATCTTCATTTTGGTAACAGTTTCTGTTTTAAATGTGCTCTATAAATAAATCTGACTTGACACTTCCAGTCCTTTCTCCTGTCTTTTTGTCCATGTCTCTGTCTTTATATATACCACATACAACATAGCTGGTCTCACCACTGTCTTGTAAACTTTTCTTTTGACCATTGCTGACACACTTTAGTCGCAAACCATTCATGAAACTTCTCTACATTCACTCCATCCTGCCTGGACTCTCTTGTTCAGCTTTTTACCACATTCCCCATTTTCCTGGACAGTGGACCCCAAGTACTTGAAGTCCTGCACCTTTTGTGACCTCTGCTCCTTGTAGTCTCACTGTTCCACCTCCTCCCTCTCATTCACACACATGTACTCTGTCTTACTACGGCTGACTTTCATTCCTCTTCTTTCAAGTTCATACCTCCACCTCTCCAAGTTCTCTTCCGCCTGTGCCCTGTTCTCACCACAGATCCCGTCATCTGCAAACATCATAGTACACGGGGATTACTGCCTGACCTCATCTGTTAGTCCGTACATCACCAAAGCAAACAAGAAGGGGCTCAGAGCCGATCCTTGGTGCACGCCCACCTCCACCTTGAAGCTATTTATCACTCCTACATCACAACTCACCACTGTCCTGCTGTCCTCATACATGTCCTGTACAAGTCTAACATACTTCTCTGCCACTCCAGATTTCCTCATGCAATACCACGCCTTGTCCCTCGACACCCTGTCATACGATTTTTTCTAAAGACACAATGGAGTCCTTTCTGACCCTCTCTGTACTTCTCCATCAGCATCCTCAAAGCAAAGATGGCATCTGTGGTGCTCTTTCTTGGAATGAAACCATACTACTGCTCACACAGTATGCTAATGTTGCGTTACAGCATGATGATACCTGCGTTATATAAATGCAGGTGTATATATATATATATATATATATATATATATATATATATATATATATACCTGCGTATATATATCTATACCTGTGTTAATGCTGACTCAGCATTAACAATATAAACAAGCCGTATGCCAACGTCCCCGTCGTTCATTGAATAGTGAATGTTTTTAATTTAATTTAGGAGTTACATTGTGAAGGAGAACCAAGCTAATGGTGGCCTTAGCCAACATAATCTTCAGCCACTGCAGTCATTTGAGAAGACTACACTTTAGTAATATAAAAACTACGATGGGGACAAGAGAGAGCATGACATGTCTATAAAACCTTTCATTTATTAAGGCTTCCAAAGCAGACTGAAGGAGAGTTGTAGACCTGACTGAACTGTATGTCATTCATGAAACCTTTATTTATGCAGGTTAGTCTCACTGAGCCTCGAGAACTCATTTACAAGAGAGACCTATAATCGAACCCCCTTTCCCCCACCTTGTCCTATCAGGGGAACAGTTAGTGTAGAAATGGTTGTTCTTTTGTAACTCTGTTAGGCAATGCTTCACCGTCATAAACCATGTTAGTGATCTCAGTCCAGCTCCTCAGATCAAGAACTAGGTCTCTACAGACGTAAAAACTGAGTTTCTGTGCAGCTGAAATTATTATCACCATCCCCGCTTCAGACGGCAGCTGATGTGTCCAGGCACAAAAGGAAATGTTGCAACCCTGAGCTGTCGTCCCAGCTCACTTTCTTTAAGCACTCCCTAATCCTGACACTGGCTGGACTGTAGCCCTTTTATCTTTTGACAGCAAGGGGTGTTGCTGGAGGAGGAAGACAGAAGAAAACGTAATCCGAGTGCAACCAAACGTCCAGCTGAGCAGTTTCTTTGGCTTTTGGCTCATTTTATTTCGCTGCCAAAGCTGATTTCTGCTGGAGAAGCCATGACTGTCCCACCGGAGCCCCGTGGACGTGGGTCGTAAATCAGCGGTCACCACGGTGATGGGACCTTTAGCTCGGTCACACCTGGGTCACATAAATAGCTGGAACCAAACTGTTTAATTTACTGTTTACATTAAAACATTTGATTTAAAACCACATCAGTTTGCTTGAGGTGGTTTTAAATTTAAACTAAAGCGGACCAGTGAATTTGTGACGTCTTCCACAAACTGATCCTCTTTTCATGAATTTTGTAGATTTAAAATAAAAAAAAAACACGTTGTAACAGAAAATTGTCTTTGGTCTATGTAGAGGATTTAGAGCAGGAACAGGAAAAACACAGTGTAGTATGTGTGTGTTTAACTTTGACCAAAATTATATGAACTTTAGAAACAAAAAAAATGTCTAAAAGCTAATTTTATGTTTGGTGGGTAAAATAATAAATTCAAGTTTAAAAGTCAAACTTGTCATGTCAGTAAACAGAGTTTTGCTCATTTTCTCATCGGTTTCCTGTTGAACTTTGTGTCATCTGCTTTTGTTCATCGTCTCTCAAAGGTCACCTTGAGCTCGCTTATTTCCTCTGCAGCCGGCGGGTCCCAAAGGAAGAGGAGGGATGAAGGTCCATCCAACAGGCCAGCAGGTCACCGGTTGCTGTGGCAACGCGTGAGGCGAAGCCTGTTTCAGAGGCTGAAATTTTTACTTCACTTTGTTTACTTTCCACTTTTAGACACAGGTTTACTTTTATTGTCTTAAATCCGACGCCACGATTAGGAAAGTTCGACTTTAAGATGGAGACGAAGAGCTGATTTTTCTACAGACAGTGATCCGTGGAAGTGTCCCTGAGACCATGCATTGATGTCCAGAACAGAACCAGACCAGTGGCCCCTGAGGGCCCATAGATCACCAACATCCTATATTGATCTTTGAGCTCAGAGATTCCTACAAATTTTTCTAATCTGTTGATGAGAACTGGAGACTGTGGAGATACAAAATATTCCCAGGTTAAGAATATTATTATGAATATATTCCACTGTTTTAAATTGATTTTCTCAGACTGGTGAACAGAGAGCTCCAGCGTCTCTAGAATGCTCTTTTAATACACAGTCCTCTTACTGATCAATTACTCTAAATAGCAGCAAAATGCTCCTCCAGCTGTTTATTGTTCATACCCCCCACCCCCCCCCCCCCCACACACACACACACACACACACCCATGTAGCCAAAGGAGGGATTTGGAAATTATTTATTTCCATCCATTCTGTAAGCACAAATTGAAAAATAACTGAAATACCAACTTGGCTACATCTAGCCGTAAGAATGGTTCCTTTTAAAAATCAGTTTGCCAAGTCAAAATCCAAGATGGCCACTGCACTGCCACATATATACATGTAAAATGACCACCATAGTCATTTGAAGAAATATTTTAGTTTATATATTGCTTAAAGTAAATAATTTCCTCTAATAATTGGGGTGGTAGATTAATCTATGCGGGCCATGGCCACCATTGGTCACACCCTGGCTCCACCACTGCACCTGGTGGTGGAGCCAGGGGGTGACCTATTGTGAATTTTAAATAAAATACAGTATTGTAAATAGAATAGAGATAATTGTTTCTTTCTGTCCTTATTTACATTTACGCAACATCCCAGGTTTTTTCAGAATTGGGCTTGTAATCAAAATGAGGAAACAAAAATGCTTTTTTTCAACATTAAAAATCTGCCGGCTGACATTCAAAACTTGAACCAAACTTGCTGAGAAATGCGAGTGTGGACGCACAGATTTAAGCAATTTGGAGTTCGCTCGCTGAAGAAGGAAGCCGCCCGCCCAAAGGGCGTAAAAAAAAAAAATTTTTGAAGTTGTGACTAAAATATGTATTTTTCGCTTATCATTGTTCTAAATGAGTAAAATAAGCTGAAAGCATGCAAGAGGCTCAATGATAAGTGCTTTGCCTATAAGTTAATTGATTCTTTCCTTTTTGATTAACTAAATATTAATCCATCTCATAATTATTTGTCGCTGGGACAAAATAAACATCACACTCTTTGATATTCATATATTTAATAATATAAAATGTCTGTTTCTCCTTTTCTGTGCTTATATCATTGCTCCATCGACATGTTCTTTATTAAAAACACATTATTATTAAGTATAATCCTTGTAGTGATGGTGCTTGAGTGTCCTGTTGTCTGATTAGAGCTCTTATTTGAAGTCAGCGTTCTTATTTAATTTTGCCTCAAAGTAAAAAAACAAATCCAACATGTTTCAGGGGAGTGTGCTGAGCCGACACGTTTCTGCTTTTGGAATCCCACAAAAAATCTGTGACTGTTTCCTTCCTTTCCTCTTCAGTTTCCTGCATTAGTGAGTCTTCAAAAAACCAACAACACTATTTCCACCGTCGAGCAGTGAACGCACAGAGAGGCCCTCTCACTCTGTTAATGAAAGACAGAACAACAGGAAGTCAAACCCCTTCTTCTCCTTCTATTGTCCTGCTGCGATGAACCCGTCTGGTTGTTTAAAATACAGAAAACGCTCAGCAAAACAAAATATATTTAATCCTGGGTCATGTTTAATCCTGGGTCATGTTTAATCCTGAGTCATTTTTAATCCTGGGTTATATTTAATCCTGGGTCATGTTTAATTCTGGGTCATGTTTAAT
>NC_056510.1:8851761-8857235 GCF_014905685.2 Nematolebias whitei | reverse complement strand
TCATGTTTAATCCTGAGTTATATTTAATCCTGGGTTCCTGGGTTACATTAAATCTTGGGTCATGTTTGACACTGGGTTATATTTAATCCTGGGTCATGTTTAATTCTGGTTCATGTTCAATCCTGGGTTATACTTGTATTTAATCCTGGGTTATATTTAATCCTGGGTCATGTTTAATTCTGGGTCATGTTCAATCCTGGGTTATACTTGTATTTAATCCTGGGTTATATTTAATCCTGGGTCATGTTTAATCCTGAGTCATTTTTAATATTGGGTTACATTTAATCCTGGGTTACATTTAATCCTGGGTTATGTTTAATCCAGGGTTATATTTAATCATGGTTTATATATGTAAAAAAAAATCTTCGTTCGCCTTCGGGTCACCACAGCAAACTGAGTCGCACGAAGACTTGGCAATTAATTTATTTTTAACACCAGATGTCGTCTGACACGACCACAGACCACCGAGCTACCACAGCCCTCTGTGTGGAGCAGAGAGCTGCTATCTAGGGCTCCCGGGGGAGCAGATGGTGGGGGTTAAGGGTCTTGCTCAAGGGCCCAGAGTGGGGCAAATGAAGGTGGAGGCAGGTTGAACCAGCGATCTTCCAATCACAGGCTCACCTTCTCTATCCTCTGTGCCACCACTCCCACTGGGTTATATTAAATCATGGGTTATATTTAGTCTTGAGTCATTTTAATCCTGAGTCATGTTTAATCCTGGGCCATGTTTAATCCTGGGTTATATTTAATCTTGGGTTGTATTTAATCCTGAGTTATCCTGGGTCATGTTTAATCCCATGACATGTTTAATCCCACGTCATGTTTAATCCCACGTCATGTTTAATCCCACGTCATGTTTAATCCTGGATTATTATATTGAACTGAATAATTTCTGCAGCTACGTCCCAAATTTTATTAGTAGTTAGAGAGGTATTTTTGTTATACTCTATTCAGACCAAACACAAACATTCTGATGTATAAACTGTAGAGGAAACATAACAAAAGCCAAACACAGATGGAATGTGTCATCAGGGTTACCATGGTAACCACACACAGGTATCTCTCACTCCCTGAGAGCACTCCTAATTAGACAAGCAAACGGAAGTTAAACATGAAGTGAAACTCAAAAAGTTCCTGTGCGGAAACTACAAGTTCAATTTAAAGAGTCCCATCCATCCATCCATCCATCCATCCATCCATCCATCCATTTTATTTACCTACGTTTTTCCTTTTCATATCTCAGGGAGCTGGTGTCTGTCTTTGCATGTGACAGAGTATGTCATTTAATTACAAAATAAACTAACTGTAAATGTAACTATAAGCCATTTCACAAAAGAAAATGTCATTAAAATTAGTTACTCCTCAAAATGTTAATGTCTCTCTGCTCATTCCTGCTCCATTCAGCCTTTTCTACACATTCCTGCCACTTTTCTGCTGCTTTCCTGCTTTCAGCAAATGTCACCTGTTCAAATTCAGCTTCCATTAATGGTTTAGAGATGAAACCTTTCAGCTGGTTTCAGCTTCTTTAGCAGCTTTCAGCAGACATCATTCATCAAGAAGCGTTCCCACTGCATTTTCACAGGAAACAACATTTCTCCAGCTAGTGTTGGTTAATTAAAGTGTGGAGCTGCTCGTGTTCGTCGCCGTCTTTCTCTTTTTGAATTTAAAGGTTTATTTTAGGACTTTCTCGTTGTGATGGAGGGGGTGGATGCACCTGTTCGTGTGTGGCTCCACAGACACCAGCAGCAGCATTTCTGATGTGACGAGATCTAAAATAAGACGGAGATTTCCTGTAAAGTCTTTCCAGAAAACGCGGGATCTCTCTTCCTGCGGGACAATGGTTGTCTATTTTTACCAGAGATTTTCACACCACAGTCAGGGAAGTAAATGAGCTGAGTAAAGAAAATGTTGGATAAATTCACTTTTGTTTTCTTACTTTATTTGTTGTGTTTCCTGGATTCAGGCTTGAGTTGACAAGACTGACATGAAACAAACTACCTTAAAACAAAATATGTCAACTTCACAATATCGTCATTTAGTGTTTTATTCTCTATTTCAACTCATGCAAACCTTGCTGTGAAAAAAAAAACTCATTCAGCCTCAGCTGCTTATCTGAACTTGCAGGAAACATTTTTTTTTTTAACTTAAGTGCAGGTGGAGACAGTGTTATACTCAGATCATCACAAACTCCTCCAAAAATTTAATGTCAAATCTTTCTGTCTCAATGTAAGCAGCAGTGAGTTAAGGCTCCCACATACTCGGGCGTACTGTGTGTACTCCGTGAGCCGTGACACTGCGTGCACCGTCTGAAGACGGTTGAGACTTGATACTCGAGCGTACACCCTGATGGGCTGCAGCCCAGCTCCGCAGGCAAGGGGTGTTTACCTTCGAGACAAATTGAGGTCGCCGATTGGTCATTTGCTGACACGCCTACTGGATTGATTGACAGGTCGCCAAAAAAAAAAGAAAAAGAGAGCTACTGGCAGCCCTGGGTAGAGGCAGCGGTGTTCTGTGTTTATATGTTGTTAATAAAAAAAAAATCTAAAAAAAAAAAAACAGGGGGCGCTGGCCCTGCAGCCCACACATCAAACCAGCTCACCAGAAAATCTTCAGCGCCTCCTGCAGCCACGTCGGGCCTGATTTGAATTCTCTCGTGACAAATTCCTTCATTTCTCACATTTTCAGTCAACGGACGAGGAGGAAAAGATCGCTTGTCTCTCGGCAACAAAACAAAAGAAAAGGCCATTAAACCAGACAAGGGATGAAGAAACAGTCCATCGCCGGGCAGTTTATTGTGCGACACCAAGTACGCGTACACGAGCGTAAAAATTGATCTTTGCGCAGAAATGGCTTGAGGGCATCTGCTTCGAGTCCGCGTTGAGTCTAATCCAATATGCGCAGACCTCTGCGGAGTGAAGTATGTCTGAGTATGTGGGAGCCTTTACTTAATTAAATTAGTTTCAGAGTGTCCTACCAAGCCCCTGAGTTAACAGAGCTTAAAGTTGAGAATACAGTACCATGCAAGTTGTTTCTAGCACTAATGGTCAGCTTTCATTCATTTCATGTCCTGCTTCAAATTTGACCATTTTTTCTCAACTTTTTTGAGCTCTTGGTCCCTCCTCTTGAGCTCAGCGATAATTCCAGAAAGAGCTGAGATTTCTATCCGAAATTCGGGTTGGGTCGGGCCAAATTAATGTGCTTGATGGGTGGGCCTGGTTGGTCTCAGGCTTTTGATATGGTTTTATGATTCATACAGCGCAAAGAAGACTAAATAAGAATGCACAATATAAAATTGTGTTAATGTACTTGTTGAGGAGAAGGCAGGTTGAAAGAGGTAGAAAATATGTCCTGTTCAGCTCAGATGGACAATGCTGGGATCATCAGCCGCGCGCGTCCTCTGACTGTCCGGTTGAAAGGTAAAATAAAATGTCCCTTTAAGCTCAGATGAATCACCTGATCACCGGCCGCACGCATCTCTGCACCTTGCTGTCATCTGCGGTGAAGGAAGTAGCAACATCTACAAAAGCTGAAGCGAGCAGCGCGTTCAATTAAAATAGCCTTGTTCTATAGTTTTTCAAATAATTTTGCTCTAAAAATACGTTTGTTCATCTGTATAATAGCCTATCTTTACAGTTGATTTTTTTAGGCTATTCGTTTTTGTATGTTAATATGCATTTGGTGATTTTTTTTTTCTTTGATAACCTCGGTTTTACAGAAGATTCATAGTTCAAAGCTAAAAAGTGAAGAAGAAATTACTTCTCCACTTTTACTTTGCCTCCAATACACACCAGTGTCTGTAGTGCACCTCTACTGGGGAAATGCAGGAACTACAGGTAAAATTACACCAGGTTGTTTTTTTTTTTTCTATTAAATGCAGCTTTTTAAATATAATTTGGACAAGTTCGGCCCATGGGCCGGGAACTACTGTTCTATAATAAAAAGCTTTTAAAATTATACCCACGTGCCTTCGAGATGGGGTAGAGGTAGGGCAGCTGACTGGGGGCCAGAAAGTTGCGGTTCGACTCCCAGCCGTTCCCACATGTTGTGGTGTCTCTGAGCCAGACACCCAATCCCTAATTGCTCCCTGGGTTCTTACATAGCTGCCCACTGCTCCACATGGGTCTGTCTCACGTGTGATGGGTTAAATGCAAATAACTAATTTCGCCATGGAAACATACAAAAATGTCAATCTCAGACTTCACTTCCCTTAATTTTTTATCCTCACCAACCATTAACTGCAACCGTTACGTTTAGTTCAGCAGCAACGTGTTTCATCATCTTAAGTTACGTCTGAAGCGTAAATTAGTTTGTCAAACTCATCTGGGAAGAGGCCCTGGGCCAGACCTGGAACTGGCTGAAAGGATTATGTATCCTCCTGGTGTGGGAACGTCTTGGGGTCCCCCTGTAGGAACTGTACGGTGTCCCTGGGCAGAGGAGGTCTGGGTTTATCTTCTGGACCTGTAGATAAGTGGTAGAAAATGGAGATTTGACGCTCCTGAACCTTTAGCATGCTTGAACACTGAGTGGTGGTGGGGGAGGGACTGTTTATTAAAACCAGCCTGTGAGGGCCTGAAGCTGTGGGCAGATTGAGTTTTATTTTTCCCCCATAATGCAACATTATAAGAGCCCGTTCTGTTCTATCTGTGAGTTTACTGTCACTTGAAGAGCGCTCGCAGGTCATGTTGTGTTAGTCATTGTTGTGATGAGTCATTCATGCAGCACTGCTGCAAGTGTTGAACAAAAAGACGAGCGCTCTGCATCTGATACTTTATTTCCATAAACTCAACGTTTTTTTTTTTTTTTTAACCATTGGGAACACCTACATGACACAGTCAGTGGTAACAAAAATTATATTTAGAGCTACGAAAAAGATGAGACATATCTTGTTCTTTCTTAGGCTGATGATAAATAAGTGCATTAAATGTGGTATAACTGTCTGGGGGAGTGGTGGCGAAGAGGTTAGAAGATGTGCCTGTGATTGGAAAGTCGCAGGTTCAACTACCAGTACCGTCAATATCAAAATGTGGGTGGAAAAGGTGAAACACCCACACCTGCCTCCACCCCCATTTGTCCCACTCTGGGCCCCTGAGCAAGGCCCTCAACCCCCACCATCCGCTCCCTAAACAGGCCTCTCTTGAAAATGAGTTCTCGTGACTCAATGAGACTACCTGGATAAATAAAGGGTCAATGAAGAAAATAAATAAATAAATAAATAAATCACAATTTAAAAGGTGCAAAACAAAAATAAAGCTTGTAAGAATGTGTTTATGTATTATCCATCCATTATCTTTTACCCGCTTCTTTTATTTTGGGTCACGGGGGTCGCCGGTGCCCATGTCCAGCAATCACTGTGCGAGGGGCGGGGTACACCCTGGACGGGTCGCAAGTCCATCACAGGGACACATAGAGACAAACGAGACAAACAACCATTCACTCTCTCACTCACACCTAGGGACAATTTAGAGTTACCAATC
>NC_056510.1:8840185-8851361 GCF_014905685.2 Nematolebias whitei | reverse complement strand
CTCAGAAATCACCAAACATCTTATTTTATGCCAAACAAGCTTGTGTGTCTCACCAAAACCTGCAGAGTTTATCTTCAGGGAACTAATCATGTTCAAGCTTTATTGAAATTAAGACTTCGTTTTGAGTCCAATTCCGTTTTCTTTACACACGATGCGTTTGGGATCTGCATTTAGAAAGCATGTTGTTTCATTTCATTCATTAATGTTCAGTCAGGTCATCTGGACGGTTTCTTTGGTTGCTGAGACGTTTCATCCTTCATCCGAAGGACTTCTTCAGTCTGAGGAACCCACCTAATCAAATTGAATCCCACAAACAGCTCACTCCCAGAGTGGAATAAAAAAACAGACTGAAGAAGCCCTTCAGATGAAACGTCTCAGCAACAAAAGAAAACGTCCAGATGACCTGACCTTGTTGGATTTATACTTGGAATGAGCATGAACTTTGTTTCATTTCATTGTTACACTGATGACATCCATATATATTTCCCTTTTAAAATGGACGTCTCCTGGATTACTCCTCATTGTTCCTCCGCTTTCAAGAAACTTAGTGTTTTTAGACGTTTCAGTTACGTCTAATTGCAACAATTTAACAATCTAAAGACCTAAAAACTCTCATGCATTCATCACCTCTAGACTGGACCACTGCAGCTCTCACTTTTAAAGCATTAAATGGCTTTGCACACAATTATTTATCAGAACTTTTGGACTTTTATACTCTAAATGACTGAGATCCTCCAGTCAAATTGTAGCCGAGGGCTAAATGGGAGCGCAGAGGAGACTGGACCCCCAGGCTCTAGAGACAAACCTGCCCTCCAGACTATGAGACAATCCATCCACTAATATTAATAAACATAAGATGAAATTAGTGTAAAACTCTGAAGTGAAAGGCAGTGGGTGAAATGCATTCCTTCGCAGTGTGGTAAAAGATAGCACCAGTCACTGAGTTGTGAAAGTTACAGTTGTGGGATCATGACCCTCTTCGTTTTCTGAGTTGGATTTATTTTGGACAGCAGACCGGGCATATTTGAAAAAGGTGCAGCGCTGTTGGAGCAGATGGAAGCGCTCTCGCCGGTTTTGGCTGAAATCCTGATTGCTTCCGGGTTCCAGTGACAGATTTAGCATGGAGCTAAACCCCAAAACCTCTGGTGTCCAATTCAAGGGTATAGGAAGTATAGCTGCCACTCTAAACACTGAGTGTGTTTACGTTGCCAAGGATGCAAATGCAAAGTTTGCAAAGCTGCGATATCTGCTGCTTCCTGACTAAAAGTAAAGATAAAGATGTTTGCAGACAATTTAAAACATGCATGTGCAAAATTACATTTCGTAAATGTCCTGATGCTCAATAATCCAAGTTGATAAATCTAACAAGGTTAAGTCAGGTCCTCCGGACGGTTCCTGTTAAAATGTTTCGTCTTTTATCCAAAGGACTTCTTCAGTCCGAGGAGCTGCAACAAACTCAGTCTCATAAATGGCACCTTCTCATAGTGGATCAACCAGTTTGCTGGTGACAGCCAAATTAAATTTTGTTTATTTTACATCACATTTAGTAAATGGTTGCAACACTTCCCTGCGCACGAACAAAGACACAAAGACTTGCAAGTGCTCAGTCGGAGCTCGTCCTCACTTTCTGCAGGGTTCGTGCCGCTGTTACGGGACACCTGTCATCGCACCGTCCAGCATCAGCTGCCAAACAACCCTCAGGCCGATGTGTGGCAGTAATTCCTGGAAGCTCGACAAGCTCGATTTAGACTCGCAGACAGGGAAAGACGCGATTTCACAGGTCGACCAATAAAGCTGAGAGCTGCTGACAGAGACTTTGCTGAACAAAATATACGGATGTACAAGTGGGTTGAAGCACAACATGTCAAAGATAATAAGACCACCTTCTCTTTTAAAGACAAATATGTCCCTTTTCTTGTTAGAATACACCTCAGTCTGTGAGTTTGGATGCAAAGACAACATCTGTCATTTAAGCTGTTCTCTTACAAACCAGCTTGGCTCAAATGACGACTGACCAAAGGGTCACCTCTCGCAGAACGTCTTCTGTCCTTCCAGCTCCAGTCCACACACAGGCTCGTGTTGGCTAACTGCGTTTAGTGTCAAATTCAGAAGAGAGCTTTGGGAACAATAAAACCCATGATAAGCATTGTAAAACAGGTGGTTAGAGCAAGCACCATCTTGCACCAGTGACTGATTTATTTATTTTGTTTAAAGAGGAGAACAGAACGAATGAGCCGAGCTTTTAGTTCTGCAGCAGAGAACTAAAACGAGGAGCAACCAAAGGAGATATGAGCTTCGAGTACGAGGAGACTGATGAGGTTTGTTAGGTGCCATACGTGTGTCTACACCCATCGGTGGTCATGGACTCCTAACGATGGTAACCTCATGTCCATTTGATGACAACAGTGTTAGTTTGCACTGCACAAAATTTTAAATCCGTCTAAAAATGTTACAGTGTTCCCTCAGCTCTATCTTACAAAACCAATCACCCCGTTTGTACTACATGCCCAGGAAAGCGAAATAGCCTTTACGTGATTTCATACATCGGCTCTTCTGAAAATGACATTGTCAGAGTCCTTCTCAGAAACCATGTTTCAGCAGCATTCACGTTCTTCAAGTGCTCAGCTGAGAGAGTCCACGTCCGCACCCATATGCCCAGATGGCTCACGTGCAGCACTTGAGCAGCCTGATTTTAAGTCCACTGGTTTCTGTTGCAAGTAATCTGTTCAATTATGACTTCACAACATACAGATGATAACCAAACCAGCGTGACGCCGCTTCACTCGTACGTACGAGTAACGCTTCGCTCCGTAGGAAGTCGTGACGTGCTCCAGGTCACAAAAGACCGTCGTCCTGATGAGGCCGCTAGAATTTAAATTGTGATTTGGACGAGTAGAAGTGATTGTAGATATAGTAGGGTTTATAGAGAGAGCCAGACACGAGACACTTGTAGCATTAACACAAATCAAAACATCAATTAAACATATGTATAACTTTAATTTCTAACTAAATCATGTTTTCTCACAGGAAAACATTTTGCTGCCTTGCAATGTCGTATCCTGTCCGCTGACGCACCCCCCAGAGTGTTTCCCAAGGAATGTCAGTGAACCCCTCACCCCACATTTATTAGTCTCATGGAGAGGCAGCACCAAGATTCTCATATGTCTGCACCTGTCTAAACTTCTGTGTGTGTGTGTGTGTGTGTGCGTGTGTGTGTGTGTGTGTGTGTGTGTGTGTGTGTGGGTGAATTAGATGTTAGACATTTAAAAAAGTATAAGGAGTTTCAGAAAGAGGCGGAGACGTAAACACTGAGAAGAGAGAGGGAAATGTGTGATGTGAAACTTACAAAAATGCAGTTCAAACACTGAGTGCTGACTTTGTCGACACTTTTTGAAGAAGCTGAAACTGAGTTGTTGAAGCTAAAATAAGCAGAAGACAAGCTAAAAGCAAAAAGTAGCAACAATCTTGCTAAAAAGTATCAAAATATTAGCAAACGGGTACAAACAGGCTTTGCCATCAAAGAGTAGCAAAGCGTTAGCCATAAACTGACAGTAGCACAAGGCTGGCTTGAAGCTAAGAAGAATGGCTAAAAGCTAAAATTAGCAGAATGTTTGCTGAAAGTAGCATAAGAAAAAATAAAATAAAACAAGTTTGCTGAAGCAGATTTTAACGAGAACACTGTGAAGGAATTAAAAAAGATCTTGCTGTGTTTATGTGGGGAAAATAATAATAAATAAAGTTAAACATTTTTTGAGAGGTTATCAAAGTTTTCAATAATCAAAACATCACAGTTCCTGAATGAGTTTTGATATATAAATACCTCAAATGGCACAAATTATGCAGAAATAGTTAGTTTGCAAAACATTTACGGGAAAAACAAACGGCAAACTGTGGGAGTTCCAGATTCACTTCTTTCCTCTGGTCACTAGATGGCACCAAATTACCACACCTGCGATCAATCACCTTGACGAGATGCCCAGCGTATAAAAGGCATCTGATGACTCTTCTTCGATGCTGGAGCATTACCTTGCTAATGGTTAGTGCAACTAGCCATTTAATGTTCTAGCGACCTACGTTAACTTACCTGCTGTTTCCAGTGAACCTCCTGATACTTACCTGTTCTTGGACTCTTGTGAAATTGTGGAAACCTCTTTGTGGCCTCCTCAGCTGTCTTTTTTGCCTTTCAACCACTCGCCCACCAGAGACTACTTTCCACTCTGGACAACTCATTGCTCACACAGGATTATTGGAATCAGTGATTCTACTACACCATTCACCGACCAGTAAGAACCAGAAGACAATCTGATTAAACCATCCCTGCTGAACTCCGGTGCTGACCATTCTCCTTACTCCCCAGGGTTTCTGACATTTCCTGTGACTATATTCACTGTAAATAAAAGCACTGAACTTGCCTTCCTGTGTTGAGTTGTTCATGTTCAGTCCCTTCGCTCGGGGTATTTCGTTCTTGCGACATAAACTTTGTGTGTAACTTTTACTGTTTAGGAAAGTAAATGTACCTTTACGCTCCTCATGAATTCAAATATTTACACTGTGTGGACAAAAGTCTTTGTTCATGTCTGACCAGCACCAGTGGTGACAGCTTCCACTATTCTCAAAATTTTACAAGATTTTCTGTGAGAATTTGAACCCGTTCCTTGGATAGAATTAATGAGGTCCGACTCTGGTGCTGGTAACTTTGGTTCCAGTTTGTCCTGAAGATGAGGTCACGGCTTCGTGTGGAGCAGTCTTTAGGTCCGTCTCGTCTTTGTGCACTGAGGCAAGGCCATGTTGGAACAGGAAAGGCTCTTCCTCACACTCAGGAGCACAACATCAAAGTCCATGCGCAATCATACCGGTACAAAATCCATTAATGGTCAATCAGGTCATCTGGACAGTTTCTTTTTTGTGGAAAGACGTTTCGCCCTCTATCCAGAGGGCTTCATCAGTCTGAGGAGTCCCAAAGAAACTGTTTTTCCCACAAAGCAGTACATTTCTTTAATGGACCAACCAGTTTGCTGGTGATAAGATGGTTTCTGGGTACTGTCCTGTCCCTCGGCGACTCATCCCAGACAGGTAGCCACAGCCAAAGTGGTTCAAAACATCAAAGTTCATCCAACGGGAGCACAACATTGCTACCGTTTGGTGTTCATTTAGAGTATATCTTACTATATCTTAGATCCTTATACTGTATTCTGTTTCTTTTTATATTTTTGCTATTTCTGGGTGTAACTTGGACCCTGAGTACATAGTTTCGTTCCACCTCATGTACCACTTGTGATGCGAATGACAATAAACTTGACTTGAACTTGAACAGTGTTCGGAACGTCTTGAGATTCTGAAACATTGGGATTATTTATCACTGGAGGTAAAGGCCCAGACCCTGACAGAAACACCTGACTGGCATTGTTGAAGACCTTCGGCCTTAACGCGTACATTGAAATCTTAATTAGTAAACTTAAGTCTAAACTGTACCCTTAGAGACAAAGTGGTACTTCTTCTGTACCCTTCTTTTAACAGTGGAAGCAGACCGATTTATTTTACTGATGATGTTGAGTAAACAAACTTAAATGTTAGTTGTTTTTTTTTAACAAAACAAAACTGCCTGCTTGGTTTAAGTCATGTTACAAATTAATGGCGCTCATTCACACATCTGGGATGAGTTAGATTTGCCACATATGAATGAATAAATGTAATTGATGTGATGGTGTGAACGTGAAAACAGTAAATATCTGTTGTGTAGGACTGGGCTCTCCTCCGATAACGCTGCGTTTGAGGCTGATTGCAGGTGGCAACACCCTAGAGCAGTTTACCGTCCTGTGGTGGACCGACATGCTTATTCAGGTCACATACAAAGAGGAAAAAAAACACTAAGATACAAAAAGTCCGTTTTTATGGAGCAGCAAGAGCATGTGAGTCTGCTATTTCACCTCAGTGAACAGAGGCTTTTGTAAAGGTTTGCAGGTGACGTTTTGTACTTGAATTCGTGCTGAAAGGCAAGAAAAAGAAATGTACACATTTTCTCTGGTTTCTTTAAAAGAGGAGCATTAATAAATAAGTGGTGCTTGGAGTTTAAACTGCACAAAGCGAGATGCGGAGGCTGCTGCAGGGCGGCGGTGGGATGGTGGTGGTGTGTGTCTCTGTGTTGTGCAGCGAGACGGTGCCCGGTGAACTTTTGAACTCATTAGAGAGCAGCTTCCAGATGACATTATGAACGCATTCTTGTGGAGAGAGAGGCAGCTGGATGTTATGAAGCAGCTTCAGTTTACAAAGCAGGCGCCGGGAATCAAGACGATCATTACAGATCATTAGGACATACGGAAAATTAAGATATTCTGAAGCTGCTGAAAAGATGTGCCATTCTGTTTATGATGCTGGACTTAAATATAAGGGCTGAAACTAATCTACATGATGATCTGCTCTAATCATTCCAGACCAGAATTTAGTTTACAGTGTGGCTTCAACAGAGCTAACAAGTGATGGTGGCAATAAAAACTCATCACGAAGCAAAAACAAACAAAATATCATAAAGTAATTTTTTTTTCACATATTTTGTAAGAAAAATGTGTGAACTGCTGCCAACCACATGTGTTTGTTTGCGTTTGGAGACAGCCAAAGTGACTGAAAACTGGTCAACAATGGTGACGTCCATAAAAGAGCTGTTGGAGATGGAAAAGTCAGAAGTTATGATGGTGCTCAGATCTAATGAGTGTCGAGAACGGGTGAAATGCCTCCTCCTGGTCTTGTTCATGAGCGATGGTATGATGGAGCCGGAGATGGATCTAAAGATTGGGGCCTCGGCCTCAGTAATTAGGGTGTTGCTTCAGTCAGTTGTAGTGAAGAAAGAGCTAATCAAAGTTCTGGGTTTCCTGGTCTGTCTATGTTCCAACCCTCACCTGAGGTCATGAGGTTTGGACCAGGACTGAAAGAACATCTGTGTGGTTTTCTTTGGATTCACCTGAGCGTGCACATTTCAGATTTACATCCCAGTATATCTGGAAAACTTCCAGAGTAGACTCTTTCAAACTGCACCATTTTCGGTTCAGGCCATCCTTCTTTGTCTCCAACCACTCAACGAAAACGATTTGAGGAACTGAACAACGTGGACAAAGCTTGTTTGTGCTTTTTGACCGTTCCTGCTGGGATTGTTTTGTCACACGTTTTCTCAGACCAGCTCCAGATCTCCGTCCCTCTGCAGGAAATGAACGGGATTTACTGCGACATTAAACTGCGGATGAGTTTTCAGCATTTATTGGTGACAAACTGCAAAGACTGCTACATGGATCTGCTCGTAGAGGAATTACGATGGAGTCCAGTCTCACCAGAAAATCTGTAACGGGCCCGTTTTCCCACATTTAAAATACAACTGCGTCACAGTCCATGACTGGAAAGTGAAGCTTTTGATTCAAAGGGAAACGCCGACCAATGAATCATCTGCTAACAACTGTGTGAGCCCAGAGCATGCAGAGTTTGCTAAACATTTTGTAACAGTTAAACTTGTGTATAGTTGTTCTAACCATTAACATGTGTGTTTAACTCCTAACCACAGTTTGTTCGTGTGAGGGAAAGTGTTGTGCAGACTGAAGCATCCCTCCATCGCCTTCTTTCTGGTTCCTGGGACCCGATCAACCGGGCGATGAAAGGAGGAAATGGCTACAAAATTACAAAGCAAGGTTCAGGTTTCTCTCGATAATTACCATATTTTCTGGCGTAAACATCGCACCACTCTATAAGTCTCATCAGTCCAAATATGTCTAATAAAGTGGAAAAATCCATAAATACGTCACATCTATCATGCGTCACCACTGTCGCGTCATGTTGTGCCAAAAATTGATTGGCTGCCAACTGGCAGCCGCGGGGGCATGGACGGGAGGACTTTAACAAGAATTTAACAAGATTAACACTTAAAAACAATCATTTGTTTGCTCAAAATTATAGCAAAGGTGTTTCTCAGTCTAACTTTTCCTTAACAAATGTCCTTTGATGGTCAAACCAGCTGTATTTCAAAAGCCAATACGCAGAAACTTGAACGCGCTGAGGGCGACTCATTGTGCATTTATTCGAAATTTAACCCGATAACAACCTAAAAACAATTATTTGTCAACTCGACTTTATAGCAAAGGTGTGTCTCAGTTGAACATTTACTTAATCAGATGCATTTCACCGGGGCGGCGCAGCGAAATGAAGCTGATTTGATGGTTGCTCCAGGCAGACGACAGTGCCACTATGGCAAGCCGATTGTTCCATTAATAGCTACTTTTACCTATTACATGACACAATGGCATGCCATACTACTCGACTGCCATCTAGCGGCTGAAAATGGTAGTGTTCAATATTTTCGGTCAGAATGAATGAAAATGGTCATATCTCAGTCAAAAATTGGTTTATAAATATGGGAAAAAAATCCATAAATACGTTGCTTCGGCATATATGTCTTAGGGCATGCAAATGATGCAAAAACACTGTGACTTATAAGGCGAAAAATACAGTAGTTGGGTTGTAGATTCTTGAAGGGCGCCAACTTTCCATTTTCTTTGCAGCTTGATCAGGAATATCGCCTTTGACTTTTAGGAGAAGTACACCGTCCTCATCGTAGCTCTGTAGCTCCTCAGGAAAAGCACAATTCAAAGTTTAAACAAGTCGCAGGAAGTTGCACTTTGCATGACCGAACTGGCGTTTTGATATTTCCTTTCACGGTTTTCACACATTGACTTTGTTTGGTGAAATTTTAGGGATTTTGAGACAGAACGTTGAACTTACTGTGATGATGTCATACCTTTTAATTTCTGAGCTGTTTAAAGTTTCACAAAACCTCAAACTATTGCTATGAATTTCACACATGTATTGTTCAGACTGTAAGGCGCACCGTGTTATAAGGTGCATTAAGCGAAACAAAACAGTCAGATAAGTCCAACTTTATTCAACTCATTCACAATAACCACATGAAACTGTTCGAGGTCAGTAAGCACAGAATTAATACTTAAGTTGCACCTGATTATAAGGCTTGCTGTCCATTTTTAAGAAAATTAAAAGATTTTTAAGTGCGCCTTATAGTCTGAAAAACACGGTAATGCAATATACGTCAAAGTCTAGATATATTTGTTTTCTTTCAGACTGCGTGTTTCTTACTGCTATAGGATTTGTGTCTAACCAGGTTGACTTAATCTGGTTAGATTTATTTACCTGGATTATTGAGCATAGGACTTGTGGTTTTCTTTCAAATCCGCCCAATATGTCGAGTGCCTACATCTAAACTCTCTTTGACTTCCATTATTTCTGATCTCTGAATGTTTGTCTCAGAACCTGCAATAATTTCTTCAAATGCACTTTAGAGAAATGGAAATGTGGTCATATGGCCAATAAATGTTTTTATCATGTAGATTGAAGGATTTTTTTCACATCTTAACTTTCACCAAAGTTTAAGGCTCAATTTCTAGTTTGCACTTCTGTCTGCATGTGTGATAAAATGTGCCGTGTGCACCCCAAAACAAGGCTGGACCTATGATGGCAAACAGTGACTCAACTTCAATTGGAACTATTTAAATAAGGAAATTTTACCCCTCACTAAAAACTGCTGGGTTAAAAAAAAAACCTACATTTGGGTCAAAGTTAAATCGATCCAATCTTGGGTAGTTTGGACTCAGCCGTATGGGTTTCGTTTCAAAAAGTTGGATTAAAGTAACAAATCTGTTGAAGTGAGGCTACTGAAAAGTTGAGTTACAAAGAAAAACTCAAAACGAGTTCTTAATTTCCAAACTGGGATGGTGCTCGGTAGCTAATGCTAACAAATCAAGGATCAAGGTTAGCTAGCATCGAACAATGTTTTTTTCAGGAAACCAAACTCCCCGTTTAGTCCAAACTAAAGTTATTAAAACCAGGCTAAATGTCTTATAAATTTACTGTCAGACCTTTAAATTCACCCAGAAGCAGCGGTCCGGTCTGATTTGATCAACTTCTGTGAAGAATGACCGACTGAGTCGAACTGTTTGACCCAATGATTGGTGAACCCAACCTACGACCAACATCGACTGAGTGCTCCAAACAACCCAGCAGTTTTTAGTGCGTAAAAGCTTTAAAGTTCAATCAACTTATTACTTAAAAAAGTAAAAAAAAAAAAATAAAAAAAAATGGTCAGGCTCTTTCTTAGAATATTACAATCCAAAAATAAAGTTTGTTGAGAGTTTGGCTCGTAGCGGAGATGACGTAGTTTAGTAAATTGGTGCTAAAATCAATAAAAATGTATTAAACTGAAGTGAATTATTAATATTTATAATAAAAATGCAACAAAAAGATTAAAATGTGACCTAAAACACATCACCTTTCATGTCCGAAAGGACAGAACTGAATGGAAAAACAAGAAAACGAGGACTTGTGCTATAATGTAATATTGGGCAGATACACACAAGACAGCAACATTTACACTATAAAAAAAGACATGTCAATTTATATGTATATATAGCATACATGAATGTGTTTTTACATCCAGAGAAGAAAAGAAAGTCTTTAACATTCAAACAGCAGAGCGGACGTGTCAAAGTTCGATACGGAGCAGGAGAAAAGTCAAACTCTCCGAAGAGTCATTTTCTACATAAATACACAAAAAAAAATAAACGATAAGCAGAAGCTGTTACACGAGCCAGAAGCTCTTTGGCTTTTCCACAGTGTGGATGAATTTACAGAACTTCATAAACAATAGCAACGCATCGCAAACAGTTGGACATTTTCAAGTGGTCAATGAAAGCACGGCGGAAGTTGCCCGTTCAGAGGTCGCCCTGCAGACGGGAGGCCAATAAACGCAGGAGTTCAGCTTCCTTTAAATGAAGCGCTTCCTGTTTTGTGTCGCATCGAGCACCGTCAGTCGTCGCCCTCGCATTAAATAATCAAACTGTAACGCGGGTGACGTTTTTGCTGAAGGACGTTCTCTCCGGAGCTCGGCTCGAGCTCATCCACCTCCTTCCAACACAAAGGAGGCGACGACAGGCCCGACGGATCCAGCAGCGCGTAGAGAGTTCCTGCTTCTCAGTAAAAACTGAAATCGTGCATTCATTCTCTCACATGTTCAGCTGCTCGGACAAATTTTCATTCGCCGATGAAGGCTTGTGTTCCCAGAGTTATGGAGACGATTTAAAAAAGGCTAAACTTGTAGGTCGGGAGGTTGATGAGCTGAAGGGCCACACAT
>NC_056510.1:8810216-8840085 GCF_014905685.2 Nematolebias whitei | reverse complement strand
TATATATATATATATATATATAAGCTCAGATTTTCAAGAATATCTGTCAGATTTTTTTTATTTATTTATAAAAAATTAAAAATGAAAGTTTACCAGTTAAATTAAGGGTAACTGTTTATATTCATTGAACTTTGAAAGCATAAAAACTGAAAATTATTCTTTTTAAAATGGTTAAATGAATGAAAATTGGATTTCTTTTGCTAATTACCCTCAGAAATCGGTTCATTCGATGTGAAGACTTTATGTTTTGTTGCACTTCTTGAGAGTTTTTTTTCCTTTTTTTAAAAGTAGAATTAATTTTCTTAAAGACTGAAAACCGTTGCGGTTCGCAACAAAACAGCAAGAAAGGCAAAAAAATCGTATTTAATGAGCTGAAATTTTACGTTTTTTTTTACTCCAGATGTGTTTAAAAAACAAACAAGAGCAACTTTGGTGTTCAAGCGATTAACGTCTGATGGGCTGGTTTAGTTTCTGACCCACAATCGTCTGCGTGAAGATCAAATTTATCAAGAGGAAGGTTCGAAGCTCTAAACTTGTCATCAATTATCATTTTTTAAATCTCAAAAATTCACCGAAATGAACTGTGGTTAAATTTTAGACGAGACAAAACACAAAGATAATCTTCGGAGATGCTCATGTCTAAATTTGATGTTTTAAAATTGGTAACCAAATATTAAGATTTAAAGTTTCATCCTATCCGTTGTCACATATTTGCTCACATCAAATTTAGGCGTTCTGTTGCAAACGATATAAACAAAACAAAACATATTTTCAACCGCACGGATCTGACGGATCATTTCTCTAATTAATTTTCTGCTGGAGACAACGAATATTTTCATTTAGAATAAAATTAAAAAACAGATTTAACTTGAAGGTTTACGATTACAGAAAAAAAAAGGATTTGTCTTTGCTGTCAGGAGGGACTTTACGCAACAAACAGATCTTTTCAGAACATTTGAAGTCCCGTGGAAAGGTAAAAAACAAAGAGTATCTAACCTGTTGTAGATGGGTCCAGTTTGATGAAGCACTTTAATTTGTTTTACAGCTCACGGTAGTTAAACAAATGAAATGTGTATTCATCAGATGCCAACTTGCTCCTCAAAGCTTCCTTCTCCGTTAAACAACCTCGACCAAATTATCGTGGTTTACTTAAATTAAGCTCTCACCTAAACTATAGAATTTTTCACACTGAAGCTGCAACATCCCGTTTGACCGTGGCAACATCCAGATTTGCTTTTAGCTCGTCAGTTTGATCAAAATTAAACTTTGTTTCCCAAGCTGAGGTCATTCAAAGAGCCATCTGCAACAGGTAAGACACTATCTGATCATAGCTCGTTCACAGAACCTCACTTTAAAGCAGGGTTATTCAACTAAATTGCTCAGGAGGCCACAGTTACTGAAAGCCAAGCGCTCAGGGGCCGGACATCCAGCAGTTATTCTCGTTAAGTAAGTTTGTTTTATGATTTAAAACAGTTTTATTTCAAAATGAACCCACTGGTGGGCCGAAGTGAGCATGCCCGTGGTCCTGATTTGGCCCCCGGGCCACCAGTTGAATAGTCCTGCTTTAAAGCATTTGAACTTTTCTTTCAAGGCAAACAACGAGAAAAACAATCTAGAAAAGTAGCTGAACCTCAGCAAAGTTTCTGTGCCCTAAATTTGACAAATTGACTTTTTTTTCTTCAAAACAAAAGATTCAGTAGTTTGATTTAGGAAGATGTACGGACGCAGCTTGAGGACATGGAGGTAGTTGGAGTGAGGACAGAGATGGGGGAGGATGACTCGTTGACAGAACAGACAAAAGAAGAAGCACAGTTTGATTTTGGCTGTTTGTTTCTCAGACAGCCGGTGAGAAAAAAGCTCGATTTGTTGACAATCTTTGCTTTGAATGAGCAAAAATTCAGCTTGGCACCAAACAAACACACTGTGGGAGGATCATCACAGCTTGAGCCAAAAAAAGAAAACAACCTCTTAATTCCATGTACTAAAACACACTTCGTCTACATTATAAAAAAAAAAAATTAAAAAAAGAAATCCTTCATTGAAGTTCATCTTCTCAGTCCGGCTGCTTTCAGCGACACTCGAACCTCTGTTCCTTCGACGCAGCTGCGAAGAACAAAGGCAGTAAATGGGAATGTGGCGCCCTCATGTTCAAACCGGCTCCTCAAACGCATCTTTACATTCTTTTGCGAGGAACATGTTGACTTTTCTGTGACAATCACAGCCTGATTTGTTGTTTAAAGGGTGTACGTTCATTAAAACCTTTTTTTTTTTTTTTAAACGAATTTACTGTAATACTAGTTCAGTGGTCTCCAACCCCAGTGCCACGTGGGTCCATTGGTACCGGCTTGCACAGAAGGGGGAAAAAAAAAACAGAAAAAAATGAACTACTAACTAAACAACTAGTAGATGAGAAATGATCCTGCACTTACTACACCTATAAATCACATATAAAGTGTCAAGCGCCCCCATATTTTAACTCAGCACCCCTGAAATATAAAGAAACCAGGATTAGGATTGTGTAATGAAACTCAGTTCCCAACTTTAGATTCGTCAAAATATGGAACAAATATTGAATAAATGACGATAGTCTTAAAATGGGCCAGTAAAATCTATGATATATATATATATATATATATATATATATATATATTTGCAGTAGTCGGATCCTCGACCCACCTGTCCATGAACATATTGTCTGACATTAAACCGGTCCGTGGAGCAAAAAAGGTTGGGGACCACTGCTGTAGCTCATCTGCATTAAACACACATAGAAACAAATAAAGTTATCGAAGTCCACGTTTAGCTGTAATGAAGTCACCTCCATATGTCAAAGTTTACAAACTGTATCATCCTTAATAAATACTGTTGAGATAAATTACATGGTATATACTGTAGCTTTAATATATTACGATCTACATGTTAGACGTTTTATGAATCCGTTGTTGAGAATAGAAAGTAAGGATGGAGCCTTTCTTGGTTTTAGGCAACAACCGTGTCAAAAAGTTTTACAGTGTAACCAAAAGGCCTTTTGTGCAAAACGTGAGGCCAAAAGGAGAAACGAGGAGTTCTTGTCCATTTATTGAAAAACGTCTGTTAGGCAGAAAGGTTTGGGTTGATCCGACTGGGTCACAGTCCACATGTTGCAAACTGCAGTCAAACCCTGACTGAGCAGGAAAAGCTGCACCGAGCTGTCCTCGTGGTCCTGAAGGGAGCGTGTCCTTTAGGGTTGGGGAGATTCCCCCCGGCGTCCATACTGCAGGTCTTTGGATGGTGGAAGGATGGGCTGTGTGAGGAAAGAGCGACGACGTCAGGCGAAGGGGCTGTCTGACTTCAAGATGGAGGCGTCCACGTCGTGGCAGCTCTTTCCGTTCATGTGTTCCGAGTGGCCGTCGATGGTGTAGCAGCCCTGCACCTCGGTGAAGGAGGACGCCGTGTAGGAGGCCGAGCGCATGGCGTCCGAATGGTTCCCTATGCTGTTGCCGAACTGGAGGTTATACTGGTTCCAGTGCCGCCTCAAAACCGCCTGGACCTAACCAGAGAAAACACAATGGAGCTGAGATTTCCAGGAAAAGTTTTTTAATAGTTTCATAAGCGAAAACATTTGAGTAACTGATAACAGTGTGTCTGTGTAGTGTATACAGTGTATCTTCTGGCTAATTGCTTGATCTGTTGTGTTTCACTGCTGTCGAGATGAATTATAGGTAGAGACAGGAAGTTAAAAACAAGCCCCGCCCCCCAAGTGGCTGGCTCTAGTAGAAGCTTTAAGCCAACTTATCCATGTAAAGGAGCGGGATGATTTTTTTTATGTTGATTTTTGTTGATTCACAGATCTTACCTTGCTGTATATTCATTTATTTATGTTATCTGAAGCCTAAAAAGTGTGACGTCAGTGAGCATAGGGTTGTGGAGGCGGGACTTTTGTTGACGGTACAGCCCCACATTTGGCGTTACACTAGTCCCTCGGTACTTCACGTTTCCACTTTTGCGGACTCACTGTTCCGCGGGTTTTCAATGTAAGATTGTACACGACATACGATTGACTGATTGATAGAAGGCGACCAACCAGAGCACTGTGCTCTGTAGCCCGGGCGCTGATTGGCTCAGTAACCATAGCGTCAGTCTGTATGCTCTCTTTCGCTGTGCTCTTTTAGAGCGTTTAGAGCTTTGAACATTGTTAAGAACATTGCAAGTGTGGGAAGGGTTTATTAACACCCCTACTTCGCAGAGTTTCACCTATTGCAGAGGTGTCTGGAACGTAACCCCCGCGATCAGTGAGGAACTACTGTATTGTATTGTAAGATCCAGCCCAGTCCTGGTAGGCCCGTGTAGGTCTTCCCTAGCTCTGCACAGCCTTGGCTGTTTTTGCAAGAACCAACAATTGAAAGCATGGGTGTCATGCTATCGTTCATCCTACTTTCTCTCATCTAAACCTCGTTAAAACAGGCAGAGAAGCTGTGCGCTGCTAGAAGAAACACAGCAGAAAGACACATGAGAGGGCACGAGGCCATACTGCTGATTGTGCCAAAGGCAGGAGTGCAAGACAATGTTAGAATGTAAGCTAATGCTAGCAGATGTTAGCTTGTTTGCACTCGTTTGAAGTTGAGCGTACAACTGGGACAGTGACCCAATCAGTGTCCTGCGGACGTCAAATCTTCGGCACAAGTCAGTTCGCATCTCTGGGTTCCAAAAATCAAGCTGGAGCGCAGGGGAGACCGCTAAATGTAAAGACGTAGAACTTGGACAGGGCCGACCCAGGCCAGGCGCAGCCTAAAGGGAGCATAAACTCTGGTTCCTAAAATACAACTTGGCAGCTCCCGAAATAACAAACATTTAGACTTCAATTTTGGACAATGGAAGTTGATGGTTTGTCCATCTGTATCTATGTTGACATTTCCCTTCAACAGTTCTTCTGTATAATCTGATTTATACGGATATCCTCTTACACTCCTCAGCCAGAGTCTCTTCGAAAAGTGAAGATAACAACCAGAGGATGTTTTCTATCTGAGCTACTCTAAAGGGGAAGTGTGCAGTCTGTAAGTGTGCATGCAGGCCTTCAAAATAAAGTCAAAGGGTATGACCCCAACTTACTTCTCCATTAAAAAAGCAGAAGATGGTCGCCACCAGCAGACCCTGGAATGAAAGACATTTAAATTACAGCTTTGACAGCATGTTGCTGGAAGACATCTACCCTCTAAAAGCAGCAAAATGGAGAAAAGAGATGAAGCGAATGTATTTTAAGAGCTAATTCAGCCAATTGCTCAATTTATTTTTCCAGCTCTGGCCAAGCTGGGAGAGCTCAGGATGATCAGATAACACCTCGTCAACATCCAACTGATTTCGGCCCCCTTCAGCTCCGATAATTCATGTCTTCCTTCCTGCTGCTCCTCACTGGGCTACAACATAAACAACTTCACCTCCGGGGCTTTGAAGAATGTTCGATTTTTGACCAAACGAAATAGAGATAATAGAGCGGGGCGTCCAGGAAACGGCTCATTTACGGAGAAATACGGGAACGCAGCAGTAGAGAAAACAGAAAGTAACCTTAAAATAGCTAAATGCTATCCGGACACGTATAGAAGTACTTTGTACACCAGAGTCATCACTCACTTGGTAATGCATCAGTATATGCATGATGTAGTCGTAGATTTCAGAAGAGACTCGTCCTTCAGGCTTGTAGGGAAGCAGGACGTACTGGATTCCCAACAGCGGCACCAGGATGAGAGTGGCTCGCACGGCCTTCATGTAAAGACTCGACTCGGCTTGATGGGTCACCTTGAGCTTGGTGATGAGGACTCGCACGATGTTCAGCAGAAAGAACAGGTTCACCTAAAGAAAAAGGAAAACAGAATCAGCTTCTAATTGTTGCATTCATACATAAATTTGTAAAGAAAAGGACGAGAGCATTAAAGTTTGCACCGTGTTTCCGCCTCATGCACTCAAGTGAACATTGATCTTTATTTGCACATACTATCCATTTCAAACCCCCAAGTGATGCTTTTACGTCAAAAGATTTACTGTAGTCAAACGCTTTTTATCTGACCTGATCTTTTTCTGTTTGTTCTCGGGTGAAATGCAGTTTTTTTCTTTTACTCTTTCCAGACAGAAACGTTCTCTGCCACACCTCCCATCAAGGTCAAAAGTTGTGGATGAGTCCAACAGCAGCTGTAAAAGTTCCACGAAAGATTTTCTTTGGCTCCAGATGTTTCTCCCCACTGGCTAAGATTTATGGATGTGACATTTTTGTAGATAAACACTTCAACAAGGAGTTTTTACAAAGTGGTTGTGGTTCTTTTTGACTTCTTGCCAAACTCTAAAAGACTGTCAAAACCTTCTGGTGGACCGACACCAAAACGCTTCACAACAAGAACGACAGTGAACGCCACTCAGGACGGTGTGAGGAAGCGCTGGGATGTGGATCTGCAGGACACTTTGGTCCAGATTTCTTTCAGCGTCTGAACATGAACCTGAGACACATTGAAGACTTGACGTGACTCCACACAAGCAGCAGAGGTTTTTGTAAAACCTCATGTGAAAATCATGTGCGGCTGGTAGGCGTTTAATACAATTACACTGGAATCCGTGGGAATAGTCTGAAGATGTTTCATTTTCAAGCTAAAGTTTTAACTAATTGTCAAAAATCCCAAACAACAGCAATATTAATTATGATTATATTGATTTGTGGATTAATGGGACATTTTATCAGGTGGTCTTGTTCTAGCTCTGGCTACAGAACGAGCTCTTTCTTGGTTTCGATGACGGAACGTTATATAATTGGAATAAACAAAACAGTGGAACAAATTAACATTTTTTTCTTATAGCCCACACTATTAAAAGACCATTAAAGTTGTTAAAGGAGATGCTACTTGACATCACGTGCGCCGCAGTATGGCAGCACTGACGGGAGCTCCGATTCGACTCGCTCTTTTTTTTTTTTTGTTCCTGTTGTTTTTGTTTTAACTTTTTTTGCGCCTACACTGTACACCCACGCTACGGGCATGACTGCGAAGCACTTTTGGAGTTTTGTGTGTCGCTGCCTTGCCATCGTGGTTTAGTTCCCGGCCCCCATCCAGCCTCAGGTTCTGGCCTGTCATGGTGGCCATCGCCATGATCTGCCTGCACGGACCAAACTCTATAGAACAGTTTGGTTCCGCAGGAAAACTTTGGATGTTCTGTGTCTGCCAGACGCGGTTCTGGAGGGCAGTCATCGTCCATTGCCACTGTCGTTATTATTATTATGCTGCTAACTATGGGTGCACCGATAAATCAACCGGCCAATTTATCGGCCCCGATTTCCTTAATTTTGGGAAATCGGAAATTGTCCGATACTTGCACGAGGAACTGATTTTACAGATTTTTTTAGTTTTAACAATTGTCTGAGCACTACCTCATGGCCAGTTAAAACAAGTTTGTATTTTTTATAGGATATTGTTCAAGGGTTTGTTTATCAACAAAATAAGATTGAAAATTGAAGGTGCGTTGTGACCTTATAACACCTGACAGTGTCGATTATAAAACAAAATCAGTATCGGCTAAAATCGGAATCGGCAGCTCAGACTTTTTAGAAATTGGTGATTGGCCAGAAAACTGCAATCGGTGCCCCCCTACTGCTAATGGGACCTGCTGCTAACAAGACCACGCCGCTAACCGAACCACACTGCTAACAGTACCATAGTGTTAACAGTACCATGTTATTAACAGGACCATGTTACTAAGAGAACCTCAATGCTAACAGAACCACACTGCTAATAGGACCATGTTGCTGTACATGTATTTCTTTTTCATTTTTGGCGCCTTGGTTTTGTATTTTTGTTGCTTTGGTATTTCTTCTTGGGTTTTTTTGGCGAGCCGAGATGTTCTTCTCGTCCTGAGCATTTCATTGCATTGCTGACCTTGTGTTGACCTGCATATGACAATAAACCTAAACCTACTTGGCTGCGTTGTCCGCTGTAACATCCTCTTTTATGATGCGCAAAGACTAAGTCTCGGGTCCTGTAACCACTTCTTTAGAATGAACGGCTTCAACTACGACATCCTGCGTTGTTGTTGCTGTTGTTAAAAGTGACAAATAAATAATGTGTTGTGCAAAAGCTAATTCATAGGTCTTTCTACACATTCCATGGTGGAACCAACAGGTTCTATAACCTCATTATCCTTGGGGCCGCTTCACTCTTGGCCTGAGCAGTTTGGCCACAACTGGACGACAGTGAGGACAGAGCTGAACGAACTGTGGACAGCTTCAGATCTGATCCCTCTGACCACAACCAGAGGTGGTCCGAGACAAGCCGAGACCTTTGAGTCCACATTTGTTGTCCTGTGATGTTTATGTGACTGTGGTTTTACAGAAACATGTCCTGTTTGTTCAGCCCACCGTGTGATGTGGCTGTGTGTTTATTGGCACGTAAAGCGGGTAATTGAGTCCACTTGTGTCCAGATCAGCCAGGACTCTTGTTAGTGCATGGTCAAAGAGACCACAGTTGGCCGCTTTTTCTAACATCTGATTCTAATTATGTGGATTTAAAGAAATCCCATGTTTACTTAAATATCAAATAAGTTTAATGAAGTTATTAGTTTCTACGGCTCTCCGCTCTTGCCATGTGATACGCTTCAGAAAATGTGTGTTTGTTGCCGAAACACAAACAAACCACCACAAAAGTTTATCTTGGAGTCAAGTTTTTGCAGAATATAGGGACCAATTTCCCCTCGTTGCGCTGATTAGGTGAATTCCAAGCAAACAAAACTGGCCTGGGGACCTCTGAGTGGATCCACCGAGGACCAGATGAATTAATTTCACAAAACAAACACAATTAAACCCCCTCTGGACCACCCCCCTCAGCGCTCACTCAGAAGAGGCCAGACGCAGATTATTCTTCTCGTTGTGCAATAAAAACAAGAGACGTGAAACAAATCGGTTGTTCAAGTTGAGTAAACTCAGGAAAAGAAAGAGTCTCACCAACAGAGCAGCACATATGGGACCATGGATGATGTACAGCAGAGACGTTTTGGAGCTAATCCAGCAGCTGAAGAGGAGACGCAGGAAAAAAAAAAAAGGTTACGCAACAATTTCCACACATCATACAACACGTGAGTTGTTACAGAGACATTATTGCAACAGTCCAGTCATGGAATTCATTAAAACAACATTGCAACAAATGTCTCTTCCTGTGCTTATTTACTTGTCATTGTAGTAGTAACTCCGAGCAATGGCGTGTATGGACGCAGGAATAAGAGGAAAACCTAAAAAAAAAAGAGAGGAAATAAATTGAAGCAACCTTCCGCAGCTGTGATTGTTTTAGTTTTCAGAACATCTGCCACCTACCCCAGCCCAGGAGATAATACCACATCAAGTGCTGCTTCTCAGAAAACACAGCCACCACGATGAGCGTGTGCAGGTAGATTCCCTCACACAGCATCCAGAAGTAGTTACAGCCAAACAGGTACAGGTGGATAAACTGGGACACTTTACAGCTCGTCTGGGGAGGGAGATGTACATTAACACATTTCTCAATGCTACCAGACGAATCAACATTTAACCTTCACTTCCAGTTAGAAAGAGAAAGTTCTGAGCTCAGATAAGATGGAAGTCAATGAGAGTTGGGCTCAGCATGCGTCATGTGCTGGTACAACTCCGCCTGCTCGCTCCAGTTGGTAGGATGTAAAGTATGGCAGGCTGGTGCACCACATAATCGATTCACACTCCTATCTATTTTAGATTTCAATAGTAAAATTTCTCCAGGTAATTAAATAAAAAATATTTACAATCAAATTATTATAATGAGTTAATAAAATTTAGGATACTTCCATTTGCACAAGAAAAAAAAATTGAAATAATTTATAAATTATTTTAACTAAAAGCTAAAAAAAGTAAAAAGGGCTGCTAAAAGCTAAAGTAGAAGAAAGCTATCTACAAGAGAAAAGTAGCAAAAGTCTATTAAAAAGACAACAGTGGCACAAAGCTAGCTTCAAGCTAAGTGTAGCAAAAGAATGGTTAAAGCTAATATAAAAAATGCTATCTAAAAGTAGCAAAAAGCAAGCCCAATGCTAAAAGTAGAAAAAAAAATGAGCCAAAGGCTAAAAGCAGCAAAAAACTAGCCAAAGGCTAAAATTAGTAAAAAAGCTTTATAAAAGGCAACAGTGGTGAAAAGCTAGCAAGCTATAAGTAGCAAAAGGCAAGCCAAATGCTAAATGGATAGCAAATGGATGGCTAAAAACTAATATTAAAAAATGCTAGCTAGAAGCTAAAAGCTAAAAATAGCATAAGGCTACATAAACATTAAAAATAAATGAACGATGGGTAAAAAATATAAGTAGCTTAAAAGACAAAAATATAGCAAGTTCACTCGAGCACATGTGGAAAAAGAACGTTTTCGAAGAAATTCAAGAAATCTCGATTTATTTCTATGACAAAAATATTCTGTAAATAAAGTTAAATGTGTTGAAAAATATAAAAGTTACAAAAACATAAGTCATAGCCCCAGCTGCTAAAAGAGCTGAATGTTTTGTTATACGGACGGCTAAAATAGCACAACTACGCAGAAGCATTAAGACAGAAAAACAATGGCGCGAATGCCGACTCCGTATGGACAGAATAATCCAGAAGAATTGAAATAAACTGACTGGATTCCTCTGCACCAGCTCCTGGTTGTTTGCCACTGCAGTCAGCCAGATGATGGTGATCACTGAGTTCAGGACAAATGAGAAGAAGAGGTTTTTGTGTAGGGTGATCCTCTGGCAACTCAAACTTCTGCAAAAAGACAAAAACAATTCTGGTTAAACAAGATGTCAGCTGATGTCCCCCATCGCTGAAGGACTTGAGTGAATGTTTGTCATTTTTGAGATATTTATCTGGACTGCAGTTAAACAGGGAATGCAAGTAAACTTTAATGTTTTTGGTGCAAGATATCCGAGTGAGAAGAAGTTACACTGTGTAGAAGAACAGAGGTAGGTGTTTCTTTTTGCTTGTCCCAGGCAGCACAAAGTGACGGATCCTGGCGAGTGGAGGGAGCAGTTTTATCCACCACCAGTGTTTACCTTACCGTTATATAAGAAGGGCGCGCCGCCCCGTCAACAGAACCAAGTGCCCCATCAACAGAACCAAGTGCCCCGTCAACAGAACCAAGTGCCCCGCCTACCATCCGTCCCACCCCCGTCAACATCTTTCGGTATTGATGTAGCATGGGGCGCAATACAAACATGCTAGTTAAAATGCTACTCCGCCTTGCTCGACACCCCCCCAACCCCCATCGACAATTACCAGCAGCAACGTAGGGCCAAACACAGATGGGACCCCCTCCCCCCCCCCAACAACACACTATCAACACAGACATGACTACAGCAATGCAACGCTAAGCTAGCAGGCGGGCAACACAGATGCCATCACGTCCTCACCCCACCCCCTTATTGACAAAAGATAAATACGACAAAATACGACAAAGTACAACAAAATACGACAAAGTACACAAAATACGACAAACTACAATGAGCATCCCACCAAGGGAACTGATGCAGGAGAAACACTGACCACCATAAAGGTGGAGTCACGGCTGACCAATGGTGGTTTTGGTCACTATAGTTTAATCTTTGGCCACGCTAAATGTTTGAGGAAACTATACATTTAAGCAAAATCTCAATAGCATAGTTTCCTCAAACAATAGTGATGGTGGGTTTACATAAATATATTTGGTGGTGGCCATCTTGGATTTTGACAAGGCAACACAATTTTTGATTGGGACCTTTCTTAAGCCTAGATGCAGCCACACATCAAAAAGGAAGTCGATACCTCACTTATTTTTCGTTATCTCACAGCAAGGATGGACAAAAAGTATTTCCAATTGCCCCTCTCTGCTCTGCGATGGGGGACAAAAAAACGGCTTAAGCTGAAGTGAGGGACTCACTTGAAGTGGAAGAATATACTGAGGGAGATGAAGAGTGAGATGAGGGACAGTCCATGTCCGATAAGAGCTAAGTAGAAAAGATTCATGGCCGTCTGGATAGAAAACAAGAAGCAGATATTAGTGGATCAGATTTGGTCTTTTGGTCTTTGTGAGGATTAATGCTGGTTTCATGAAGCCACCCACCACTCTGCCTTCGTTGGTGTGCGCGTTGCAGAGGGTGTAGTTGGTCCATGTCCGGTTGCTCTCAGGATGCAGAAACCACTGACCACTGATGGTGCAAATCTTTGTGACCATTTCTGAAAGACGAAAATGTACATAAAAACCCAAAAGCTGAGTTTCACAACATAACATTCAGCAAACCTTTAGTTTTTCTGCTATTTCCTTCATGCAGCAAACCCTAAACACAGGTATTAAGATCTAATTCTTTAAAACTAACACATTTTTGGTGCAAATTAATTAAAAGTTTGGTTTAATTTTCTTCCCACAGTGCATTGAACACAATGATCCTTTTCCTCACATGGAAGAAGAGCTCAAAACATTCCTTTGTCAACACATTTAGGAAATTATACCAAAGAGACCATCTTATCACAAACAAAACTGGTTTGTTCCACTTTAGAGTAAGCTGTTGGGGGAAAAATCATTTTTGTTGTGTGTTTCCTTGACTGATGAAGCCTTCCGGATCGAAGGTGAAACGTTTCAACACAAAAAAAGAAACTGTCCAGACGACCTGACTGAAAAATGTTGGATTGTATACCTGGATTATTGAGCATGGACATTGTTATACCAAAGAAATATAATTCTCAATGTGCCAACATGAGTCTAAAAATGTCTTTAAAGCCTTTTTTTTGCTGATTGGGGAAAACGGGGAAAACAAAATGAATGGCTTTACTATAAAGTGCATGTTGCATGAGTGTCTTGTCCTTATTTATACAATTTGGACAGTTTGTGAGCTCATTTAGATATGGCTGCAAGTCACCTGAAGGGTCGAAATCCTGGAAGTAGTCCGGGCAATGCTGCTCCGAGATGACTCCTGCTTTGGTGTCGTCCCAGCACAACCAGCCGTCCCAGGTGCGATTACACATGGCCTCTACAACCAGATGGATGTTTCTTAATGGTCGGTGTGTGAAGCATCATCTAACATCTACAATCTCAGTAAAACTACTTCCTGCTGAGTGAAGTGGCTAAATGCTACAAACTATTGATCATAAATCATCGATGCTACCTTGTCTGCTCTGCGTATTGTCTTGCATTATCTTCTGATAGCACTCAAACTGAGCTGTGACGATCTTGTTTCTGGTGACTCCCGCTTCGTGGTAGACATTGGATGTTTGAGTCTGCTGGCTATCGTTAACCACCATGCTGGCCTTCACCGGAAACTGCAAAGAGACAGAGTGGAAATAAGAGCTGTGGGTCATTAAAGACAAATTAAAACAAAAGACTCAAGAAATAATGTGCAAAATCCCACAATTACCACACAATAATAAAAAGCAAAAGGCACACAAACAAGTTTTAAAAGAAAAGAAAAACATTTCTGGCATTGTATTGATTCAGTCGGGATGCATTTCAATAAAATGGTCATACATGGTGGAAAACCCAACATGCTACATGAAAACTTTCACATTTCACAGAAGAGAACACCAAGAAGCAGCTTTTTTTCCATTCACTGACATATTTCAAACATAAACTGACTTAAACAATATGAATCTAAGCCTTTAATGGATGGTTAACAGCCTGTAAAATATGAATATCATATTGAGTAAAATGTTGATTTCATCCCCACGTATGTGAGTGTGTTTTCAGAGAAGGGTGCAAGCTTTCTTACCATTGTTAGACTGCAGAAAATAACTTGCACCACCATCCAGCGCCATCTAAAGCTGCTCAGATTCCTGTCAGCCATGTTGTTTTCAGCTAATGGTTCACCAGGTTCAGATCTGAAACAAACAGAGAACAAAACAACTGAATACACTCCCACATAAAGACCACTTCACACTTTTTGTTGCTGAAACATCGCTGCCATCTGTGTTGATTCAGCTGGTAACAGACTTCAAAATGATAAATCTGTGATAAATCTCAACAAAGACATGTCTAAAACCCCTGGGCTGCTGTGGCAGAGTAGTTAGAGCAGTCGTCCTCCAATGGAAGAGTTGGGGGATTTGATTCCACCAGAAGTCACATGCCGAAGTGTCCCAGGGCAAGACACTGAACCCCTCATTGCCTCCAATGAGTGTCCTATCAGTGCATGAATGTGATAAAGCACTGATTAATCTTTATTAAGATATAGTAGAGTGCTATATAAATGGGTAAATGAGAGCACAGATTGTAGTGAAAAGCACTTTGCGTATCTTGATAAGATAGAAAGGCGCTTTATAAGTACAGTCCGAAAGTACCGTTTAATAATAAACACAAACAATAAACTAGGCACACAGATGGATTTAAATTTCCTGGGAACAGACAGATGCATTTTGAGACAACAATTCTAACTGACAGTCTACAGACAGCATGTTAATTTAGGTCAGTTAAAAGCTCCTAAAAATACTTTCTCAAAATTAACCACAAGGCCTCATATTTGAAACTCGGGCTTGATTGTGGTTAAAGAACATGCATCCAACCATTCATGTCTGACCACCTATCCAAGGTTGCATTGCGAAGGTAAAAGATCTAGAGAGGAACCCTACAGATTGTCCTGATGCAAGTTCAATAATCCAGGTTGATATATCTAACAAGGATGAATCAGGTCCTCTGGATGGATTCATTTTTGTTCAAACTTTGTTCGTTTCAACAAAGAAGAATCCATCCAGAGGACCTGACTCAACCTTGTTAAACTCCATACATCCATTTTTGTGCTCCACCAGGGGATTGGGGTCAACTTTAAGAACTATCTGGTTTTGTTGCAACCAAAGCAAGAGCTGAGAACGTCTCGGCACAAAGTCAAGCTCATTCCCGGTGCTCGTCTTCAGTCCTGGTGTTTATTAACAGGATCTCGAGGTGGAATCGTGGAAGGGAAGATACCCTATGGGTCTCATCTCTGCTTTTTGCGGATGATGTGCTTCCATTGGTTTCTTCAACCCATGACTTTTTATTTATCGGGCTACAGCAGACTATGACGTTGCAATCAAAGAAAGACTAACAGTGATCTGCAGCTACTCCAAGAAAACACGATAATAGGCGACCGATTTGTATAGTAACATCATCGTGAATTATGGAATAAAAGTTGTTCTCTGGGGAGGTGTTTGTTCAGTCCTGGTTTAAAGGCTTGAAAACCTCTTGATGCGGTATCTCCAACAACCAAAGGAGGATGTTTGTTTCTAATTGCTGCTGCAGACTGGACATGGCTCCTGCCCAGGCTTATGGTCGAGGACTTAGGGAGTGTCAATACATGGTTGGGTGTTGACCTCTGGTTGTTATAACTTATTACCTGAAAAATGAGCTAGAAGGAGCAGCACTTTGGGCAGCAGTTGGGAGAGAGAAGAGTTGTTGCAATGACTGCATTACGATGGCTGAGTTTGCTGATGGCGTAATACCTTTGGCCAGAATCCTTGTCCCCACTGATGATCTGTAAGCCTTTTTCTGGATGATATCCAACTGTCCAAGACTTATCTGTGAAGCATTAATTCTGGCAAAACAGAATTCCTCCATAATAACTCAACTTGGTAGATTTTCAAAAAGAATTAGGGCATTCTGCAGTTGAATGTGATGCAGTTGAGAGTCAGGTCTTCTAAGCTTGAGGCCATAGTTATCAACTGGAAAAAGGTGGACTGCTCCCTCCAGGTCAGGGATGAGTCTGCCTCAAGTGGGGTAGTTCCAGTATTTGGGATTCTTGTTCAGGAGTGAAGATAGGTGGGAGCGATAGATCTGAAGTAATGAGGTGGCTGTGTTGAGGTAAAGAAGGGTCTACTGCTCTGTCTCTGTTCCAGCCCTAACCCATGGCCATAAGGTGACTGAAAGAACAAGATCCTAGATACAAGCAACTGAAATGAGCTTTCTCTGTACGGCCAGGCTCAGTTAGAGATAGGGTGAGGAGCTCAGAGTAGAGTCCATGTAGAAAGGATGAAAGAACCCCACAGTTGGGGAAAAAACCCCTGATAGAATCAAACTCCTGCTAGAACTCATTTAAGCATAGCTCATAATCTTTCTGCTGCGTTTGGTAAATTGATCATCCTTTGTGGTTGATCACACAACCTGAAACATGACCGGAGCTGTAAAATGTGTTTACACCTTTCAGTTTAAAATGGAGAACTACAGAGAGCTAGTTAGAGTAAAGCTGGTGACCACAGGGATTTCAAAGCCACTGCATAACACATGAGTCAGGATTCAAACAGAAATACATCCCTCAGGAGGAACTACTTTCCCTTATAGTGGCTAATAATGGTAGCTGTGGACAGAGCTGAACTGTGGAAACTTTGTGTTTTTATTCATTTTCTAATACAATTCTCATGGGATGCGTCTATTATTTTCACTGTTGCATTATGTGAAAGAAATCAGTTTCTCCTGCAGCACAGGTGCATTCATAAATGGGTAACATGATGAAAAAGTTGTACGCTGATGTCTGCCATCGCTTAGGGACCTGAACAATGAATGTTTGTAGTTTTCGAGATAAGTGTTTTTTTTTTTAACTGAAATTAAACAGGAAATATAAGTAGTTTTTTAGTTTTTTTACCCTTTTATTTATACAGGTAGTCTCATTGAGCCACGAGAACTCCTTTTCAAGAGAGACCTGTTTAGGGAGCAAGGGAGTTAAGGGCCTTGCTCAATGGTCCAAAGCGGGGCGAATGAGGGTGGGGGCAGGTGTGGGTGCTTCACCTACCCCACCCACATTTTTGATGTTGTCTGTACCGGGGCTTGAATTGGCGATCTTCTGATCACAGGCCCACCTTCTCTAACCTCTGCGCCACCACTCCCACAAGTAAACCGTAATGTTTGGTACGAGACATTCAAGTAGAAGTACCGGTAGGATTATTTTCTTTGTCTGAGGCAGCGCAAAGTGATAGATCCTGGTGAGTGGAGGGAGCAATTTTATCCAACACCAACGGTGGAGACAGGGGGTGGCCAATGGTGGCCTTGGCCTACATAGCTTAATCTTTGGCCACCCCAATCATTTGAGGAATTTATATATTTTTAAGCAATATAAAAACTAGAAAGCATTGTTTCCTCAAGTGATTGGGGTGACCAGTTTACATATACAGTATATACATGGTGGTGACCATCTTGAATTTTGATGTGGCAACGCAATTTTCTAAAGGAAACTTTCTTACACACACCAAAATGGAAGTCTGTAACTCACTTATTCTTCATGCTCACAACATTCACGTCTGGACGGAACGTATGAGCAGAATATGACACGCAGAACTGAATTTATTCTCAATCTGAAATTAAATAAATCTTGTTTTGATAAACAAGCAGAACTAGGCCATCCCTTTAAATGTGCAAAATGAGAAATCTAATTAAATTTGAAGGGAAATAACAACTAAACGAACCCTGCAACACGCAGAAAAACAAACAGGAACAACCTAAACGAACAAGTTTTCATTCCAAGCACACGTCTCACCAGCATGTCAAGGATTATACATTTCTGTTGCTCGCATGATCATTAATTTTCTTGCAAAAGCTGATTTTACAAACCAGAATACAAATGAGTTCATATACATTTTATCTGTAGAGGTAGAGGAGCTGCAGTTCATCCTACAGATTAATCAGTTTTGTTTCAGAACAGAGATTACCGAGCTGCAGTAATTGTAGCTGAGTGCATGAAATTAGATGGAACACAAACAACTCATTAGAGCTCACAGGAGGAGTTTTGTGCTCATTTTGTGTTTGAAAAAGACACAGTTTGTGAGAAGAGGGCTTCTAATTAGGTTACACTCTTCACAGGCAATCAAAGAAAGACTAAAATAAAAAATAATATGATTGTAACAAGCCAGTGAAACTCAGGGAAAACCAGATGGGATTTGTTTCTGCAGAAGAAAAATCTCATTCCCCTAATCAAACATGTGCAGGCAGACATATATCCTCCATGACAGAAAGCTCAATAGGATGCCAGATAAATAAATTGCAAACAAATTTAATATATCATCTTTTAAGATGCAAAATGTCAAAAGGTGCAACAGACAAATATCTATAATGTGAGCAAACTGACTAAATGCCATCTTTGGATACAAGCGTTTAGACAGTTCTGCAGGTTTAACGAACAACGTTTGCAAAAATATCAAAGACTTATTATCAATATGAGCAATTTCATTCCACCAAGAAAGATCACGGTGTTGCGTTAAACAGTGATGGAGTTGGAGAGCCATTTTGTCCAATCTAGTGATCACTTACTGAAAATGAGAAATGAGGAAGCGAGCGGGGGACTATTAGCCCAACAATACGTGTCAGCCGGACTTGACCCTGTTTATTTTAACGGGTCGCTGCATGGCTCCATGATCAGTGCATCACCCAAGGGGGCGGGGTTTAGTGAACGAGGGATGGTAAAACATAATCTGCAAATTAGAAACAGCCAGAAAAGGGTCAGCTGCTCCGTCACGCATGGATGCAGATATACAGAAAAATGTTTCACTCACACACGCACCACCCCCCCACCCCCACACACACACATAGATACACACACACAAACCTTCACCCTGCCAAGTTTCCCAGCTGTTTCTTGGTAATGCACATTCCTGGTGAGCTAGTGGTGCTACATAGGATGTATCTTGTCATATGGCAGCGAAGATCAGACCTTAAAGAATATTTACAAAAATTAAATTTCTCCATGTTTTGTATTTATGTCTGTTGTGAGATTTGCCTTATTGTCCTAGTGAGGCTACAGTAGGGAGGTTGCTTAGGAACATGAACTAAAACCGCGCTGGGGATTTGATGAGAGACGCATGTATGCACCTGCTGTTGCGCAACAAAAGTAGTTTATGTTCCAGCAATTCTGTGTCTTCCTGCCTCTTATCATGACATGGTGTCAGAAGTGGGATCATGCAACTTTTGCAGAGAGCACAAACTCACACAGAGACATGAACCATTAGTGCAAACACACTTGCTCAATGGCACCTGGCAGAGGATTGATGGCAACTTCATATACAACCCCTCATATAGGGCGGGTCATTAAATGGTGGACTGTGGTCAAGATCTGCACCCAAATGAAGTCTTATACAGACCAAAATAAGTTATTAAATTGCAGCAGAATTTGTTTTTACTTGCACATCTTTTCTCTCACTTAAGGTAATTTGTTTTGAATGGCACCTTGTTTCCAGCCTTTACGGTGATCTAATCCTCTCTCTCCTTCTATCTGCCCATTGGGGGTGTAACAGTACACAAATATAAAGGTTTGGCAAGTAGTTTGACTTTGAAGTCATGAGTCGGCATGTTTTTGTTGCAGCTACATTAAGGGAAACAAACAAAGTATGCAGCTAATATTTAGGTACATGTTAACAGTTACATACAAGTATAGAGTGAAAGCTTTGGATACTTTGACAACAGTAATTTATACTTGATTTTTTTAAAGCTGGTATAAATAGTTGACAAAAGGAAACTTTGTTTTGTGGTTCTATTCATTGACAATATACAAAGTGTATTAATACACAGTCTATTGTTCTTTTATTTCCAGCATGTGTTTTGACACCTTAGCGTAGTCATGTGTCTGCTGCTTTAAATATTTGTTTTATTAATTTGCTCAAGTCTGAATTATTGGCAAGTGGAGGCTTGAACGCTTCAATCAGCTCAGTTGACAATTTTGTTTACGGTCAGTAACGAGCTAGCTACATACCCTACCGCTGTGGAACAGTGGCAATGCAAACCTTCTTCCACAATTTATATTCGTTAGAACTCAGTGATCCTGAAAATAACGCTGCAGAACCCAAACAATGGCCATTAAAACACACTATCTGTTCAAAAGTCCATGCACGACAGAACACATTTTGAATCTGAAAAAACAATTCAAGAATTTGAGTCGATGCATTCTTACAACCTATGGTAAGTTTTATTTCTAACCACAACCTTGATGGGTTAGATAGAACTGGAAACAGAAAAATCTGTATTTTGTTTCCCAGCATCTGCCTTCATGCTGCACGTCCCACCTGGAGGTCCCTGATGGTCCAAAACAGCATGCTCTATTATAAAACAAATAAAGAAAATGGGTCTTATGTATTATTATTAATGCAGTGACTAAAGAGCAACTGCTTTCTGTTTTACAGCGGTGACAGTGGTATAATGGTGAGACCCTGCAGTGCAGAGTGCACCTCAGTTTATATGGGAGGTTGGAATACCTCAGAAGAGAAACAACATAAAGGCAAATAGTGACGGCATTAACATAAAACGTAAAGGATAGAAGAAGACATAACCGATTTAGTAAAATCCCTTTCTGCACTAGAAAATTTATTGTGCTAATTGCATCTAAAAGCTCAGCACTTGATAATCAGCGTGTTTGGGCCTCAGCAGCAGAGCTGTGCAAACTCTGGGTGGCCTGCCGTTATCTGCAGAAAGTTTCGCCCAGCTGCTTCGTCGTGTAAACTTCTCACAAGACATGACATCACCGCTTCCATCTGCAGGCGTGCACAAAGTCACCCAGTAAAAAGAGTTAAAGCAGAACATCTGCTGCCTTCTCACCTGCTGCCAGAGTCCTGCTTGTTCTTATCAACTTGTTCCGTCCCCGCAGAGGCGCTCAGCTGCCCGTAAACATCCGTACACAAGCACAGGATGTTCGGCGCCTCACGCTCCATCTTACAACCAGTTCCACCCAAATGGCATTCGGATGTCAATTAAACTGGATTATAACTTCACTACTGGTGTGTGTGTGTGTATAGGAGGTATTAGAGCTGATGAAGCGGCTGCTTACTTGATCTCCAGTTTTTTTTAACCGCAGTAATTACCATCAATGTTTCTTTTGCCACGCACCCTGAAGAAAAGCATCCAGGGTGACCACATTTTCAAGTTCAAGGTTCTTTATTGTCATTGGTATCACATGTGGAAATTGTGTACACAGGTCCCAGTTACATCCAACAATAGCAAAATTATAAATTGTAAAAGAAACAGTACTAAGGATCTAAAATATAAACTAAGAAATGCACTAAACTAAGAAATATGCCAAACATTTAATAGTGCAAAACAATAGGCCGAACAACAGCAGCACGAACATGAGTCTGTGTGAGTAGATGAGTGCGAATGAATACAGCAGCATGACATAAATCAGCAGCATGAGCTCAACAACATGGCTAATCAGCAGCACATATCAACAATCAAAGTGGCATTTATCTCGTTACAACCACAAGCTTTAGAGTATCTCACTGGGATTTGCATGGAGTCAATACTTTGTTGATGCACCTTTCACTGTGATTCCAGCTGCAAGTCTTTAGAGTTCGTCTCTACCAGCTTTGAACACCTAAAGACTAAAATGTTTGCCCTATTCTTCTTTACAAAATGGCAGATTGGAAAAAGAATGTCAGCATCAGTTTTCACTTTTGCCAAAGGTTCTCAAGTAGGTCTGGACTTTGGCGGGTCATTCTAACATGAACCTGGTTTGATCTGACCCGTTCCATTGTAGCTACAGATGGATGTTTCAGGTTGTTGTCCCGCTGGACGGTGAACCTCCGCCCCAGTCGCAAGTCTTCTGCAACCTCTAATACGTTCTCTTCCAGGGTTGTCCTGCATTTAGTTCCATCTGTAGGTTCATCAAGTCTACAGCTCCCTGCTGAAGAAGCACCCCCACAGCATGATGCTGCCACCCCCATGTTTTACAGTGGGAATGGTGTGTTCAGGGTGATGCAGTCTTGGTTTTCCATCTTATTCCACATTTTCTTTGTACTTGGCTTGTGGCTAACTGTAAACAGGACTTTTTATGGCCACAATTACTGAGGTACTTCGTGTTGGTTTACCATGTAAAAAAGTGGAAAAACTTTGGGGTTAAAATAAAATTAAGACAAACATTTTTATGTAAATGTATGCACTAAGTAAACAAAATATTATAGCAGCAAAATAGATCTATTACAAATACCTCTGACCCAACCTGCGGATAGATTTGGTTTTCCAGCAACAGAGAAAAGAGTGACTTAGTACAAACAATTGTTTTACAAAAATCCAAAGACTCTATAAAAAACCCCCCCACTGTTTCATGAATGATGAATGAAGCCTAGCCTGTAGGGAAGGCTAAAATAAATACTTGACAGAGTGTGCTGTCACTCTGAAGTGTGCACACGAGTCTGTGAGGGGTCTTTAAGATCCAAACAAATAAAGTGGACACTGAGGTCCAGAGATTTGGGGTTAATTGTGCCTGCTGTACAAACATGACACGTTCAAAGGAAGTAGAACTGCTCTGCATCTGTTTTAACTGACTGGCAGTCAAAACAGTGAAATAAACTGCTCAACTTGACGTTATTAGTTATTAATAATATTAGGGGCTAAAGTTTGGTGGCTGGTAAGAATTTCTAATTAAAATTGGTGAAATAAAATGCAAAAATGACAGTTATTGCAGTAGAAATCTTACCGTGTTCATACAGGAAGTCCCCAGTTACAGCTAGCTGCTGATACTACTCGTTTTTATATTTTTTAGTTTACAAAAAGAAAAAAGTAAAGATAACCTTTTGTAACCTCAGCGAGAGGAACAAGTTTCAGGCAGTGTGTCTTCCTGCTGTCCTCTGTCTTTTTCTGAAGCTGATGAATAAATGGAAAAAAGTGGGTCATTGACAATGGAAATTCCCACGAGTCAGTCTGGATGTGAGAAAGTAGAAGCATTTTAGGGCCAATAAGACAACATGGATCCTTGGAGATGGATCCTTCTCGTCATGAGCAGGGTCACTTGTAGCCCTGACATTTCCCACAACATCAGCGGTGCATATGTAGAGCTTTCCCATGTGAAAGAAAAACATCTAAATTAGAGGTGAACACCGCGACTGCTGATGTCATTAATAACCAAGCATGAGAGCAGACCGCCCTGTAGCTCAAGGCATCAACAGCTGTCTGGGAAAGAATTATGAATTAAATGCAAATGTATGCAAGGAATTTAAGGTAGAAGCTGTCTGTTTTTTCCCGTAGATTATGACTTTTCCTTCACTGACAGACCAAGAGGGACTGTGCTTCTGTGGCTTCGAGGCAGACAATAACTAAGATACTGACGTATTCGTGTCATCACATTCACACCCTTGCCAGCATCCACAGGGCGAGCACATGGATTCGTTTACAACTACGGTGCAGAACAGATGAGAAGACTGAGTTCTAATGCTAATGCATGTCACATTCATGGGGTAAAAAACAGAAAAGAATAAGGAGAGACTGCTGCTGCTTAAGATGCCAAATGCTCCATCATCGGTCACCATCATGCCTCAGGCCCTTGGAGCCGAACGGTCAGAGGACAAAGATGAAACCAAGAATCCCAAGGTATTATGAATATTGAAAGAATATGTCACAAAAAATCTCCATCCAGTGCTCATGTTCGGGGGGCAACACAGTGAATGTGTGCTTTTTATAGCACTCAAACATTTAACGTGGTGGGCTGGTGGAAGGACACGCGCTGAATCTGCTGGAGTTCAGCTTCTTTTTTTAAATCAATTGCCTTTTAACAGCACCAGCCTCAGTGCAGTCACAGTCTGGTTAATGCAGAGATAAAGCATTAATGCAAGTTTAGCAATACACCCAAACAGCACTTTTAGAATAAGAATAAGAATCAGAATATGCTTTATTATCATTGCACCGATACAAGAACATGTACGTACAGTCGTCCGAAAGATGGACGTAGTGCACAAAGCTGATGATATAAGCGCGGCCCTCTTATTCTTATTCAGAATAATATTTTTGCTTAGATGAGAAAAGGGAAGAAAACATGAGGTGAGACGGTATTAAAAAAGATCTCTCACTCCTTGTCCTAGACAGAGCATGATTTGAAGCATCAAAAAATCCTACCACAGCATAGCACATAAATAGACGTGAAGACATTGAATTTTAAGGGAAGGTTGTAACATAGTCCAGAGCCCCCCTCTCAGCCATTGTCCAGATAAGAGGTGTTATTTATCATCAGCTTGGCTGAGGTTCCGTCACATGTCCACGGCCTTGGTGAAGGGAGGGGTGAGGGGACAGACAAAGCATCTTTGTTTTTCCTAAACATGCCAGGAGGTATTGAGATAAGTCCGCCATCAAGACCACAGTTTGAGTCAGGCAGAACTTGTAAATTGCCATTTCTGCCTTTTAAAGTCTCGTTGGTATATTTCTCTGATGGTAACTCCAAACAGCCGAATTGATTCCTTACGCCAAAAGTCGAGCTTACAGCTTTCTCCAAGATTATTCCCAATCATTCATGGGTGCAACCAGAAAGTTCACAGTCCGGATAACAGCCCGCTGCAGCTCTGACGCAGCTCCACATAATTCAGTCAGAGCGCTGCCAAGCTTCGACACATCTACACCAATTTGTAGACAATCCTGATTTCACCAACCCAAACAGCAAAATCCAGTTGTCATCATGAGTCCAATTTGTTTCTGTAGGTAAGAGGGTCCTCCTTACCCTGACTCCTGTTGGGAGAAGTTGATCAATTTTGTTGAGAGATCAGCTGATCAAATCCTTCGAATTGTATGTACCATAAATTTGTTTGCTAAATGTTAAATAAGCCCATCAAAAGAAGACGAAAGCGCAGCATGGATGTTTTCAAAGTGAACAACTGAGCAGAAGAGAGCCCTGCGAATATACGGCTCTGAGCCTGAGTTTCCTGGCAATCTCACCACTCAGTCCCTGGCATCAGGAGGAAGGCCTCCATTATCACTCAGGTGAAAAAGGACATAATTGAAAATAATGAGAGTAGTTTAGGGGTTAATGATCAGGGAAAGCCAAGCCGGCTAGCCTTCCAGAAGCCAGCCAGCAGGTTAGCAGCAAACTGGGCTAACTACCACCGCAGGAACAAAGCGTGGAGTGGATATGATCAGACTTGAGTATGGTTATCAAAGTCTTCTACCTGGAGTCATTGATGAGCCTCAAAAACTACTTAGCCAACTACTTAATGAATAGCGGCGGACACGGTTGACTATGACTTGAGCAGGTGGTCGGTATCAACGGCACAGTTTTATCCTGATTTAGATCCTACCTGACTGACAGGAGTTTTTCTGTTCATTTAGGACAACGTTCATCATCTATGGCTCTTCTAATCTGTGGGGTCCCTCAAGGGTCCATTTTAGGTAGGTCCACTGCTTTTTAATCTTTATATGTTGCCTTTAGGGTTCATTTTTAGAAAACATATCCCTTTTCACTTCTTTGCTGATGATATTCAGTTGTATCTGCTGGTTGAAACTACATTTTCTGAATCTAAATGAAAATAAAACAGAAGTCATCAGCTTTGGTAAGTGTAATGCCCTTGACACTCTTGGCCCCTTGGCTTTGTGCCACCATTCCACTGTCAGGAATTTGGGAGTTATTTTTGATAGTGTTTTTAAATTAGACAAACACATAAATGCAGCTGTGAAATCCAGTTGCTTCCAACTAAGACTCATTGCCAAGGTGAAGTCTTGTCTCCCTTTCAGAGACCTTGAAAAGGTGATTCATGCTTTTATTACTTATCGTTTGGACTATTGTAATTCATTGTTACAAACCATCCAGAACACAGCAGCTTGTCTTAACAGCAACTAGAAAATATGAACACATAACCAGCTCCTTTTAGATGTCCCCAGATCCAAACTCAAGTCCAGAGGTAATAGGGTTTTTGCGATTGCTGCTCCTATAGGAAGGCGCTAAGCTAATGCTAGGCTAATGCTAGGCTAATGCTTCAAAATAGAGACTTTTTGACATTTATACTGTCTACTGTCTTTCTGTTTTTCTAATTTAGCTTTTAGCGATGTTTGTGGGTATGAATGGTACCCCTGTTGTGCTTAAAGTAACTGCGGTGAAGATTGATAACGATGAACACCCCCCCCCACCCCCACCATTTTGCTTTTGTTTTCCTTCAACAATGCAACCAGGACTGCATGGTTGGTTTGAAGCCTAAAAACAGAGAGCCAAAACAAAGAACCATTTTCTGGCTATAGTCTACAAGAAAGTTATTAAAACATGTTCAAATGTATACAGCAATGTGGCATCATGCATGCATTTAAATCCCAGAGAGATAAACTATCACTTTAATTTATCTTGAATCTGAAACGAGCTTTAGAAAAACACAGGCAGGACCCAAATCTGTGGACTAAAGCTGAACTGAGTCTTTCTTTGGTTTGAAACGTCTTTCAGGGTCTTCCCACAGAAAGACGATCTGATTCAAGAGGCCTCTGGTCTACGCAAAGGAAAAGATAGCACAAATACTTAGATAAAAATACACAGGTTAAAAATAAAACAGGCCTCGTCATGCACTGCACCTGCATAATCTTTTTTCATGTAAATGTTTTGACGTTGCTATAGAGATATTGGGTTTGACTTGGATTTTACCTCCTGATTCTGAGGAAGCACTGTCTTGCAAACTAACAATGACCAATGGACGCCCATTTGGAGACCAGTTAAAATCCCTAAGAAGCAAATAAAGAATTAAGTATGCAAATTGTAAGAAAATTAGAAAATAGAATTGTGGCGACAGGCTCCAAAGAGCACAATCAACATGAGACAAGCAACTAAAATCTGCATTCTGCATGCATTTAAAAGTGGACAAAGCAGTTTGAGAACTGAACTAACTACATAAACTAATTAACTGCAGCAGTGAGGATAGGTTTACGGCCCAGCTTGCGGCCTTTTAAACTTCACAAAAACATTAGTCATATTTTCACACTAGAGTAAGTAAGCTAATTAGAGATCCAAGATAAACGTCTGCTGCAGACATTCGCTCGCAGTGCCGGAAGACACAGAGTGGAAGAGAGATCCAAGCGTTTCTGCAAAAGACACAAATAATTCATCAACTGAATTTTCTGCTGGATTCCCTCTGTTTAGAGCAGTTAAACCCACTAAAATTTATCATGTTTATTACTCATTAGGAGTGTCAAAGCATGGGCACGAAGCACGCTGATTTCTGTTTGCTCATTAGTCCTCATTTTCCATCATGATTTTTATTCACTTTTCCTCCTACAGATTTAGAGAAACTGCTAAAAAAATGTGCGCTCCAATCAGGAAAAGTGTGCTTAAACTTTTTGTTGCTGTACACGTATTAGACGACGAACACACCAATCATAGTCGACCATGCTCCCATCTAGAAATGGGCACCAACATTTAATTAACTGCCTTTTATTAACAGCTACAACACACAAGAAGCAGAGGACTGCGCTATCTGAAGCACTTTACTTTAACCAAAGTGTGTCTGGTTTCGAAAATAACGCAGGTGCTAGTGGTTTCACCTATTTGATTCAAATCAAGCATGTGGGAAAGCTCTACGGCGCTGCTGCCCACAGAGAGCTGCAGCTGAGGGATATGAAAGGTGTATGGCAAGCAGTTGCATCATTTATTTAATTTAAAGAAAACACTGTGGCAAGCCATGAGTATATTTAATAAATATCTGATATGGACACTTATTTTGTCACACTAGGCTAACTGAGAAGTTTGGGTGTTTCACATTTGAATTATTTATTGTTGTTTATTACTACATGGAGGTCGTGGAAGCTCTGTGATTTGTGCCGCAGTCTCGTAATCCTGAGGCTGCAGGTTCGAGCCCAGGGTATCTGGCGTGAAAAACTACAAAGGCGTCTGTGCGAATTCATGTTCTGTGAGCCCTGCCGCAGGAATCAGCCGAAAGCAAAACACCACCACCATCAACAACAACGACTTAACAACTTAATTATTACATATTTGTATTTTTAGAGCCTCCTCACTTACAAATTTTTCTAACTTTTATGTTTTTGCTTCTGGGGGGGGTGGGTGGGGGGGTTGTCTGTTAAAAAAAAAAAACGCAAGAATTTGGTGATTGTTCCTCTTTCCTCTGTTCCTCCACTAAACCCATACTTTGACCCTGATAACCAAACTGTGTCAGGCGAACTGTCACACCTTAATACAGGACTTCTGGTTTACTCTCAAATCACCCCAGAGTGCACAGTGCACACACCCATCCCATCCCATCCCATCCCATCCCATACCATACCATCCCATCCCATCCCATACCATACAATACCATCCCATCCCATACCATACAATACCATACCATACCATACCATCCCATCCCATCCCATCCCATACCATACCATACCATACCACTTTATTTATAAAGCACTTAAAACAGCAACAAGGCCAACCAAAGTGCTATACAGCAAAAACAAACAAGCAAAGAACACAGCATAAAATACGATGATCCACAGAGGTAAAGATAAGAACTAAATGGCTAACATTAAATAATACAAACAAGTTAAAATCAACTCACACAGTGTCAAAAGCCAGGGAATAAAATTGAGTTGTTATGCAGTGGTAACTCATTCCACAGCCTTGAACCTGCAACAGAGAAGGCCATGTCACCTCTGAGCTTAAAATGAGTGCCTGGAACCAATAAAAGCATCTGGTCTGCTGACCTCAGAGAGCACTGTGGGACATATGGCTGCAGCAGATCAGCGAGATAGGAGGAGGCAGAACTGTTCAGAGATTTAAAGACATACAGAAGAATTTTAAAAGTGAACCGGGAGCCAGTGAAGGGAGGCCAGAACTAGTTTAATGTGCTCTCATTTTGCCTGCACCAGTTAAGAATCAGGCTGCAGCATCTTGAACCAGTTGCAAACGTGCAATGGAGGTTTGACTGATTCCAAAAAGAAGCACATTGCAGTGATCAAGCAACCCAGACTCAAAGTAGGCACTTTCACAAAGCAGTTCTGAGAAATGGTTGCACAGACCCATTCATTTTAAAGCTGCTTCTGACCATTTTTGAACTAATGGAGCTGGTCATGTAAACGGTAAATGGATTTCACTTGTATACTGCCTTTCTATCTTAACAAGATACCCAAAGCACTTTACAACACAATCTCTGCCCTCATTTATCCATTCTTTCTACTATTCAATCAACAAAGCTAATTAAATCATTCTAAAAAGACTAATCAGAGCTTTATCACATTCATACACCGATGGGACACGCATCCGTGGCAATGAGGGGTTCAGTGTCTTGCCCAGGGACACTTCGGCATGTGACTGCTGGTGGATTAGAACCCCCAACTCTTGCATTGAAGGATGACTGCTGTAACCACTCAACCACAACTGCCCAGTCCCGGTGGTTTGGTGGTCACACAGACTGTAAGTCATCGCTACATTGCCGGTAAATGTTTTCAAACATCAACCGTTACAGCTCTGTTACTACCTCACTTGACGGGCTATTGGCAGAGCAGTTTTGGTTTATTGTCAGCTCCTCATGTCGACTCATTTTGTTCTAAAATCTCCCCAAGGTGGCCAAATTGGCCCAAGTCCCAGTTTGGCGCTTTGTGAAACTGCCTGTTGACTCTCATTTCCTCTTCCTGATCTCTGTTCTCTATACTTGTCTTCTACAGTTAGTTAAGTATCACAGTATAGAGATCCTGTTTCTCTTTATTCTTTCCTTCATTTGGACATGTAACTACTGCATACTTTGAACATTTTCAACCTTCAGCTGTGAAAAGGTTCGGCTCATTAAGGACTTGCTGACTTTTAATATAATTTAGATATTTTCTAAATACGTAACATTAACATTTTGTCTCTTTTAGTTTTTGCTACATTTAGGTAGTATTTTGACACTTTCAAATTACAGTTAGCATTGTGCTACTTATATTTTGGCTAGAATTTTGCTACTTTTAGCTAATGTTTTGTAACTATTTTTTAGGCCATTACTTTTAGCTAGCCTGTCACGGTTACACTTCAGCTATTGCTCCATTTAAGTCACATTTTTATACATTTACATCATAGTTAGCATGTTACTTTTATATTTTGGTTAGCGTTTTGCTACTTTTAGCTAGTGTTTGGCACTTTTAGTTAGCATTGCAGTACTTCTAGTTAGCTTTTTGCTGTGTTTGCAATTTAGCTAGCATTTTGCTACGTTTAGGTAGCATTTTGACACTTTTAAATTGCAGTTAGCGTTGTGCTACTTATATTTTGGCTAGAATTTGGCTACTTT
>NC_056510.1:8808381-8810206 GCF_014905685.2 Nematolebias whitei | reverse complement strand
AGCTTTGTGTCATAGTTACACTTGAGCTATTGTTGCTCCATTTAAGTAAAATTTTTCTACATTTACATTATAGTTTGCATGTTGCTACTTTTTTATTTTGGTTAGCATTTTGCTACATTTAGGTAGCATTTTGACACTCAAATTACAGTTAGCGTTGTGCTTCTTATATTTTACAGGCTTTATTTTACAGGTCTCTTTTGTAAATGAGTCCTCGAGGCTCAATGAGACTAACCTGTACAAATAAAGGTTGAATGAAAAATAACGGTAGAATGAATACATCAAGACGTTGGCCATTTTGTCAGCATAGATCTTTACAAAAAGAAAGTCCCAAATTACTAATGAGCCTTAGAGGGGGGGAAATAATGGATGCAAGTTGTTGTTTTTTTCAGCTTAGTTAATTTGTAACAGCAAATAAGGAAACATGGTTTGTTCAGCTCCAACAGGTTTCCAAAAACACGCACAGCCCCTTCACTCCTCTCCAACTTTAACAAAATACTTCAGCTCAGAGAGAAAATCACTACACGGGTCGAGCTGACGACATCGGCCCACTTCAGCACCCATTAGAGCTAAAATTAAACTGAGTAAGGGGGGGGGAAATCACCTTCATAATGTATGAGCGGAAAAGGACCTCAAAATGTTTCAACATCCCCGAAACTGAATCCAGGACCAAGGAGGGGGGGAGCACATGTTCACTGTTGTGTTTTTGTAACAAGATATCGTCACGGCGATGACAGCCGACAGACGGAATAAAAAAAACTACTTTCTATATCGTGTGACAGCGACACAGGACGGGAAACGAGAAATCAATAAGAGAAGTTCAATGTGTCCAGAATATTTATGACGGGCTGGGTTTCATGACAATCATCATAACTCTTACGGCTCTTTACCGGAAAGCTTAGCCCTTTTTTATACTGATTAAATAACATAGATTTCTTATGAAGGTAAATAAAATATCAGTTACAGAGTGAATGGGACGGTGCTGCTTGAATCTGCTGAAAGTTCTCAACAAAATAAAACAAACTCATCGTACCGTGAAGATTACAGCCGCTTTGGGATCTGCGTCGCCAACACCTTTGTGTTCACGCTCAGTTAATGGCTGCTTTCTTGACACGAGCTGTAAAGTGTCAGCCGTTTGAGGGCTGAGCGTGAGACAGTTCCACTACACGTGTGTCGGGTGTGGGTCATTGGAAAAGGTCAAAACAGAACTGTCTGAGACCAAAAAGTCCTGAAAACTACAAGCGGTATGCCGATGTCCCCCCCGTCGCTGAGGGATTTGAATAGTGAATGTTTGTAGTTTTTGCTTTGAGTGTTTTTCTGGACTGGAATGGAACAGAGAATCAAGTAAACCTAAATGTTTTTAGTGCAAGATATCCAAGTGAGTTGGAGTTACACTGTGGAGAAGAATGGAGGAATTTTTTTATTTCTTTTCCAGAGTGATGGATCCTGGTGAGTGGAGGGAACAATTTTATCCACCACCAGGTGCAGTGGAGGAGCCAGGGGGTTGTCAATGGGGGCCTTGGCCACCATAGATTAATCATTGGCCACCCCAATCATTTGAGAAAACTATACTTTTAAGAAAACAAAACAAACAAACAAAAATAGAAAGCATATCTAACAAAGTTGTCAGTTCCTTTGGACAGAATAAAAAAAATGAATGAATGCATGAATGAATTAATAAATATAAATAAATGAATAAATAAAAATGAAAAATAAATAAATGTATTTATTGATATATGTATTTTTTTATTTTATTTTTTAATCTGTTCAGAGGACCTTACTTATATATATACATATATATATATACATATATATATACATATATACA
>NC_056510.1:8798891-8803381 GCF_014905685.2 Nematolebias whitei | reverse complement strand
ACATATATAGTGGTGGCCATGTTGGATTTTGACTTGACATTCCAAGCTTTGATTGTGACCTTTTTTATGCCTAGAAGAGCCACACACAGGACAAAAGTATAAAATAGCATGATGTTATGTTTCTGCATCGCACTGCTTCAAAGACACATTCCAGTCACTGATAATTAAAAATCAAAGTTAATTTTTCTCATTTATGACAATATTACAGAATCTTGTCTAATTTTAACCCATACAAGACATTTCATAACCAGGAAAATAACGTCCTGCAAAATGTCCAGTTTAGAACCCTTTCCCACACGTGCACACTTTCCCATCATGTTTCTACAGAAACTGACAAGTGGTGAAACTTCAGTGGGATATTTGAAACACTAAAATGGCAACAGATATTAGCTTGTTTTTTCTAACAAAAAACATATTCCGTGCTCATCATGCTATTTGTCTTTAAGGGTAAAAGCCATGTTTGATGTCTCCATTTAAAACCTGTCCAACATCCAAGGAACATTTATCAACCTTGTACCGTGCTCAGTGAGTGGCAACACGGAGCCTGAGTGGAAACATCATCTGAGCACTGAGCACCCAAATCAATAAACCGAGAAATTCATCTTTTCCCGTTTTTTTTTTAGAAAATCATCAATAAAACGCTGAGTTTATAACTGCTCAGAAAGGCTAAGAGCAGACAGACAAACAAGACTTGAACTAAAGGGGTTAAATTACTTCAGCTTTAAAAATTCAACCGAGTCCAACACTCTCGTTTCCACAGTGTCCGGTACTGGAAGCTGCACTGGAAGAGCCCCTATTAGGCGCTAAGGTTTTTTTTTTTCTTTTAGGTTTAGTAACCACAGCGGTTGGTTCAGATTAGTCAAAATAATTATGTTTAGGTTTAGGAGCCTAAACTGCTTTGTTCAGTTTTCTCAGCAGAAATCGCCGTTTTCAGGGGTCTGGAACTTTTCTGATCAAAAGAGCCATTTCTGCCCTTTACACACTGAACAAAACGTCTACGGAGCCATAAAACCTGCTACAACTGTAGTTATCAACTGGTGGCCCATGGGCCACTTCAGGCCTGTTGGACGGGGCTTTTCCAGCCAGTAGGTGTGATAATATAAAACTAAAGTATCAAGTTATTATTAATATTTTGGGTTGTTTTTTTTTTATTTTGGGGCCAAAGAAAAGACTGGATTTATGTAAATAAGAATTTTTTTTTAACCAATTTTATAAAAATTCAAACAAGTACACAGACTTATGTGATTTATTTTTAATTGTGGAAACAATTCAAAAAGTATCCTAGTATGAAGTAATAAAGCATAAAGTTAAAAAAAAATTAGGCCAAGAGAGCTTTAAATGAAAATTTAAATTCTTCCATTTACTTTGATTATTTATTTATTTATTTATTTTAATTGTTATCAAGTTGACCCACTATATTTCCTCTCAACTTTTCTATTTCTTTTCAACTTGCCTTAAAAGGTACAAATGGAGCATTAGGGCCACGCTAAGAAACAAAATAGCATTACGAGAAAAAATTCATAAAATTACGAGAATAAAGTAAAGTCGAAATATTACGACAATAAAGTCGTAGTCTTATGAGAATAAATTCATAATATTAAGAGAATAAAGTCTAAATAATACAAGAATAACAGCGTGACATTAATACTCCGTCATAGATGCTGATGTGCCAACAGATTCAGTACTTCCTTATTGGTAAAACTAATACCAAAGTAAAACTTAACAAGATGCTCAATATTCTTCATTTTACCGCAGTTGTAAGACTGCTTTTTCATGTCGCAGTTCTGATAATATTACAACTTTATTCTCGTATTATTATGACTTTCTCATAATTTCATGACATTTTCTCGTAATTACATTTTTTTTCTTAGCATGGCCCTGTATACTCCATTGTATCAAGGTATCCCCAAAAAAGTTGGTGGATTTGAGAAACAGATCACATCGTAAGACTGGAAGTGAGCTAAAAGAAGTGGCTAACAAACTACTAGCATGATGTAAACACGTTTTAATCCTTGAGTTAGTATCATTCACATGTTGGCAGAAGAAATGCGCGGAAAACTGCTAAAACTAGCCATTTTTTGTTGTTGGGTACAAGAACCAATAAAAAGTTTTATGTTAGTTTTGATCAAAACTTATGGCCGCTGCAGAGGCACCAAAGGGCCGCATGTGGCTCCAGAGCCGCAGGTTGCAGACACCAGGTTCCCAAACCCAAACAATTTAGTTTGGTTTAGGAAAGGACTGAGCTTGAGTTTAGAATAGTTGATGTTAAAGTTACATCTTGTTTTCCAAATCTATTTATAAACCACACGGAGACTAATCAGGTAAAACTGAGGCCATTAAAGAATAAGTTGTCAATACTGAGAGTGTTTGTGTTTATTTACACGCACAACAAAGAAAATAGTTCTTATGCGACATTTTGGCCGGTGGGGTTGAAGAACGTTACATAAAATGAATATCTTACCTGTTGAAGATAGCTCTTTTATTAAGCTCAGAGAACAAGACGCTGCCGTCTGGAAGCATCAGAGCGAGCAGCGAGCCGCGCCGGCACACTTTTAAAACAACAACTTACTTTTATATTTGTGGATTAGAAAACTGCGCTCGTGGCTGCACACGTTCTTTTGTTGCCCGCATCCTGCGAACGTTTCGATGCGTTCCAGAGAGTCCCACACGAATGCTGGGATCTGGTTTTACTTCTATTATTATGTGTGATTTGAAGCAACTCGTAAAGCACTTTGGTCGTTTTTGACGTTTTTAAAAATCCTATATAAATTAAATTTACAGCATTAAAAAGACACAACGGAGGAGGTTTTAAAAACAAACAAACACAGAGGCTTTTGTTTTGTTGTTTTTGGCACAATGTGTGAAGCAGCAAACGACTCGGTGGCTTTAATCATCCATGATCACAACATTCATGACAGAACTCGGTCGTGTGAAGAAACTGCTCTCAGCTTTGGACCAGGACTCTGCAGCCAGTCTGACTCCAGGTATGGTAACCAACCTCATCATATCCTGCTCCTACACACCATCATCATCATCAACATCATCATCCAGCCCACAAACTTCCAGCATGTTATGTAAGCCTGCAGGTGGACAGCCGGTCTCCTCTGCCTAGTTTTGTGGACCAGGAGCCCAGATCATGGACCAGGAGCTCTGGATGGATGGGTGTGAGGACCTGAGCTGAGTCAGCAGTGCACTCAGGTTGGAATGAAACGTTTTGGAATCGACAGGACCAGTGGATGCAGAGAACAAATATGACGGGGAATCTAATAAATGTGACAAAAATGGAAGATTCGAAGCATCTGAAACAGATTTTAGGCACAAACCCTCGAGCGGCTGCAAACATTTAAATCCCATCTGTTCATATTAAAAACCAGGCTGGCCCGGGTCCAGCCGAACCCCCATAAAAACAGCCAGCCCCATTCCCACTCACACCTCCTGGCAGAACAATGCAGACGAACTGGTACCGGTTTACAGGCACGATGGAGTCCGGACCCGGTTCCGAGGTCCGTGCAGAATCTGATGACCTGAATAAACAGATGCGCCTTTCTCGGGTTCGGTGCGCGCGACGTGAACCGAACGCGTCAGACAAAAACGGGTCTTACCGAGGAGACGGGTCCAGCAGCAGCGGAGCGGGGGGTGGGGTGGGGGGGGGTTCGGACCTCCGAACCTCCGAGCAGCCTCCTTCAGGGAACCGTCCAGCTGGGTCCACGGAGGTTCGGTTTGTGCGCAGAGGAGCGATCAGAGCGGCTCCGAGCCCAACCCACAAACCCACTACTTCCTGTTCCACACACCGACACACACGCACACACACGCACGCACGCACGCGGACACACATTTACGTAATAAAACTGCAGTTTATTCAGAAAAAAAAGTTGAATTTCTACAATCTGCAGGGAGGAAACTGATCTTACCTTTAGTTTTTTTATTTTTGCATTCGACTCTGGAACAAACTGACTTTTCTCTGATCCATCACCTTCTCAGTTTACTTTGTGACATATCAGCTGAACAGAACCTGATGTGAGGAGAAAACGTCTAAAAACCATTTCAAAGCTGCTGCAAGGCAAAAACCACCCGGACAATGATAAAGAGCTGAAAAGGAGAGTTTGGAGTGAGGACCGCAGGGCGCAGTTCTGGGACACTTGAGGATTTTGAGGGGGTTCAGGTATAGATGGACCACCAGATCCAGAACTCCACGTCCAGTCATCAAACAGGGCAGGGACGCTACTGCAGCAAATGTTGACCTCTGACCTCCTCCTGAGGTGAAATATCTGAGGTATTCTATTTAAAAATGAATATAAGAACGTTTTCTGTGTTACTGAAGGTCTGAGAACTCTGCAGCTGTTCTGGTGGTCAGCTTCTGATAAGAAATGATCTAAATGACCAGATTCTTATAGAAACTTAGAAGAAAACAAATACATATAATAAGTAGAATTAGAGATTGGTTCAAGTTGGATATTGAGTTATAATATGTACACACGTATGTATGTAGA
>NC_056510.1:8796191-8798791 GCF_014905685.2 Nematolebias whitei | reverse complement strand
TATATACATATATATGTACAATGTGTATGTGTGATAAGAATTAAGTTTTACACATTTAGGATGAAAATTACTGTCTGCTATTTCAAAATGATTCCAATATTTTAGTAAATCAGTTGAAATAAATCAATTCCCAATATAAAAGTGTGAATTTAAGTTTTTTCTTTCTGTTTGTTTCACACACTTCATCATTCCATCTCTGGTCAAACGAGAAATAAAAATAGCTGAACCAGCACAAGTGTTTCAGAAAATTTAATACCAAACACTTTTACATGTTTCCTCCAAAATGAGTCACCAAAGCAAAGAGCAGCAGAAACTGGGAGCTTCTTAAAGCAACAGCGCCCCCTGGTGTTTGTCCTCCGCAACACCCTGACAATCTGAAGCGTTTGAGTAAAAAAATAAAAATAAAAAAAAATCAAAGATTATTCACAGGAAAGCGTCAAGTTTAATACAAAAGCACCAACGCAACAGATTTTTATAATAAACTGCAATAAAAAGCTGAAAAATATGCGAATATACCAGAAAACCAAAAGTACATTATATCAAACTCAAGTGAAAATAATTCAGTCACAATAAAACGTGGCAAAAATATAAAATTTTACTCAAAAACCCTCCAATTTAAGACAAATCTGTCTAAAATTAGCTTAAAAATGCATTTCTTCCTCTTGTTTTGTAAAAAAAAAATGGTTAGAATACTTCTGGTTTCAATTTATTATAATTTTTTTTGTCAGACAGAATTTAAAATTGAAATAAAAATGACTTTTTTCACGTTAAATCAACTCAAACTTTCAGTGCATGTCTGGCATTTTATGGATTTTTTTTTTATTTCACTGAATAAAAACAGCAAACACAGAACCCTCAGATCAGTTTGTATATATATATATATATATATATATATATATATATAAACCACTATAAACAGTTTTTCAAGAGAAATAATTTCATGTTGCAACAAGGCTTGATGAAAATTTCAGATACATTTTGTGTTCTTAAGAAAACATTGAACAAACTTTAATAGAACTTAAGGTTACTAAAACAAAAGTATTTTTACGTCTCTTTTCTAACCATAAACAAGAAAACTGTTTTTTTTTTTTCAGATTTTTGCTGGTTTCACTTTAATTCAACCTTTAGTCTTTAAATTAATCAATTCATTACTTTTTATTATTTACTGAAAGACATTAAACCATTCTGAGTGTCAGCTCTTTGTGTCAATTTTGGCTTTTTTATCCCCTGAAAGGCAGGCGATCCTGTGTCTGCACATTAGTCAGTCTGTTAGTAAAATATCTCTCAAACCAAAGTATGGATAAAAATTGTAATAACACTTGCAGCTTATTAAATTTGGAGTCATTCCAAATGAAGATGGCTGCCATGACTGACTCATCATTCCCAACACATAGTCCGAGCACTAACAGATCACACACCGGGCACATTTCATGTCCAGATTTTAATTTCTAATGTCGCGTGATGGAGATGACTCTGATCCACTGATCGTCATCTTAAAGCTGTTTGATGTGAAACAAGCTCGGGCAGAAAACAGCTAAAAGAAGCAGAAACCAGCTCAGGGTTGCCAGATAAACCTTAATGTGTTTTTACCCCCTTCTTATGTGTGTGCACATGTCCTCCAAACACAACATACACCTCACCTTAAAACACCCGAACTCAGCACATATGACAGTTTGGGTCAAAATAAATTTCTAAAGCAACAGTACACAAGTTCATCATTTCTTATCTGGCAACCCTGATAAAGCTGAACTGTCTGGAACACAAAATGCGTCTCCAGCCGACGAGTGTAAATGAAACTCTGCTGACCTGATTAGTCCTATCTGGAGTTTCAGAAAATCAAAGTGCAACAAACGGCAGCGCCGCAGAGTGACGAGCGCAAAAAGCTGAAAATATAAAAAATGATTTCAGGTCTGGAGCGTTCAGACAGAACGAATCAGGATGTTGTCCAGGTTCTTCTTCTTTATCCGGATCATCCTCGTCCTGTGATCTGAAACTAAAAAACATTAAAATAATAAAACATCTGGATTATGAGCTCAAAAAAACAACAATACAAACGACATAAACATGAGGATGGAAGAGTTGGGATGTTTGTGTGGAACGTCAGAAAAACCTGAACGCAACGATTTACAGATTTCATAACTTTTTGTTTTCTTCACAACAAGAGCTCAACGTTTACAAGTTTACAAAAGTAAACATGTAAAAGTTTATACTGAGAAGTTGTACCGTGTGTTTCTAGGAACAAATGAGATCATTTTGAATTTTATGACATCATCATGTCTGTTTCAAGTTACTCCAGGTCCATTTCCTCTGTGACACATCTCCAGGACCTGAGGAAACCAGTTGTTGGAAGTTCTGGAGGACCTTAGGAGACCAGTTGTTGGAGGTTCTGGAGGACCTGAGGAGACAAGTTGTTGGAGGATTTCGAGGACCTGAGGAGACCAGTTGTTGGAGGTTTTCGAGGACCTGAGGAGACCAGTTGTTGAAGGTTTTCGAGGACCTGAGGAGACCAGTTGTTGGAGGTTTTCGAGGACTTGATGAGACCAGCTGTTGGAGGTTTTCGAGGACCTGAGGAGACCAGTTGTTGGAGGTTTTCAAGGACC
>NC_056510.1:8791356-8796181 GCF_014905685.2 Nematolebias whitei | reverse complement strand
CCAGTTGTTGGAGGTTTTCAAGGACCTGAGGAGACCAGTTGTTGGAGACTTTTGAGGACCTGAGAAGACAAGTTGTTGGAAGTTCTGGAGGACCTGAGGAAACCAGTTGGAGGTTCTGGAGGACCTGAGGAGACCAGTTGGAGGTTCTGGAGGACCTGAGGAGACCAGGTGGAGGTTCTGGAACGAATGTTGTCTCATTCGGGTCTGATGGAGGATTCTAGCTGTTCAACAGTCCTGAATGAAGCAGATGTTCTAAAACCTGTAGATACTTCCCTGCATAGATGGAGTCTTTCTGGATGCGTAAGCTGCTCATGCCAGAGGCACAAATGCATGCCCATACCATCAGAGAGGCAGGATTTTGAACTGTGAGTTGATAACAGCCTGGATGGCCTGTCTCCTTTTTAACATGGAGGACGTGGTGTCAGATTTGGACCCATCTGACCACAGAACAGTTCTCCACTTCGCCTTCGGTTCCAGATCAGTGAACCTCTGCCCATCTTTACTTCTAAAATGCTCTTTTTATTCTCAGTCCTCTGACTGACCTGTTAACAATTAACCTAGTTACGTGTTGCTGCCATCGAATTGAAAATGATCTTATTATTAGTACAAAATGTCTTAGTTTCAACATTTGACATGTTTACCGTGAGTATAAAAAATGACCTTAAGAGATTTGCGAATCATTACATTCAGCTCTTATTTACGACGACTCAGCTGTTGTTCAGTTTGGGGGTGTTTTTATTCTTCTCTTGTGCGTCCCACCAGGATGAACTCACCCTTGCTGAGTCGAATGCACTTGAAGTAGCAGTGTTTGCGGGACTTGAAGTTGTTCTCGTTTCCTCCACAGCCGCTGTAGTGAAACACCTGGCACCTCTTGGTTTCTGGGTTGAAGGCAAACCGCCGCTCTGAGCCGAGACACGTCCCCCGGTCCACCCCTTTGGAGCACACCTCTGAAGGACTCAAGTCTGTAAATCACAACAAAAGGGACACTTTTTTTTTCTTCAGCTGAAACTGTGAAATACAAAAAGCACAGTTTGATATTTCATGTGACTGACATACATTTGTGAATGTTTATGAAGCATTAACTCTACTGTGACCCATTTTTATTTTGTACTGTTTTCAGCATCTTCCACACTTTTTGTGCTATTTCAACAAATCATAAATCAAAACGTTCGGCTCTTTCAGGACAATCCTGCTATGACTTTTGATATTGATGCAACTTTAGCTTTTTGAAATATTTCGCCTTTTCTGCCATTTTTTTCTCATAGAAAATGAATTGAGCTCATTTTACATCCTTCACATCTTTAGATGTGTTTACAACCTTTTACAGCTCCTTTCACATTTTGTTCTGCTTCAGCTTCTTTCAGCTTCCTTCTGCAAATGTAACTTTTTTCAGCAGATTTCAGCAGTTTTTTCAGCTGTTTGTGCTCCTTTCTGCGTTCTTCAGCTAACTACAACATTGTTGTGCTTCTTCTAACTTCTTTTGGCTAATTTCAGCTTGTTATGCTCTTTACAGCTTATTTATGCACGTTTCAGCTTTTTCTGATATTTCAGCTGTTTTTATGCTCATTTTAGCCTTTTCAACTAATTGCACTTTTGTTACACTCATTGAAACTTTTTTTCAGGCTATTTCAGCAAAAATGTTATATCTCCACTTCCTTCGGGTAATTTCAGCTTCTTTATGCAATCTTTAGCTACTTCTCAGCTGTTTTTATGCTAATTTCAGGTTTTTAGGTAATGTCCACGTTTTTGTGCTCATTTCTACTTTTTTCAGCTTAATTGGGCAAACATGTGTTTTTTCTTATTTCTTATGCTTATTTAAGACTGTTCTACATTTTCAGCTAGCTTTTTAGCACATTTTAGCTAATTTCAGCTGTTTTCAGATAATTTCAAAATTTCCATGGAAATTTCTGCTACTTTCAATCTAATTAAATACTTTCTGCTAATTTCAACTTGCTATGCTCCTTTCAGCCTACTTCTGCTAGTTTCAATTATTTCAGCTACTATTTTGCTGTTTTATGCTAATATTAGCTTTTTCAGCTAATTCCACATTTTTTTGCACTTATTTCAATGAGTGTTTTTTCTGCTTTCTCCTGTTGATTTACACTTGTTCTACATTTTCAGCAAAGTTTCAGCACGGGTTTTTGTTTTTTTTTGGGGTAATTTTAGCTGTTTTTCAGCAATTTCTTCTGCAATGAGCATTTAGGCTGCATTTTCACAGGAAATGCAATTTCTCTAGTTCCATTTGTTTATGTTGAGGATAAAATCCTCGCTCGGCTGACTGAATCTGTCCCAGAGTCTGTCGTCTGAACGAAACTGGTCTGAGTCAGAAATGAGTCAAATGTTCCAGCTCTGGAGAACATCCCCACATCATGATACTGTCGCTGCCTCACTTTACCGCACGTTAAGTTTTCTCTATGGACAAAAGATTTGCTCGTGGAGTTTTGTTAATCTTGCTTGTTCTGACCATCTTTAGAGAGTAAAGGAGTTGTGGTCCACTCTGCTTCTCATTGTTGGAGGTTTCTGCTCAGTTCCCTGAAGGTCACACCGCTGCGTTTCAGTCGAGCTGAAGTTCTGAACTCCGACTGGACCGCTGAAGCACCTCGACGCTTTTCTTTTCGACCCGTTCAAACCCGTTCTGTCTTTCTGGGCGAGCTCTCTGGAGCTGAATCTTTACCAGTCCTTCACCAGTCTGAAGGCAACCATGGATTCAGATTTAAAGTTGAATAAACGGATCAACTCTGTTCTGTGGAAACATCTTTTTTCACTTAAGACAGAGAACAAAAAAAAAATGTTTTGTCCAGACCCAACCTGAAGAGAATAATCTGCTTTTATCAAAATTCACCTCAACTCCTGCAGCATGCGTTATGTTAGGATATGTCAGAGCGCCCTTTTGTGCCTTGAACATGTCCCACATGCAGATGTGTGCACATCAGTCCTGGACTCCCTCCACTGACACCCTGTGAGTCTAACATGGTCTGGCCTCCTCGCATCGCTCCACGTGCTTCAACATTATGTTCCTTTTCGGGTCTTCAGCTCATCTGACCGGCTGCTATTATTTGTCCTGAAAACTCGGCTGAAGGTCAGAGGTCAGACTTTTCAGTCATGGCTTCTCAACTCTGGAACAACCTGCTATTTAATGCCAGACAGGCCTCTTCACTTTCTTTTATTTTTACTTATTTGTACCGTGACTTTAGTGTTTCACATGATTAATGTTGTACTTTTGTCCAACGTTGTGCTGCCATGTTGCTTTTAGAGGATTTCTCTGTCCTCCCCTTCCAAACGAGCAGCGACCTTTGACCTTTAACCTGCTAACTTGGGCCTGTAGAGTCATTTCTCTGAGCATTGCATGGTCTGACCTTCAGGGTGAATCTGCTGCCACTCCTCAGAAGACTGGCAGCTGTCTTTAACATTCCCCACATGTGACTAATCGGTCTCTCCGAGTGTAAATCATCTGGAAATGACCTTTGACCCTTCCAGAATGATGATTAGCAACACTTACGATGTCTTTTCGTTTTAACTTTAGGCTACTATCAGTATTAATAAAGAAAATCATCAACAGAAAAGCAAAAAAAATAAAAAATAAAAAGGCACTGACAGTCAAAGTGTGCTTCATGGTTTGGCCACAAAACGTCAGTGTTTGTCTTCTTCATGATCTCAGCTTCATCTTGACAAACTCGCTCATTCTTCAGGTGCGGAGTTTGAAAAGCTGCAGCGTGAGAAGCATAAATTAAACACAGATCGTTTCAGACCGTTCTAAAGAACTAATAATCTGCTGGAATATATTCAAACCAGAATAGAAATATCTCTGCTGTAAAACTTTGGCTGCTGCATCATCCTGAAGCTTTCCCTGACAATATTTGTTGACGTGAGTGAAATTGAATTCTTTGAGTTATTGGCCCGACTGGTTCTGATGGAGGAGGACCGGGCTCTCCCGTCGCTCTCCTGCTGCAGCGCGGACCCTGACGGCCGGGGTATACCCTCCCTCACAGCTAATATCAGGAAAATGAAGAAGTGGCTCTTTGTGACAAATGCGATGCACTCCGTCTCTGCCCTTTACTCCCCGCAACAGAAATAATTCTACAAGCCGTCTGCCGTTCTCGCAACGCTCGTTTCATTTAAAAACACTTTTGGCAGCCGACACCGCTCCTGCAAACGGCCTGGATGTTCTTGACTTTGAGGTCTGGGCTTTTTATTCAGCCTGGACTCATCAGAACATGACGTGTAGTTTAATTACGCTTCACCTAATCCTCCCTTTGCTCTGTACAAAACACTGGAGGCCCCAGTCCTGGCTCTGCTCCAGTCTGGATTTAGCTTTTGCTTTTAGCTCTAAATAGTTTTCATCCTAATTCTATTTTTCTTTCGTCAATAAACACGAGAGACTGCAGTTAATTAGCTACAAATATCTGGTCGTAACTTCCCTTACAACCTTAATAATAATAATAATAATAACACTTTATTTCTATAGCACCTTACAACAACGCCTTGCATTGACCAAAGTGCTTTACAAGACACAACACATAAAAACAGGGCACAATAAATCAGTGCAAATTAAAAACACAGCCACAATTAAAGAAGGTAAAAGAGATAAAAAAAAAAAAAGCTAAATACCAAAATACTAAAAGTTAAGCATTAAAAGTCCTTTTAAATAAATAGGTAAACAAAAACCTCCTTTAATTACCAAATTTCCCGGCATATAAGTCGCTCCGGTGTATAAGTCACATTTATTATGCGTTTATTTAATGGTCAAAACAGCTTCATTTCACCTGGGCAGCACAGCGCCATCCATCCATCCATCCATCCATCCATCCATCCATCCATCCATCCA
>NC_056510.1:8754910-8791346 GCF_014905685.2 Nematolebias whitei | reverse complement strand
ATCCATCCATCCATCCATCCATCCATCCATCCATCCATCCATCCATCGCAGCCTGAGCCGTTAGCTCTCTAGCGTTTCTTCATCTGCACCAGCTGAGTGAAGCGAGCGCGGACGCGAGGACTCGCTGTTGCAGTTCTTCAAAATTTAAAGCTTCAGTCAAAAATTATGTTATGAATATGAAAAAAAAAACGTATATAAGTTGCTTCAGCGTGGAAGTTGCAGATCTAGCAAATCAATGCAAAAAGCTGCAACTTATGCCAGAAAATATGTTAAATACAATACAGATCAGATTAACAGAGCTTTCTACTATATTAGTAAGTTAGAGTTTTTTATGTTATCCGGTGGAAACACTCGTCAGAAGTTTGATTTTCTTACCATTTAATGCATGACTGGAGTCATTTTGTTGCGCCACAGGTCCAGTTCTAGCCACGGTCCCTGCAGAACAAAAGTGGATCAACACATCTCTCATGTCACACTAAGGTGGGAACATTGATAAGAAAAAAAAAACAACACAGAGCTGTGATTGGAAAAGCAAACCCACCGGAGTAAGACGTTTGACTTTTCCAAAAGTTAATTCTTCCACTGCTTCACTAGTTCACGTTGAGTGAGGTTCTGTGGGAAGGTTATGAACAAGTACTATCTCACCTGTTGTAGATGGCTTTTGGAACAACCTCTTTTTAGAGAAATAAAGTTTATTTCTGACCAGATTGATGAGCTAACGACTAGTCCATGCAGACCTGATATCCCAAACGTTTTATTATTGTAATTGTTGGATTTGTTTGGACTAGAGAGATGCACCGATCCGATATTAATATCGGTATCGGCACCAATATCGGGAAAAATAATTCTTGATCAGGTATCGTGACAATGTGACCGATCCATAAGGACAAGAGCTGATTGCTGGTTTTATTTTTAAATATCTGCCAACCAAGCTATTGTTTTTTCCTCTAATTTCAGCTCCTTTATTATTTATTTTACATTATATTTAAAATTCCTGAACCATTTGAAAGGTTTGTTGAAGTTTGTTTTTTCATGTTTGACCATAAGTGTCAAGCTATTGTTTTTGTCAGTTTCAGTATCTTTATTATTATTGGGTGTTATACTCATATTTGCACTAACTGAACAACTTAAAGTTGTGTTGTTTTAACATGTTTGACCAAGCTTGTGAAACTATTGGTGTGTTTAAGTGTGTTGTACTGGTGCAGTTAGACCTGTCGCGATAAACAATAAATCAACTAATCGCCTGCACGACAAAAGGATCAACTCCGGTGCTCTTCACTGACCCCTCCCTTTCTTTTTGCTTTAAGATCTGTTTTAACCGTCCAAAATTGCGTTTTTGGATCGTTAAAAGCAGCTAAGCTAAGAAGCTAAGCTACGTGCTAAGCTAACAGGCCGACCTCTGGGAAAAAACCTCCATCTTGTCGAAGCTCCAAAATTCATGGTTGAAACCTGTGCTTTTGTGTAAAAAGTTGTTTTTCTCTGCAAAAATAAGCTGAGAACTTGCTTACTGATTTTTTTATTAAAAGCTTTATGTGACAAATGCTATGCTAAAGAGCTCAAACCACACTGAGCGTCCGCCATTTTGGGAATCGAAAAACGTAAAGAGACAGCCCGTGTCACGTCAAGGGGCCTCCCTCCCATTTTTCTTAAAGAGACACGCTGCTCGCTCCCTCACTATCCATCCTTTGGTTCAAACAGTCTTATACTTCCATCTGCTCATCAAAAAAAGTACTGCACACAAAATTAACCAACATTTATTCTTAAATTTTACAATAATTATTAATTATTGTCAAATTTCAAACAATATTATCGTTTATCACAATAATATCTGAGACAATTAATCGCCCAGCAAAATGAATTATCGTGACAGGCCTATGCAGAGTTTTCAATAAATTTGTAATTCATTTATGTCTGTGTTTAAAAAAAGAAATGTTTTTAGTTAATTCAGCACTGCTTTTCTGTATCGAATAGGCCGAAACTAAAACCCAAACATCTGTATCAGTATCGGAAGTGAAGAAAAAAGTGGATTGGTGTATCCCTAGTTTGAACTAGGCTTTAGCTCATCAATCAGGTCAGAATTGAACTCTTCTCCAAACTGAGTTTCTTCAAAGAGCTATCTGCAGCAGGTAAGATATTAGGTGGTTATAACCTTTCCACAGAACCTCACTTTGAAGGACTGAACTTTTGTTTTAAAGTTTGTTGATGGTTTTAGTGGTTCTAACGTTATAATGAGGTGATGGAAAATGTAAAAATATCTAAATAAGTAAGTGATATGGTGCAGCCCTGTTCTGACATGAAAAAGTTGATGGGATCCAGTGATCCGGTAAATCCAAGAAGACTCTGAGATGTGACATTTGCTCCTCGTCAGTTTGTATTTCTGGCAACAACCATTTTACAATCTGGTGAAGAGAGTTTGTAAATGAATTATGTGAAGTGATTTACCAAGCTTTCCACTATGCAGATTGTCCGATTATTTACAACCTTAAAAAAAAGGTCTTAAATTCAGGTTTGGCTGTTGCAGAACGCTTGAACACAACTGCACGGGAAGTGTTGAAGGAGGAAACTCCACTTCACTTGTTCAAACTCAAGTGGAAAGATGCTGTCAGAAGATGCTCATTGTTGAGATTTGTTTAAAATGTTGCAACAGACATTTTGTAAATAGCAACAAAAACAATTTGGATTATTAACACGAGACCAATGCTTTGTTTCTACTGCAGAAACCATTTTATGGTTATTGTTCTGTTTTAGCACCAGTTATTAGAAATTAGTCATAACATATATTAGAAGATTGACATAATAATATTGTTGACATATGGGAAGCCCGGGCCTCCTTTGGACAAGAGTACCCGTACAGCACATTATACGCCAATCAACAAAACATTATACAACAACCTATAGCAATGGCTCAGACAAGCAAAGAGCTTGTATAGCCTTTGCACTTGATATGTGACCTTGATTTGTGACCTTGACGTTGACGCTCTGTAATGAAAAGATTAAGTGACACTGTCTAGTGCTGGTACAACTGAGTATCAATGTTCGTCAAGTTTTCTCGAGCGAATCAGAACTTATGGCCAAAAAAGCAAATACCTTGTTTCAATTTTGACCTTGATTTCTGACCTTGACCTCAAAGATGAGGTGATGAAACGTGTACGCAACACTCTTTCTAGTGATGATGCACATGTGTATGAAGTTTAATTAAAATTTCTTGTGCGGATCAAACGTTACGGGCGGGACAATATAATAATAACAACAACAAAAAAACAACTATAACACTAATGATTAGAATACTACTACTACTGATAATAATAATAATTACAACAACAACAACAATAACAATAATAATAATAATGCGAACCACAAATAAAGAAACTTTGACTTTTTGACTTTGACAATAATAATAATTATAATACAGTAGTCCCTTGTTTATCACAAGGGGTTCCGTACTCTGACCCCCCCCCCCACTCCCCCATAAGTGAAAAACTGTGAAGTAGCAATAGTAGTACAAGTAGTAAGTAGTAGTTTATTTTGGTATATATATATCCACACTCTTGTAATATTCTAAACAATGTTTCTAAACTCTAAATGCTCTAAAAGAGCACAGCATGTCATGATCTCCTCTCTCTGCCACAGGCTGCACTCTCGGCCACGCCCACTTCTCCACTGCAGTGTGGAGATATGGCACGCTGCAGGATCTCCTGCAGCTGTGGGCTGCACACAGGTGCAGCAGGTGCTAAATAATTTAAAATAATTAATTTTGAATAAAAATTCCATGCCACTCATGCGGCTCATCCATCAATCAGCCAAATGAGTGTCATGTTCAATCTTACTTTGAAAAAACGCAGAAGAACAAGTCTGCGAAGTAGCAAGGGACTACTGTAATACTACTACTACTACTACTATTACAAATACTAATAATAATAATGATATAATAATAATAATAATAATAAAATAACAAGCCTGTTATCTCAATGGGATTTGCCCTATTAATTATAGAGTAATGATATATTAACATATTGACAGATCAGCATATTGAGATTTTAGAATATTGATAAATTGGTTTGGCAGTGAAAAAAATCATTATGCGTTCGTAATGGCTGTGCTTCTGAATAAATGGAATGCAAATTACATTTCCAAAGAGATACCCCATCACACAGGAAGTTAATTAATTATGATTTGTACCTGTTCTGATGGTGGGCTGCACGAAACTGACTCTCATGGCAGATTTTCCTCCGTTTTCTGCTGCTGCAGTCGGTCTCACTGAAAAGAAAGGGTTTGTAAAACATTTCATTTAAGATTATTTTTCCCAGCCTGCCATGTGTGCTGGACTGTAAGCAAATGTTCTTTAGCTTAAACCGTCTTAAAAAGCAAAGAGAGCGAGGTTAATTATTTTTCTAAAACAGAACAGGTTGTTGACAGAAACAGTTAGAGTCTGAGAGCTGCTCTTCATGCCTTCTGCCTCGCGCTTCGGTTTAGCATAATTGACTCTGCTTTGGTCAGCCGAACAGATTTAAGAGCCGAATGAAAGTGGAAAGTGATTTCATGCTCAGCTGACAATTCATCACAAAGGTACGGTAATTTCCTGCGGTTGGACAGTTTTTTCATGATGCTGCCTCTCTGAAATGTCTTTACAGTTGTCATGGAGAAACGTTGAACTGAAATTTCTAAAGCAAATGATGTGAAATAAATTAAACTTCTTCCTCAAAAAAAAAAAAAGGACCAGCTTTTGTGCCTTTTTTTATTTTTTTATTTTACCTGATTTAACAGTGCAGACAGTGATGCTACGGCGGCCTACCTGGGTTGGGACACTTGTCCTGGCACTTGGTCAGACTCCTGAAGTTGTTGGCGTTTCCAAAGCAGCCGCCGTAAAAGAACGGCTTGCACTGCTGAGTGCTGCTGTCAAAGAAGTAGCGCGAAACCAAACCTCGACAGGGACCCGGAGCCTCCGGTAAATGACACGGGCTCTTGTCATCTGAAAAAAACAAACAAAAAAAAACCCAACAATCTCTGTGATTATTAGGCTTCAGGGTCAGACTGTGATGTTTGTAAGTAAGTACCGGTACTAGTTTGTTAAAATTTTTATGAATAATTATGAGGTTTTTTTTTTTGTTCTTGTGCCATTATTTCCACTAGATGTGCTCTATGATCTTTGGTTCCTACTTTGAACACGTCACCTGTTTTCTATTAGTAATCAGCACACCTGCTCTCACTCACTAATTACTACTGTTTATTTTCTTCAGATCATTTTTTAGGTCTTTCTTAGATCCATCCATTTTGTTTTACGGGTTGCAGGGAGCCGTGTCTCTGTGTGAGAGGCGGGGGACACCCTGAACAGTTCCCAAGTCCATCACAGGGACACATGGAGACAAACAATCACTAACACATGCACCTAGGGACAATTTAGAGTTACCAATCAGCCTGACATGCATGTTTTTAGTCTGTGGAAGAAACCATAGTAACCGGAAAAAACCCCACACATGCACGGTGAGAACATGCAAACTCCACCCAGAAAGGTCCCTGGCTGGGATGCAAACCTGTGACTTTCTCGTTAAGAGGCGACAGCTATAGCCACTTCACATCAGCGCCACCCTCTTTGTCAACTCCTTCACGTTCCCGTGTCTCTTGTAGTGTTGTAGTACTCGAGACCACTCTTGGTTTTGAGACCGGTCTCAAGAACACTTTTTGATGGTCTTGTCTCGGACTCGAACATTGAGGACTCTGGATTTTATTTCAAGACCACAACTGTGGAAATGTCACTAAATTGCCAGAATATTGTCCAGTTTATTTGTCAACATCTTTGTTTTTATTGGATGCAAAATGTACCGATTCAAATCCAAGAGATAACGTGACTTAATGCTAAACACATGTTTTTTTTACCGCTGTCAGGCCCACCGCCTTTCACTCGCACGTGTCACCCCCAGTGTTGCCAGATTGGGTGGTTTTCATTCTGATGTTGCTGGGAACTCTGGAAAGATTTTTGTTGGATTGTTGCACTTTGCCACATATTGTTAAATGACCTTGGCTTGTACTGATGTGTGTTCATGTTCAAACAGTAAATATATGTAACAATATATTGATCGGGGAGATTTTTGTCTGATGTGGCGGTTTTTAACGGATTTTTGGGGCTGGAAAACCTCGACTCTATCTGGCAACACTGGTCACTCCAAGAACGTGAGAAGTGATTGTCTGGGCGTGGGATAAGATGTCATCCAAATCATCAGTTATAAAATTTTGCTATTTAAATCACAAAGAATATACTTGTAACAAATATCCATTTATCTAACTTTTTTGGTATCTATATCTACTACTTTATTGAAACCACTGTGCATATATAGTTACCCTTGGTCTTGAGTTTGGACTTATGAAGATTGTTTTGCCACTTTAGGTGTTTAAGACTTGGCATGTGATGAAACTTCTCCCAGTTTAACAGCTGTGTAATTTTATTGTTGAATTAAATGAAGTTAGGCCACTGAATGTCTGATTTCTTTATGTAGCTTTGAAAATTTATAAAAGCTGATGCATTCATTCAAAAGCAAACTTAAAGTTGCAGTATGTAACTTTTATTAAAAAAAATATATTTTTAATTTAATTTATTTTATTTGAGGTCTTGGTCTCGACTTGGTCACTGAACCTGAAAGTCTTGGTCTTGTCTCGGTCTCGGGTTAGGTGGTCTTGGCTACAACACTAGTCCCTTGCATCTTGCCTGTTTTGTAATCCAGGGTTTATTTTGCTTTTCAAGGTTTTTGAATACTCGGCCTCCTGCTCGTCGGTCAGGGTGAAGTACAAAATGCTGAAATGACAGTGTTGTTAAGGTTTCTTTATTTGTCATTCGCATCACATGTGGTACATGTAGTGAAACAAAATGGTGCACACAGGGTCCCAGTTTCATCCAACAAAAGTATAAATTGTAAAGAAAAACAGTAATAAGATCTAATATGAACTATATAAAACTGTTCAAATTAATGCTGGATATAATATATAATAATATTTTTCAATTATTGTTTTTTTTTTATTTGTTATTGATGCTTTTGTTTTTGGTGTAGTTAAAGGAATAATAATTGTTCATCTAGTATAATTAACTTAAATAGATACTATATTGATGGATAAATATGGGATTAGTTGTTATATGTATGGATTATACATGTAATGATTGAAAGATTATGTAAGAGGTTAAGGAGTGGGAATTTTGACAAGTTTATACTTCTACCCACTCCCTTGAATATGTAAAACAAAAAGTTTTGACATTATGCTTCATGCTATTTTTATTTTTTTTACATATTCAAAAAATAATAAACTAAGAAATATGCTGAAAGAAATATGCAAAGCTGACGGTGAAGGTCTGAGCTGCTGCGACCTTTTGGAGACTGACACTACTTAAAGTCAGAAGCATCAACTCAAACTTAACTCCGTTTCTCCAAACTCTGGTCATTCAAAAATAATCTGCAAAAGGTTAGATATTATCTGTTCAAATCTTTTCCACAGAGTCTCACATCAGAAGGTCAACAACGTTGCATTAAAGAAACAAAAAAGTAAAGCAAAGTCATGAAATGTCCCACGGTGGCGTGTCCAATTATTATTTGAATAACGACAGGTGGCGTTCTGACAGCTGCACAACAGCCAAACTCCTCAGAGAGGACCATGATTAAAATGTTACCACCGTAAAATCTAAGCAACATTTTCTGGGGTCGCTTTGACTGAAAAGCACAGAATAACCAGGTGTGTGAAAAGGTTTTAGGCCCGCTGTCTTTCTCCTGAGCAATGCGGGGATGAATAATTCAGAGAGAATATTAAAGACGAGCTGCGGCGTGTTCGGGTGAGAATTATCTGTCAGCTTTGTGCTGGTTGGGAATCACCGAGCGCATCATTTCAGGCTGCTGGCAGCTCTTCACAGAAAACCACAGAATCCAACTTCAACTTTTAAGAAGCGCTTCAGTTTTAGTCCAGAAAATATCAGAAACAGCTTTCATGTAGTGCGTGGGACAGATGAGTAGATTAAACAGAATTATTCTCCAAATTACGCACGCGTTGTTCGTTTATCTATCTGCTGTATTTTACACTTTATTGAGAGAACTCTTGAGTCAGCATTGACACAGCATTTATTTTATTTCTTGTATTATTTTTAGCATCCAACTACTTTTGTTCATTTAGTGCTATTTTAATATAACAATTTGCTACTTTTGGCTTTTATTGTGTGAATGTTTATGAAGCATTCACTTTATTGTGATACATTTTTCTTCCATAAGTTTTTCGGCATCTTCTTCGTTCTACACTTTTTGTGCTATTTCAACAAATCATAAATCAAAACGTTCAGCTCTTTCAGGACAATCCTGCTATGACTTTTGGTATTGGTGTAACTTTAGCTTTTTGAAATATTTAGCCTTTTCTGCCATTTTTTTCCTCATAGAAAATTAACTGAGCTCATTTTACATGCTTCAAATGTTTAGATGTGTTGACAACCTTTTACTGCTCCTTTCACATTCTGTTCTGGTTCAGCTTCTTTCAGCTTCCTTTTGCAAATTGAGACTTTTTTTTTCAGCTACTTTCAGCAGTTTTTTTCAGCTGTTTTGTGCTCCTTTCAGATTTTTTCCGTCAACTACACATCTTCTTTAAACTTCTTTCTGCTAATTTCAGCATGTTATGCTCCTTGCAGCTTATTTATGCAAGTTTCAGCTTTTTCTGCTATTTCAGATACTATTTAGCTGTTTTTATGCTAATTTTAGCTTTTTCAGCTGAATCCACATTTTCTTCCACTCATTTACACTTTTTAAAGCCTAATTCAGAAAATAAATTACTCTCTCCACTTCCTTCTGGTAATTTAAGCTTCTTTCTATCTTTTTAGCTACTTTTAAGCATTTTGCTAATTTCAGCTTCTTTCAGATAATTTCCACTGCTTTATGCTCATTTCTGCTTCTTTCAGCCTAACTGGGCAAACACGTGTTCTTTCTGCCTTTTTCTGCTAATTTAAGCTTGTTCTACCTTTTCAGTTATATTTTGAGCATTTTTTTAGCTGATTTTAGATGTTTTCAAAGAAATTTAAGTTTTTTTGTGGTAACTTCTGCTACTTTCAGCCTAATTAACTTCTTTCTAATAATTTCAGCTTGTTATGCTTCTTTCAGCATCTTTCTACTAGTTTCAGCTACTATTTAGTTGTTTATGCTATTTTTAGCTCTTTTAGCTAATTCCACATTTTTAGCTCATTTCAGCTCTTTTCACTTCCTTCTGTTACAAAGTAGTTTAAGCTTCCTTCTGCTTTTTCAGCTATGTTTCAGCAATTTTTTTGTTGCTAATTTCAGCTTTTTAATAGCTATTTTCATAATTTCTGTGCTCATTTGTGCTCATTTAAACCTAATTCAGCAAACATATTTTCTTTCTGCTTTCTTCTGCTAACTTAGGCTTGTTCTTCCTTTTCAGCTAAAATTCAGCATGTTTTAGCTAATTTCAGCTGTTTTTCAGCAAGTTAGTCTGCAACAAGCATTCACACTGCATTTTTGCAGGAATTTCAATTTTGCTAGTTTCATTTTTTGTTAGTTTTACTTTTTAACTAGTAATTAGTTACTTTTAGCAAAAGTAACAAACAAGTCGCCTCCCGACTTCGAGCAGAACTCGTGGTGGTTTCAGTAAAACATGGAGAAATAAAGCCCGTCCAGCTAAAGGGGAAAAAAATGTCAAGACTTCAAGGTTTTTGACCTTTTCAGCGAGCATTTATGTTTCTCTGACCATGGCACTGGGACAGAAAATAAAAATCAGCTTCCAGTCTTTATGGAGCCTAGCGTTAGAAATAAATGTCAAAGATTTAATGTTGACTCTGTGAAGTTCATAAAAAATATACAAGAACAAAACAATCCAAGCTGAACTGAAGCCAGAGTCACCGAGAAGCAAGGAGAAGATTAAAATCCTAAAAGTATGACTCAGTTTTAGTCAAACCTGTCGGGACGTGCTGTTAGCTGTTGTTTTTCCCCAACAAGGAGCTAAAAAAGCCTCAAACTGGTTTGAGTTTTACCATCACATCTGACAAGCCCATCCAAACACTTATTTCTTGACCCTTTCAGCTCATCTGGACAGATTTAATAAGCTGACAGGAGCCGTTGAGGCACGACCCGTGAATGCTAATTCCCCCCGCAGTCCCTCGGTCTGGCTGCATAATGCACCTGATGGCGTCCAATCAGAAGGTGAAGGTCGCTGTTTGACACCGGCAGAAAGCTCTTTGTCATTTTACAGAATAACGTGGCGTCACATCGTGTTGCTGCTCTGCTCGCACGAGCGTAACGCACACTGACCAGACACGTCTCTACGAACACACGCGCGTCTGTTTTATTCTTGTGCTTGCTCGTTCCGCCCACCTGAACGCCTCTGCAGGGCAACTGGTCTTAGTGGGAGATAACGGGAGTCCAACGCACGAAGGGCTAATTGTTGCTTTGAATGCTTTTCGACACAACGGTTTTCAGTTTAAAGAAAAGCTTCACTCGGCCAACCATTGAGATCCTTTTACATCCAACCCTATAACAGAGGAAGCAGAACCCCCCCCCCCCCCCCAGTTTACATTCCTTCTCCCTTTCACTCTTGAGTCATCCTCAACTGCTTTCCCAAAGATATCAGATGTTAAACTTCAGTCTTGTGCTCAGAGGCTGCAGTGTTAATCCAGCTCGTTGCCTCGGTCACGCCATGCTCCAAAGGAAAGAAAGCAAAACAAACCAACAAAAAAAAAATGGGGGTAAAGCGTGTCGGCACCTGCAGCATTCGGCGCCGATGGGAGTTGAGCTTTAGCAAGAAGAGGTGAGTCAAATTTTCCACCTGGGTTTTAAAAAAGACTAAAAAAAACCAGAACAAATATGAAACATTAAGTGCAAAAACATCGCTGAGCTTTAACTGATGATGGCCTGAATCCGTAAAACCGTGCACTGGACTCAAATATAAGTTGCTGATTACGTATAGGATGTTCAATAAATCTCCAAAATGTGATGAACTAAAGAAAAAATCTGAAGTATCTTTCATGAGACGATAACAACAAGAACTAATGAAATGAAATAACGAAAAACGTCTTTATGCATCAAATGTCTCATGACCTGCTAGAGAGTTGTAGAGATCAAATAAACACCTTTTATCCAAATTTAAATTAAAATCATTGCATTGCACTGCCTTCAATGCCTCAGTTTTAAACTATGACCCTTTTTATGTATAAAAATGATGGAGTTACGAACAGTTTGATCAAATCTATCTGATGCGATCAGCTCTCAGAGCATGAGACGTAAATAACTCTCAGTTACTAACACTTTAACATTTTTATCTGTAAAACTGACGGAATTACAGCTTCTTTGTGTTTGCTAAACAACAATAAGCTGAGGCGGCCATCTTTAGTTGTAGATGTACAGTAGTCCCTCATTTATCGTTCTCTGCCACCTACCATTGCTCTGAGCCACGCCCACTTCTCCGCTGCAGAGTGGGGATCATGACACGCAGCAGGACGAAGCTTCTCCTTCAGCTGTGGGCTGCACACAGGTGTAGCAGGTGCTAAATAACTTTAAATAATTCATAAAAAAAATCCATGCCTATCGTGCGGCTCATCCATCAATCAGCCAATTGTGTGTTATGCCCAATCTTATTTTGAAAAACCGCGATAGAGCAAGTCTGCGAAAAACGAACGGTGAAGTAGCGAGGGACTACTGTACATCCAATGTTTGCTTTCTGAGAGGCTTCGCTAAAAATCCGTCCAGTGATTTGTTGGATATTTCGCTAACAAATAGGGTTGGTACCAACAGCTAGTTTGAGGCAATGACATCTTGCACGATGTTCAGTGCTCAAAATATGTGTTGGGTGTGAATCTCAGCTACTACCACAACGTTTTAGCTCAAAATGTGTGAAATTTATTGACTCGTAGCGTTTGCTGTCTGTGACTTATAAACAGTTTTTTTTTTTTAAATCAATATATATTTATGTAGATAAAAACATATTTGAAGGTGAAAAAAGTATTTTTCCCACTTAATTTGACATTAATTTCTGGGGCGCCTTTCATCACTTTAAACATGGATAAGCGTGTTTTTTGTTGCAGTGGTTGTGGCAGCCATCTTGAATGAGTTGTAGTTGTGCATCCAATGATTACTTTATCTCTTTCAAATATGTTCCCTGGTTCATAAAATATTTTGCTAACACATTATATATTTAAGAGTGGTGGCTGTGGTAGCTTGGTGGTCAGTGCCAGGTTCTTGTAAGCCTGAAGTTGCGGGTTTGAGCCCAGGTTGCGTCAGAAAGGGCATCCGACGTAAAACATTTAACAAATCTGAGCGAGTTCGCTCTCTGTGGCGACTGCTGCATAAGGGAGCAGCCAAAAGAAACTTATTATTATAAATTTAAGAGTGTTTGACTATACGAGGGGGCCAGTCAGCATATTTATAGAAGTGGGCATTGCCCCCTTTGTACCCCCTTGGTTGTGCCCCTGTCTATTTCTAAAATTAAAATGCCCTGTTTTAAATAACATGCTTAATGTGTTCAACTGTCTACTAGCACGTAAATCTCCTCTCCTAACTTTTCTTTGAAAGCCTGAAATGCAAGAATAAATGTCAAAAACAAATAACGCCATGTCAGTAAAACGAGAAGATAAATAACGCTGGTCGGTCCGTTTTAAAAACACCTTCTCGTGTTGAGAGTTTGAACACTCCGTCATAAATCACAGTTAATTAATCCGCTTCCAGTTTATCAGCAGTTTAATGTTGATCAGCTACAAATAACAAGACGGACGACCGTCTTTAGAAGTTTCTTGTTTTCCAAAAACTGTAAGAATTAATGTCCTGGCACCACTCTGTGTTCGCTGCGTACCAGAAAATAACTCTGACGCCTAAGGTGACAATAAAATCTAATGAACAGTCCTCAAAAACAAAATGATCATTTACCTACATTACACAGCAAAGCTTTAATATCTTGTTTTTATGATATTTATGCTAACTACCTTTTTCTCTTTTGTACCAGGAGGTCAAATATCTTAATTTATAGTGTTTTTAATCAAAACTCTGTAAAGATTTGGTAAATCTGTGCGTCGACGGGTCCGGCTCACCTGAGACGATGCACGATTCCTCGCACTCCTCCCGGGTCTCAAAGTTGTTGTCGTTTCCTCCGCAGCCTCCGTACTCGAAGAGCTCGCAGCGGCCCGTGTTCACGTTGAAGAAAAAACGCTCCTTGATGGCCTTGCACGGCCCCGGCTCGTCTTTCAGGGCGCACAGCTCGTTAAAGATGAGCGGCTCCGGTTGGGATCTGTGCCCTGCGGCGGGTAAAAAAGAAGCAAAACTTTAAGCGTTCTTTTAAGTTGAAGGATCGTTTCTGAAGAAGTCACGGCACAGACTTGGACCCAAACCTTCAGACATGGAGCAGAGGAGTTTCATGTCTGTGCAATTTAACGTGAGTTTTAAACCATTCTTGTTTGTCATAAAAAGCCAGTGATCAGTTGGTTGCCACAGCAAATTGACTTTACTGAACCCATACATTTCTATAACTCAGCCATTTTTACAGACGTGGAGCTAAACTCATGACATCTTAAGCCATAAGCTCTCATTGATTTCTCAGATCACACTATTGGTCGATTCTCTTAATTATCTCTCAGATCGGAGTCAATGTGTTCAACATAATGGTACTTCTTCCAGCTATTTATCAGTCAACAATGGTGTACCGCAAGGCTCAGTCTTAGGTCCCACCCTCTTCACAATCTACATAAGTAATGTAGGTCAGATCATTCCTGATGCATCCTTACATTTCTATGCCAATGACACATTTGTTTAGTGTCGAGCTAAATCAGTTGCTAAGGGTTTTCAGCTCTTACAGTCTCTATTTGACATCATCCAGTCAGATTTGTTCCATCTCAAACTGGTGCTAAATGCTGATAAAACCAAAGGGATGTTGTTTTCAAACAGGAAGTTGGAACCAGCAGTCCTTCCTTCTATCTTATCTACAAATGATGTTCCTATTGAAGTGTGTCGATTCTTACAAATTGTTATGAGCCTGGGGCACACTGGCCTTACTGTTTTGTCCTTTGGACATGTTTTGGGTTTTTATTGGCTAATTAGCGTTTAATTGTTTTGGGCTGTGGTTTGTTCCACCTTTCCATAAATAGGCTGGTTTCAGGGCGCTCGGCTTCTTAGACTCCCACATTTATGAGCTGCCTCTCACAGGCTCACTGTTTTTTTTGTTTTTTTTTTAACCCTAACAGGCTCCCTGTTATTATTTTTTTTCTTGGCCTCTCAGAAGCTCTCTCCCTTTGGGCTCATTTTTTGTTTGACTGCTCTGTGGCCGCCCTTCGATTTCTTTATTTTTGAACTTTGTTCACCACCTTGGGTTTTTTTTTTCAGTGAAGGTATATTTAGTAAATTTTTTGTATATTTTTTGTAAATTTGGCCTGGTGGGACCGGTTGTCCTGTTTTCAACCTTTTCTTTTGCTGCAGGTGTTTTTTAAGGGTTCTTGTAGTCTGGTACCCAGCGGCTTCAACGGCCCTGTATAGGGTTGGCCCACTGTGGTACCTTTTTGTTCTGTTTGACCGACTCACCAGGTCCATCTTTCAGTGGACACTTTGGGTTTTATGTCATTTTGGTGGACACAGGTGTTGGGGGTTCTTCGTCTTTTTTTTCCTAAACAGGAAGCTGTTTTTTAATAAATTGAATGTTGAACGTGTCCTCCTTTTAATGTGTTGTGTTCTTGGTGGACGTAACACAAATGTACTTGGGAATCTTGGTTGATTCACACCTCTTTATAAGCCTCATGTTGAAAACTTAGTAAAAAAAAAAAAAATAATAAACTGGGTTTCTTTTTCAGAAATAGATCCTGTCTAACTCTTAATGCTAAGAAACTCCTTGTAACTGCAACTTTCCTTCCCTCCATTGGCTACGGTGACATTATTTACATGAACACTCCTACAAGCACCCTGCAGATGTTGGATTCTGTCTATCATGGTGCGCTAAGATTCATAACTGGCTGTAACGACCGTACCCATCACTTCACCCTGTATTCACTGGTTAACTGGACATCATTAACTTCACACAGACTCTGTCACTGGTACATTCATCCATTATCTTTTACCCACTTATTCCATTTTGGGTCACGGGGGTCGCCGGTGCCCATGTCCAGCAATCACTGTGCGAGGGGCGGGGTACACCCTGAACAGGTCACAAATCCATCACAGGGCCACATGGAGACAAACAACCATTCACTGTCTCTCTCTCACACCTAGGGACAATTTAGAGTTACCAATCAGCCTAACATGCATGTTTTTGATCTGTGGGAGGAAACCGGAGTACCCGGAGAAAACCCACACATGCACAGAGACCATGCAAACTCCACCCAGAAAGGCCCCTGGACCAGGATTTGAACTGGCAACCTTCTTGCTGAGAGGCAGCAGCTCTACCAGTTGCGCCACCATGCTGCCCACTGGTACATGTTCACCTTTAAATCACTTCTTGGTCTGTTGCCTTCATGGACCTCCTCTTACATGTCACTTTTGTCAGTGCAGCTACAGCGTGCGCTCCCAAGACATCATTACCTTTTAAAGTATTTTATACTGTTTTATAATGTAGCATGTTTTATTTAGTTTTATATCACTTCTTTTATTTACTTTTCCGTTCATATGCTTTTATATGAATGTTTATTGCTGTGTGTCCCTCATATGTGTTTGTTTAAAACTGGTTTCTCTTGTAAATGAGTCCTCATGGCAAAATGAGACTAACCTGTATAAATAACGGTTGAACGACTAAAGTTTGGTGTGGTAGTAGCTGAGAGTCATCCTCTACACATACTGAGCAGATGCCTCATACAACTGCTGGTTTAAAATATGCAACACCTCCAATATTAACAGTGTTTTTGCATTTTAAAATACCTCGTGCACATTCGTCCGGGTTTATTTTTTGGGCTGTGAATAAAAGCTTATCGGTGAACAGCCAGCAGAAGGCCCAACGGAGGCGGGAGGCTGCTGCAGGGAGAAAACCGAGCCAAGGCGTTGCAAATTTCCCAGCGTGCACCACACAGCAGCACTCTGAACTGCAGCAAATCGGTTCATTTACCACACAGGCTGAGAGAGCTGTGTTAGATGATCAGAGCTGATATGAAAGACACGTTTGGTCTCTTTGCTGGAACTCCGAGATCATATCGGCCGTCCACGTAGACACAGAACAGCTCCCTAATGTCAGAATTGATCTTTTTTCCCTCCCGTTTAGAAAAAGTTCAGCTGCTCTGAAAACGAGCGTTGCGAATGTTGAGCCAGTATCTGAGCGAGCAGCAGGGAGGAGCTTCTCTCGGCCTTCGTCTCTGTTGTTTTTTTTTAGGTCAGCCCTCGGTTCTCCTCACCCCCTCTCAGATCTCTGTCCTGAGCTGCAAACGGTCAACACTCAACACTCAAAGTGGTTAAAATGTCCCTAAAGCTAATGATCTTGTGTAATAAAGCAGACGATATGGGGGAGTTATCCCACATAGCAAAATGTAACGCTTTATTCATACAATGCATATTTGAACGTGCATTATGGTTAGATTCAAGATGTGAGAACAAACAACTTAAAAGTCACATTTCTCTCAAACTAAGCACTCGTTTCAAACCCTGCAGAGCGTTATATCATTCGGCTGATGTGCCATTTCTGTTTATGTCTCTTTCTAGTAACGTGCATGAAATTCAAAACCAATATGAAATATTTGCCCGTACATGTTGATGGGATTGTTGCAAACTGAAAAACGAGCCCTTTTTTTAAGAGCTCTACAGCTCAGACCACGTCAGAAACATCCTTTAGAGCTTAAACTGGTCACAGAAACCTGGACTTTACGACTGAACGGGTATTTTAAAACCTTTTAAGGTTTTTACACAAGCACTGTTTATGTTGGATGATTTTTAATGAACATTTTACCACAAAATGATCAACTCAGAGGGTGATCATGTCACTTACATTTGAGCTGTCAGAACTTTCCAAAGATATACAAACTTCTTTACATTTTTAAATGTTTTTTGTTGTTTTCTTTCACTCAGTGTTTCTCTCACTGCTTTAAGATTTATGTTTTTTTGTTGTTGTCATAATTTAAAATGTGGAGCGAGCACACCCATTGACTCCCATTATTTTTTAAATCTGATTTTCTCTTCAGCCTGTCATCTCAAACACAAAACACTCAAAATAAATGAACTAGAGAAATTGCTTTTCCTGCAAAAATACACTGTGAATGCTTACGGCAGAAGAACTTGTTGAAAAACAGCTGCAATTAACTAAAAACTGGCTGAAAGGTAGCTGATATGGAAGAACAAGCCTACGTTAGCAGAAGAAAGCAGAAGGAACATTTATTTGTTGAATTAAGTTCAAATAAGCAAAAATGAGCACAAAATTAGGAAACTGGCTACAAAAGCTGAAATTAGCAAAAGAAATAGCTGAAAAGTAGCTGAAAATTCAGAAAGAAGGTTAAAGTACCAAAAGCAAGTGGAAGGAGCTGAAATGAGTTACAAAAATTCAGAATTAGCTGAGAAAGCTAAATTTAACACAAAACAGCTAAAAAGTAGCTGAAATACAAGAAAAAGCTAAAACTAGCAGAAAAAGCCGAAAGGAGCATAACAAGCTGAAATGAACAGAAACAAGTTATTTAGGTTAAAAGTATCAGAAAGTTACCACAGAAAACTTGACTCTAACAGCTGAAGTTAGCAAAGAAATAGCTGAAAAGGAGCCTAAAAAGCAGAAAGAAGTTTACCGGTAAATTACAAGAAGGAAGTGGAAAGAGCACATTTTTGCTGAATTAGGCTGAAAGAAGTTAAAAAATGTGGAATTAGCTGAAAATTTATGTGAGCATAAAAACAGCTAAATAGTAGCTGAAAAAGCTGAAACTTACAAAAAATAAGCTGAAAGGAGCATAAGAAGCTGAAATTAGCAGAAAGAAGTAAGAAGGAGCACAAAAATGTTGCAGTTAGCATAAAGAATCTGAAAGGAGCACAAAACAACTGGAATTAGCTGAAAGTAGCTGGAAAAAGTCTAAATTTGCACAAGGAAGCTGAACGAAGCTGAACCAGAACAAAATGTGAAAGGAGCAGTAAAAGGTTGTAAACATATCTAAAGATCTGAAGGATGTAAAATGAGCTCAGTTCATTTTCTATGAGGAAAAAAATGGCAGAAACACTAAATATTTCAAAAAGCTAAAGTTGGACCAATACCAAAAGTCCTAGCAGGATTATTCTGATAGAGCTGAATGCTTTGATTTATGATTTGTTGAAATAGTTTGAAAACTGCGGGACGAGAAACGCACCAATAAACATACAGAAGAAAACTGGATCACAATAGAGTTAATGCTTCATAAACACCATTAAATGTAAAGCTACCAAAAGTCTGTGTCCACTTACTGTTGAACTGTTTTTGGACAATATGTATGTTCTCATGACGACAGTTTGAGGCTCACTTTCTAGTTTGCGTTTCTGTCAGCCTGTCCGATGATGAGTTACTCTGTTACAGCAGTTTCTTATAATATTCCATCATGGCCGCCCCCATAGATTCTGTGTAAAATGAGCAATTTTGTCTTGACTAGAACTTTTAGGTTGACTAGTTGAAGAAAAGCCGCTGCAGAATTTGATATTCAAAGTCCCAACAAATAATCTGTGGGGGGAAACAGGAAGAGTCTTTATAACCTTGAGATGTAGTCTGACTCTTACATAAGTAAGTCCTGAAATTATTTTGGGGCTTTAAAGAAATAAATCAGGCAGCATCTGCAAAGCCAGCCTTCAAGCTGTCTTCAGGAACGTTCTAGTTATTCTCATCTAGACGTGACTGAGAAGCTGAATAAATAAGTTTTCCATCGGATGACGTCCTTTAGGAGAACTCACCTTCCAGCTCAGCCGTCACAAAACCCTTTCTGTCCTCGGCTACAATCCTGCAGCGGCTCGTGACCTGACACCACGAGGACACTCGTCATTTTCCTTCATTGTGTCAGCCTGGGTGGAAATCCCCTCTTCTTTCAGCTGCAGACCAGATCTTTTTGAATGTGATGAATTAAATATAAACTGGTTTGGTAATCATGTCCTGAACGTCAACAACCATTTAGAGAAAATACAGACATTTACTCTTTTTCTTATCGATTAAACGCTTTAAGCTCCATATAGCTGCAAGACAGCAGCTCCTTTAGAATATCATCGACGAGGACGTGCATCGCACCGATGGGTTTTTGTGAAAGTTGTTTAAATAAGACGGTTCAATAAGGAGGGATTTGTGTGGTTGACAAGAGGACAGAAAACAACGCCTTATTGATTTCTGCTCATCCTGTCCGAGGCGGGCCGCAGCACAATCAGCAACGTGTTCCTCGATCATCATTCAGACAACACGGTGATCCAAGCAGAAGACAGCAGGAGCTACTTTATTACATCCTGTTTGGGAGAAAACCCCAAAATGGAGCGATTGTGCACACTCATTTCAGATCCATCATGCTAATGCTAATGTTTTCATCAGCTATTAAAGGGTTACTGCGGGGCATTAACAAGCATTACATTTGAATCTCAGTGGCATTAAATATTTCTCATTAGTTTCAGAGAAATAAGATGAGATGAGTTTTGGAAATCGCTCTTGAGGGGATGTCTGCTCTGTATCATTGCTGTAATGTTCGTCGGTCGGTGTGCGATTGTTAAAAAAAAATCACGCCCTGGAGGGAAAACAAAAAGTCAGAAGCAGAAACAAAACGGGTTTTTTTGTAAATTCCATCTGAAGTGGCTGGAAGACGAGGTCAGGATGGTGAAGGATTTTAAAGTACAACAAATAAAATCTTCAGCGTGAGTTGAATGAAAATGGTACGAGACAGACGTCCGTCATGCATTCGCTCTACGTTAACCCAGCCGAGTTCTGCTCCACCCCTTTTAGTTCTACGATGCTCGCTTCATCAAGAACTGAAAGGAAAAGTGTGCGCACTAAGGCGCATGACTTAATTCCACTTTAATTGGTGATATGTGACTTATCTAGCATGGTTACTGCTCTTTGGCATCGGCGGGACTCTGTTTTATCAACTCGAAGAAAACATCGGCAGCAGTTTCGGACATGGCAAAGCTTCTGAGTCTGTGTGAAGGTTTGGTTCGTGGTATGAGTGCTCAAAATCAGCTGATTTATGAGCTAAACCGTAAGATGGAAGTGATTTGTGAGAATGCGGGCCACCTGTGGCTTCTAGGACTCGCCAGCATGTTGGGATCAACCTTGAAGAAGGCTCATACCATGGATCAGTGGAGTGACACATAAATCTGGCCATTTTGGACCAGGAAAGTTCCAGCAGAACTCAAGGCTGACAAGAAAAATAACAGCCTGCCTGAATAAAATCAACAATTGTAACACGGGTAACTAGGGACAAACTTGGTCTATCGCAAATCTTAACATCTGGATGTCAAATGAATATGTAATAATGTTTATAAATGTGCTTGCTTGTAGAGTTTTTTGATGTCTCAAATTGTGTCCTGATAGGACAAGATGTGAAGAGATCTTTTTTTGTAATACCACTATCCATCCTCTTGGCTCTTACCTTTTTCTATCTAAAAGTATTTTGATAAAGAATAAGGGGCCCATCTTTCAGACGTATGAGCATAATCTCACTGTATCCCAGTCCATTGATAATAAAGCTTATTCTGATTCTGATCTCATGCTGCTGATTATCTCATGCTGCTGATCTCATGCTGCTGATTATCTCATGCTGCTACCCATCTGCTCACCGCAGACTTATGTTCAGGCTGCTGTTGTTACGCCATGTTTTACATTATTGCGTTTAGCATACTGTATATCTTAGATCTTTTAGCGTACCGCTTGGCATTCGTTTAGCAAATATCTTAGTTTATATCTTAGATCATTATATACTGTTTCTTTTTATACTTTAAATTTTTGTTATTTCTAGGTGTACCTGGACCTTGAGTACACAGTTTCGTTCCACCTCATGTACCACATGTGATGCGAATGACAGTAAACTCGACTTGAACTTGATCTTCTGTAAAACAAAACAAAGAAGCTGTACGCCGATGTCCCTCGTCACTCAGGGAATTAAAATAGTTTTGGAGATGAGTGTTTTTCCGGAGTGGAACTGAACAGGAAATGAGAGTAATTTTAAATGGTTTTGTTGCAAGATATCCAAGTGGGTAGGAGTAACACCGTTTACAAGAAGAGCTTTTGTTTTTTCCGCAGAGTGACTCATCCTGGCGAGCGGAGAGCCATTTTATTTACCACCAGGCCCAATGGTGGAGCCAGGGGGTGGCCAGTGGTGGTCTTGGCCCCCACAGATTAATCTTTGCCCACCTCAATCATTGGAGGAAACTATACTTTTAAGAAATATAAAAACTAGAAATAGCTTCCTCAAATGAGCAGGGGGGCTGGTGTGCATATAGAGGTGGCCATCTTGGATTTTGATGTGGCAACCCTAATTTTTGAGTGATTTTTCTTACGCTTGCATGCAGCCAAACACCAAAATGGAAGTTGGTACCACATTTAATTTTTAGGTTATCCAACTCACAAAATGGACGGAGGGCATTTCCAAGTCCCTTCTTCGCTCCGTTGGGTGCGTGTGTGTATATGTGTAATAATTCATGCATTTACTGTCAAAGGAATAAAAACAGCACTTAACACAATTTTGCTGAATTCTGCAGAAAAGCTTAAAAAATATATATCAATGATTTAGATGAACGACTTTAAATAAACGGACATTTTCCGAGTCATTAAACAGTTTGTCATTTGATAGCAAACCAAAAGTCACAGCGCCCATCTCCTGACTGAGCTGAAAGTTTTGATTTATGAACGGCCAAAATAACACGAAGTATGCCGACTACAAAAAAAATGTGGGGGGAACTAAAAACACATCAACAACAGTATAAAACCCGACTCAGCGTTCACATGATAACAAGATATAATAAAGTCATTAAACACTGACAGTCATCATGCAGATGACCTCATTCCTGCAGCAAACAGCACCAGTAGCCCCTCGAGTTGGGGCTGGGGCGAATGAAAGAGGGCCTCGGGCACCGTCTGGAGGACTTTCTCTAGCAGATCAAAGGAGGCCCTGAGAGACGAGAACACGTTCATGCCTCCAGGAGAAACGTGTCGCCATTTCCACACAACAAAAAAAGCGAGCCTTCAAAGCCCCCGTTGTGTGGTTGGGAAACAGACCAAGGGGTTCGCCTCAGGAGCTCAGAGGGAATCTGGTCCTGCCGGGTCAGCTACAGGCTGAGTCCTGCACAGGAAAACAAAAAGTCTGGCTCAGATGTTTCGGGAGGCAGTGGAAAACAGTCCGACGAGAGAAGGAAAGCAATCTTTCAGCAGAACGAGCAGATATTTCTCGGGGTGTTATCTGGTGTTGGTAAAAACGGACAGTGCTGCGGGGAAACCTGTTCATTATCTGAAAGGTGGGGGTGTTTTTAATCACAGCTCGCGTGTTTGTGTGGCAGGTGGAAGGGGAGGACGGACAAAATGAGCAAATTAATTGTTGCTCCACTTGAGCAGCGAGCGTTTGTTCATCCATTTGTTTGTGGCAGGCCAGATTTATTTTTTATCTCGGCTTTTCGTTTCAGCCCAGAACCCCCGAGATCGCTGAGATTTTATTTTTTTGTCTTATTTGTTTCAATAGAATGATTGTGGTCAGGAAAACAAATGGAGAGAACAGTTTTCTCTGCCATTAAAATGATAGTAGGGATCTGTGGAAAGAATATGAACTATAAATATCTTACCTGTCGTAGATGGATTTTTGAACAGCGAGTGAATTGATCCAAATATCAATTAATTTAGATTTTTTAATAAAATAGCTAAATCTGTATAATCTTCCACTTTGTACTGATTTAATTTTTATAAACGCAGCTAGTTAGAGAAACAAAAACATATACAGTAGACCCTCGTTTATCACGGGGGATCCATACCCTGAAGCCCCGCGATAAGTGAAAAACTGCGAAGTAGGAATAACAGTACAAGAAGTAGTGGTTTATTTCAGTGTATATATACATATACACACATATATATATATGTATATATATATATATATATATATATATATATATATATATATATATATATATATATATATATACATACATATATACATATACACTAAACAATGTTTCTAAACTCTAAACGCTCTAAAAGAGCACAGAATGTCAGGATTTCAGCTCCCTGCCTCCTCTGCTGTTTGCCACCTGCAAGCACTCTTGGCCACGCCCACTTCTCCACTCTGCATGAAGAACAGCTGATCAGCTGCAGCAGGAAGTTTATCCTGCAGTAAGGGTTGCACAAATGTGCAGCATGTGCTAAATAATTCCAAATAATGCATTTTAAATCTAAATTTCATGCCGATCGTGCGGCTCGTCCATCAGTCAGCCAATTGTGTGTCATGTCTATCTTATTTTGAAAAACCGTGACAGAGCGAGTTCGCGATAAACGAACCGCGAAGTAGTGAGGGCCTACTGTATTTTGCTTATTTGGGTTTAAACATGCAAATAAATGGATAAATAATATTGGAAATCAAAAAAGTCATTTAATAATCAATAAACTATATTCAGATATTGCATAGTGATGATAAAAACAAGGTGGAACAGTGGTTAGAGCTGTCTCTCCTCACAGCAAAAAGGCTGCAGGATCACCTCCTTTTTTAGCAGAAGCAGCTGAAAATACCGAAGTATCTAATCAGACAAAGGCTGATGCTTTTTTAGTGAGGGACTTTTATTCTATTAGTTTAGATATCGTTTCTCCATCAGCTCAACGGAGGAAATTATTCGTCGGCTGTGACATTATCTTAGCTTGAGCCTCGGCAAGTCTAAAAATCCTTTTTTTGCTTCAGTGATTTGACTGAATCTGCGCTGCTACCTGAGCAAAATCAAAACCCCAGAAAACTGAGGGTTCCCACTCAGAGCCAGTTAAGGTGACGTCCTTGCAGGTTGTCAGTCAGGAGAGCATTAGGCCAAAGTGCGGTTCTAAAGGGAGCATATACGAGTACCACAAACCTGGTTAAGAAACGCAGCATGCAGGGGGCAAAAGGTTTGTCTGGCCTCTTTAATTTCACACAACATGTCGACTCCTCAGTCCAACTGGAGCATATGGGAAATAATGATGGGGGCGTAAGTTTACCATAAGCTGCAGTAGTCCTCCTGGGGGGAGGGGAAAAGCAGCACAGCACCATCTGTCAAACTGAAGAAGTCCTAGTTACAAAACACTCGGTGAATTATTCACCATGTCACTTGGCAATTACAACCAAGTGATTCTCCAGAACGAAGGTGTTGAGATTAAATGTTCCAATTAAAGGTTTTTATTGCAAAGAGCTGCAAACTGCAGGGAAAATGTAACTGATCCAAAAGTAAAGAGAACTTTAAAAATTTTGCATGTAATAGTAAATCATCTAAGGTAACGTGTGCGCTTCTTTATTTTTATTAATATTACTTTGACTTTAAAGTTGAGGTGCTAAATAAAATCAGTGTTTGAGTTGTGTTTTTGAGCATTAATGCTATATTAAACAATTTACTGTATAAGAAACTAACATTCTTTGCTTGCCAATGATTAAACAAAGCAATCCGTTAGCACTTGGATCATGCATTGGAGATTACTATCAGCTACTACCACGCCAAGTCTGAGCTCAATATCTATAAAAAATTACTGCTATAGCAATGTTTGTCTTTGCTACCGTTGTCTAACTGTGGCAGCCATTTTGAAGCGGGTTGCCTCCTAAAGTTATTTATTTGAAAAAGATTAGTCAGCGATTACTTCTAACCTACAAAGCTCTCAACAACCTAGCTCCATCTTATATTAGAGATCTTATTGTTCCATATTTTCCTAACAGAGCACTTGGCTCTCAGATTGCAGGCTTACTTGTGGTTCCTAGAGTTTCCAAAAGCAGAATGGGAGGAAGATCTTTCAGTTATCAGGCTCCTCTCTTGTGGAACGAACTTCCTGTTTCTGTCCGTGAGGCTGACACTTTGTCCAGTTTTAAGACTTTCCTTTTTGATAAATCCTATAGTTAGGGTTGGTTTGTTATGCTGCTATAGGCTTAGACTACTGTAGGACAAATTGACATCATTTCCTTAAACTAATTGTTACAAATGAATAGTTTTCATCTGATACTATTTCTATCTGAACATGTGATTCTTGACCTGCCATTGTGTATCTGTTCCTCTCAAACCCAGCTGGTGGAAGCAGATGTCCCCTTGTCCTGCGCCTGGTTCTGCTGGAGGTTTCTTCCTCATGAGGGAGTTTTTCCTTTCCACTGTTGCCTCTGTGCTTGCTTAAAATGAGAGTTCTACGACGGAGTTAAAGTCAAAGCAGTTTGCTCCTCAGATCAATAATGTTATTAACTTACTTATGAATGTTTCTGTTCAGTGCACTGAGACGACTTCTGTTGTGACTTGGTGCTTTATAAATAAACTGAACTGAATTGAATTCCTTTCTGAGTGATTCATTAAAATTCACTTAGTGATTTATGAGATATTTTGAAAGCCTTCTTTGATTTTAAGAGCCTTGCTCAAGGACCCAGAATGCGGCAAATGAGGGTGGAGTCAGTTGTGGGTCTTCCACCTTTCCCACCCAAGTTTTCACATAACAGGGAATTGGAACTGATCACATGATCATTTCTAAGGCCTATTAGTTTGTCGCAGTTTTCTCATCCGAACAACGTATGTGTCGCTACGCTAATGTATCTACACGAATCATAAATCACGGGTTTGTCACTGATGACTGTAAATGTTTCACAATTAAGTAAATTCTTTGGACTGACGCCTCAGCCCCATGTTTTATACTCATCTCAGGTCTCTTGTCTGCGCTATCGCCTGTATTTCAGCCAGTGCGACATGGTTCTACAATTATCCAAAGCCCCACAAACACAACTTTGATTTTGAGTGCTGTTTTAAGTCATCTCTTTGCTGCAAGATGTTTTATTTCCTGTCAGAACATCTGTTCAAGGACACAGAATAATTCAACAGTTCGGAGAAAGTGCAAGGCAAAAGAAAAACAAGAACTTGTTGGATTTGCCTTCATTAGGCTGGTTGTCGTTCTGTGCAGAGCTCGGTTTTCCTACACGCATCAATACCCTGCGCACCGTACAATGAAGCCGTGATTTGTCAAACAACAAAAGGACCTTCAAGGACTCAGCCGTGAATGTTTGAGTCCTCGCCTCGTCTGGTTTGGTGTGGATGCGGTTACAGGACTGAATCGATAGGTCAGACGGAGAGCCGGCGAAAGTGGTTCATTCTCCATCTGTGCAAATGTCACTCTCTGCTGACTGGGCTGTAGGTGCACTCGATTAGGGGATCGATACAGCAGTCTCTTTTAAAGGTTTGGGTTATCTTTCAAACAAACAGACGAGGAATAAAAAGTAAACACGTCTTCTGTTGGCAAAGGAAAAGCAAAAGTGGGTCGTAAAGTTTGAAAGCACGTTTTCCTCTGAGTGATTAACTCTGCTGCTGCAGCCGGGGTCACAGCTAAGGAGCAGCTGATTATATACGAGGGGCACCGAAGGTTCAGCACCTTGTCTATAAGAGGCAGCATCCAGTCACAAACATTTAGGTCTCAGCAAACACTGACTAGCAGGAGAAACCCCTCGAGGAATACAGGTAGTCTTTTAACGAGCACAAAAAGCCTCCAATCGCTGATCCTGATCACCATTTGAACATAAATATCTGATCAGACTTAACGCAAAATCAATAACACGGCTGCTTTTAAAGTCTTTAAAGAGATTTAGACTTGTAGATTTGTGCATGTGTGCATGCATGCTGGAGCCTTGTTAGCTTAGCGCTCACGTCAGCAGGGTGAGATGCTAACCAGAATAATGTTGGACTGTTTAACAAATTTATGGCTAACTATCGGAGGATCACACATCTCTCTGGGAAATCTGGTGGTGTTGTAAAGGAGTAAACGTTGGATTTAAAAAGGTCTGTTTTCATGTGTGGCTTCGTCCGGGTCATGGAACAGTGGATCACAACCCTTGAAGAATTATTGAAGGGATCATCACAATTTTCATGTTTAGTCCACGCAGGTTTTGTGGATCTTAAAAGGTTCATGTCCCCTGAGGCCTTCTGTAGGGGGTGCTGAAGGAGTATGTGGTCTTTTAAGGACCAGCTGGTCGCTGTATTACAATCGCAAGAGCTGCACTCACATTGTGGGCGCAGAAGACTTTGCCAGGGCTGCTCATTGTCTCCAGTCCTGTTTGGTGTGTTCATGGCCGGGATCTCAAGGCACAGTAATGGAGAGAAGGGGAACCTTGGGGTCTGATTTTTGCAGATGATGTGGTTCTGTTGGTGCTGTGACCTTCAGCATGCTCTGGGGAGGTGAAGTAGTCAGGATGTGAGTCCCATCTGAGGTTATGGCTCTCAACTGGGACATTGACGTCTTGTTCAGGTGGTATGGTAGAGCGGGAGATGATCGCAGATTATTCCGCAATTAAAAAAAATATGTTCTTCTGTTCTGTCATGATCAAGAAGTAGCTGGGCCAATAGGCGAAGCCCTTAAATTACTGGTCCATCTACGTTCCAACCTCAACTTGAGGTCAAGAGGTATGGATCATGACCAAAAGAACAAACTCCTGGATGTCTCCTGCTGAAGTTCAAGTTCAAGAATCTTTATTATCTCCAAGGGGCAGTTTGTTTCACAGTCAGTAGGCACATAAAACATCCATACTACACAAGATATTAAGACGTTAAAATAACTATACATAACATGGAAGGTTTTCCACATGGAGAGCAGAGACCTTGGTGTTGACCCAGAAGGATTACATATCTTCTCTGGCCTGGGAAAACATTGGGGTCCTCCAAGAGGACCTGACGAAGGTTGCTGAGAAAACAGATGTCAGGGGGTTCCCTCCTGGACTTGTTATCAACTCATCTAGGGATGCACAATATTATCGGCACGGTATCGGTATCGGCCGATATTAGCGATAAAGTTAAATAGCGGACAACAACCATTCCATCAAAATAACTCGCCAATATAAAAGGCGCTGTTTTTGTATGACAAGGATGTCTGCAGTGTCAGCACAACGTTATGACATCACGCGAGCCATTGAGTTTAGATTTGTGGAAATTTACAAATTTGCATTGTTCAAGTGTTCTCATTGTGTTAGAGAGAGTAAATGTCATGAATAAATCTTACAATAAACATAATCCAAGTTGGTGTTACATCATTTTCAGCCCCCTTTTTGCCATCTGCATTTGGTAACAGGCCAAATTGACAAAAAAACATGCAGAATATTGTAGTATTTTAATTCCACAGCAGATAAAGCTATGTAGTCTCTGTAAGTAGGTCCAGGGGAAAAAATAGTGGTATTGGTATCGGTTAGAGGCCAAATAAGTTTTAACATATCGGCATATCGGACATCGGCCAAAAATCCGATAACACGCACACCTAAACACAACACAACTACAGGTTGATGGAATAAAACACAAGAACAATAGCGGTTATCCATCTGTATAATCCGGTAAACAAAGGAGCTAATGTAAAAGTGACTAAAATTATCGGGGATGACGATATTCAGTACTGATTGCAATTGATATAAGGAAGTTTCACTGGCTGTACTTTAAAGAAAATACCATGCAATGAGGTGACGAAAACGGAAACATAACTCTGAGCCTATTCCTAATAAACCAGGGTCGGTCTGATAAAGAACTACTTTACTTGGAACGTCACTAACGGCCGAGCCTTTCTACATACGACAGCAACACTTCTGAACGCCACACATTTCCATGAGAATAAACTTATCTCCCTCGTATGTCCTATTTCTTTCTCTAGTTCAGTAATCTGTAAGATGCATAATTTCCTGGATGTCTCCCTCTCGACTAAAGCTCAGGTTTATCAGCAACCCGACTCGTGTGGGAAACTTGTAGCGCAGCCTTATCCGTGTGTCCAGCTGAACAGAGGGTTCAAACCTTCCAGCCTAAAAACACATCAGTTTCTTTTTTGAACTCAAACCAAAGTGAGTCATGGAGGCTTGGAGGAAAAAGGGATTATCCTAAATTAGAATTTCATTTTTTGTCATTTTCCCTTGTGAAAAATGCCAATTATGTGTCAACCTATAGGAGATAAAGGCTCCAGTGTAGGCCTCCCAGAGATGGTCATGTGACCCCTGCTGCTCAGGAAGCCAGCATCAAACATGGATGAAAGGATGTTTCAGCAGACTTGTCTAGATCTTTGCTCCAAAATGAAAACAAATCCCCCAAAGCCTCACAAAGGACACGCATTTACATTCCACCACAGCTACAGCGCGTCGATTCTTCAGAGTAAAACAGTTTTCACATCTGTTCATGGTTATTTTTAAATAATCATATGCGATGGGGATCAGTCTCAGCTACTACCACACCAACTCTGTCAAGTGGTTCTTAAGATATTTTGCTAACAGACAAATGGGCATGCATGCACACAAGCGATACATTGTCAGCACGAACTGAAAAAAATAAGCTCTGTTTAAAACTTTAGCCTGCAGTGATATGCATTAGGAATGCGCGATATAGATGGTACACGGTAGAAACAATAGATATTTAGCCTAGATGATAAAGATCTGTCTTCTACCGGCAAACAGCAGTAATACTGTGTCGGATGTAAAATCAGAGTTGTCACATTTAATTGTTACTATTTTTTAATTGAAAACTGTGCGTAAGTGGTAACGTCTTTTCTTCAAGAGCTAAGTAGCGAAGTTTAAAGTTAACTACGGCCGGCTTGCCGTAGTGTTGCCATATTCGGACGCATGCGCAAAACGCTGTGTTCCATCGAAAGTTGTTTTGGTTTTTTTTTTTTTCCGTCGAAAGTTAAAGTAAGCGATGGTCAGCTTTAGAGAAACTTGCTCTCTGAGCTGTGAAACGCACGCTGTGTTGTGTGATTTTACTGCGTGACCCTCTGGTCAAAGCCACAGAGGAAACTGGTCGCCATTTTGTGTCAGCTCTGCTTAAAGCGGAAGGAGACGCCCGCTAGAGGGTGAAGTGTTTCAGTGTAAAATGCTGCTCTGTTGCTGTTCATTTCTTAAGTGAGACTGGAAACTATTAAGAGTTAACAACATATTCTTTTGTTTAAAACAGATGACTAAAACTGCATTTGATATCTTTTGCACTGTTTTGCACTACAAGAAAGAAGCCTAATAATTGATTTGTGTATTATTTAAAAACTCTCTGGACCTAGTGGTGGATTTTTTTTTAATTGAGATTATTTTGTGGTATAGAAGTTTTCAAAATAAATGATGGCAAAATTTTTCATTCCTATTGCAAGTTTTATACTAAAAACATATTGTGATATATATTGTTATCGCCACCCTTCACAATACATATCGTGATATGAATTTTACGCCATATCACACATCCCTATTATACATTCCTGCAAGGGACACTATTTTATGTATTTATTCATTTAATTTTAGGACTAAAACTTTGACTGGTTACTTAGACTTGAGTAAAACGTAGCCGCAGAAGCTATCAATGCTAAACATCTTTCACTCGCTGGAGTCCAGCCTTTTCTAAGGTTGCATACTTTTGCCATTACAAGAAGTTCTGGTGTCAAATATGACCAATACGATAATCATATACATGTTACTGTTTGATCGTTCATTGATTTTATAGCTGATTTCCTGTCTGTGAAGCACTTTGATGAGCATTGTTGTTTTAAATGTGCTGTATAAATAAAACTGACATTGACAATATCTTCCATTGTATCGTTAAATAAAGACGGAGAACAAAACTGTTCCCTTTTGACATACCTTCCTAAATGGACCAGTTTAGACTTATGGTGGTATTTGACTGAGCTGCTGCTGCTGGGAGATGAACTGCTGACTCGGAACTGTGAAGGAATTTCCATAAAATGTGTGGATTCTCTGCTGCGACCTCCTTGAACCCTGAGTGCGACCGAGCAACCGATCCGCCGTGCATCCGAGTTTTAAGCAGTTCTTTTAATCTCTGAATGTTCTGCACATCTGTATTCATGGACGTGCACATTATCTTGTTATTTTCTACCCACCATGGCAGCCGCTTCTGCATTTATAAATTTAATCTAGCGTGATTTTTAGACCTGGTCCTCCTCAGGTGTTTTCTCTCAAAGGAGAGTTCCTGTATAGGAGACAAAGTCCAGCTCTAGAGCTCCGGAGACGATCTGGAGACGCCCAAAATGACTTTGTGACTCTTTAAAGAATAAAATTGTGTCTTTATTGGCTGTTTGCAGATTAATTAAAAAAATGAATATTAACGTTTAAAGTTTTAAACAGTCTTTTCTCAGCATATATTTTTGAAAATCTACCAGGACAAGCATTTTGGTCAACCAGGCCCAACTTTCCAATTTGGCCTTTGATTTAAACAAAGCACAGGTTTTATCTCATTTTCCTGTGTTTTTTATACATTTTATTGCCCTTTTACTGTTGATTTTTGTTTTATATTTTGTTGCATTGTCATCTGGTTCGACTGCAGTGAACTTTTGGTCAACGTCAGCCGTTTTAAACGTGCTATTGAAATAAAACACTTTGAAAAAATTATTGCACAAACGAGACATTGCGCTTCTGCAGTTCATGCGAGGAAATGAAATCTAAAAACAATAATGTTCAGTCGTTGGTCATAATGTTCTTGCTGACTGGATTTGGATGTGAAAGACATGCAGGAACAACTGGAATCATGTTGGATATAAAATGCAGAACAAACACTGTGTAGTCAAAGGGGGGGGGCACATTTGAGATCTGCCCAGGGGCCTTTTAGCAGTTTAATACGGCCCTGCAGCTGCACGTTTTGAACTTTTCTTGATTAAAACTAGAATGAAAACAAATGCTGATATTTTATCTCATCATTCGTCATTGCCGTGACGACCCTCTGTCTGGGAAGATTTCAAAGCTTCGAGGAAACAACCGGAAAATGTTGCGTTCCTTCTACAAACGGTGCAGAAACTCTGTGAGTCCATCAGAGGCGGCTGCTGACATTTAAAACACAGTACATGTTTCAGCTGATCCACAAACTCTGACCTGCAACACTTGAAGTGACATTTCTGGACTTTTTCAGTTCAGTGAATCCTGGAGGAGGAAATCAGGCAATCTGCTTCAGAGAGAGTATAACAACAAAAGAGTCTCAACTTTGATTTGTGTGTGTGTGGGGTGTGTGTGTGTGTGTTCTTGGTTGTATAGCAGCCTCATCTCAGAGCTTGTGTTGAGCAACCTCAGATCCAGATCAGGTTGAGGTTTCTGGGTGGTTCAGGTGAGGGATCTGAAGGACTTTGACTCAAACGTCACATTCCTGAAGCCAATAATAATTTTAACAGCCACTAAGACGATATAAACTGTTCTGTTGGCACCGAGCGGGACTTTAAAGATGTTTTTAAAGTAAATAAACTCATATATGTTGGTGATGAACAGACTTTTACACCGATTCTTGATCAAAATTGTCACTTTTACGGCGCGTAAATTGTTGAAAAAGCAGTTTGGTGTTTGAATTTCTCTACATATATACCCCAGATCACAAATAAGGCTTACAGAAATGATCAAGAGTCGCAAAAAGTTGAATCTAAAATCCTTTACTGGCCTGATTCTGTGTGGGTAAAGGCAGGACGCGTGGCTCCATTTTACGCACAACTTTTTGCGCAGGAACTCAGAAGAAGCGCGTGAACTCTTAAAATCAGAATAAATGAAACAAAAGCAGTGTGCACACCAACGCAATGTGTCTCTCTTCTTTTTTCCTTTCGAGTCATCTTACCTTTATGTCTTCTGCAGGAACCACAACAGACAAGGCAGGCGAGCGAGGCAGCGCACAAAATCCAGCAATTAGACGGAGACATGTTGCTGCACGGAGCGCTGATCTGCTAAAGTGAAAGGTTAGGAGGAAAACTTCAAGTTGTAGGGCTGAAGTGTGTGCGTGTGCGCGCGTGGGTGCGTACTTCCGTTAGATAAGAACGTCACTCTGCAAATATTACGAAATTCTCTATAATTTCCTTGAAGAACTTCAGTGTAAAATATTTAATCACATCAGATAATTCATATCCTTTGTCTCACTGAACTGCATTTACATAGAGCCACAAAATCATCCTGACCCTTTTTATTTAGCTTCTAATGATTGAATTATTCAAATATAATTCATATTTGCAGGAAATTTAATTCAAAAGGCCCCATTGAAAGTATATAAAGATTTAAGTTGCACTCTAATGTAATTTCTAATAAAAAACAGCCATAAAATATATCAGATTGTTTGTTACTTACAAATTAAATGTCCTCAAATACCAAAACTTCCATTTTCTTAAACCGATTAAGGCACCAAACTTTTATTAGAGGCAGTTTTTTGTTGATAACTATCTTATTGTGACAGATCTGCAAAAAGTCGTTCTGCTTTTTCAGCTATTTTCCTCTAGTAAGTGTTGCACTTTGTTAGCGCTGTTGTTTGCAGCAGGAAGGTTGTGGGTTCGATTTCCTTCATGGCGTTCACAGGGTCTGATTTGTGAGTTTTCTCCGGATACTCTGGTTGGGTTCACTGGCAACGCTAAATCGTTCCTTGACGTGAGGCGGATGGACTAATTGTCTCTGTGTGTTCCTGTGATGGACTGGGGACCTGTCCAGAGTGTCCCCCGCCTCTCGTCCACTGATTGCTGGACGTAGACACAATAAAATCAATGAAAGCTGGAAAAACTAAAGTGTTTTTGTTGGCTTCTTGTCCCATCTTTAGCTGGTTCTGGAACAGAAACAATGATAAGTTGTGTATAAAAGGCACACTTAAAACTGATGGGTTAAAACCAGCCCTATTCAGAAGAACCCAGCTCTGAATCAAATTTGGACCGAGCCAACTTTAGCTTTAAGTCAGCTGGTTCTCAATTTGACTCCACAAACTGGGCTAAGTTTCCTACCTTGAAATAGAAACGAGCTAAGTGTGTCATTCTGAGGTATTTGAACATCAAAAGTTCAAGTATGAGCATTTTTTTTTTCCGGTCCTTTTCATTTTCAGTAACCTCACAGCAGGAGAAAAGCAACAAATCCTCCCTAAACCAAAACTGAGTCATTCTGTGCAAATAACGAGTCAGGACTGAGCACAGATGAAGAAAGGTGAAGGAACTGACGTATACCACTGTTCTACCATCCTGTGACACAAAATAAAAACAACTATTTCCATTAAAGACAGAGTCGAGGTCCCACAGAGAACTCTTTTATTTGTTTGTTTCTCCCTGCAGACAAGTTTAGGTGTCAAACGTTCAGAGGGGCTGTCATGAGGGTGAATAAGGACCAGACTGACCGTCGGTTTCTTGGAATATCACAAAATGTTTATTTAACGGTGATAAAAGAGTAAAAACCAGGGCCAACCGTGCCCCTTTTCTCTGCAGAGAGTGAGTAACGTTAAATGACATCTCCACACCCTGAGTAAACTCTGGATGACTCTCCCGTCTCACTTTGGTTCTGAGTAAAAAAAAGAGCTGCTGGTTTGACTCCGTGTGCACGTAAAGACTTCCAGTTTTACCAAAGAAGCCAAGCACACAAAACACTGCTCTGTTCTTAAAACGTGTGGCTCCATCCTGAATAGCCTTTTTAACAGCAGCACATTGTACCACAAAGATGGAATCAGCAAAAAACAACTAAATAAAAAACTACCCAGTAGAAAAACACATGCCGAAAGTGACAAATGGCTAAAAGTACCAGGAAGGTGGCTAGAGTTAGCAACAGGATTGCTAAAAGTAGCAAATGGCTTGCTAGAAGCTAACCGTAGGAAAATGCTGCCTAAAAAGTAAAAGCATCAGAACAGTAGCTAAAATTAGTCAGTGGCTAAACAAAACCAAAGACTAGCTAAAAGCTAAAGCAGCTTGCTAAAACTATCAAAATGATAGCTAAAAGCTAAATACAGCAGAAAAGTAGCTAAAGTAGGGTATAGCTTGCTAAACATAGCCCAACTTTAGCTAAAAACTGAAAGTAGCAGAACGATAGCTAACAATAGACAAGGGCGAGCTAAAAATAGCAGAACGGTAGTTAAAAGTAGCAAAATGCTGGCAAAAAGATAAAAGTAACAGGATGGTTGCTAAACTTAGCCTAAGGTTACCTACAAGTACCAGAACAGTAGCTAAAATTAGTCAGTGACTAAACAAAACCAAAGACTAGCTAAATGTTAAATATAGACCAACAGCTTGCTACAAGTAACAAAATGCTAGCTAAAAGCTAAAGACAGCAGAACAGTAGCTAAAAGTAGGGAACAGCTTGCTAAAAATAGCCTAAATCTAGCTAAAAACTAAAAGTAGCAGAATGATATAGTGAACAGTAGCTAAAAGCGTAAAGTAAGAAGACAAATGGAGCCAGTAGCTAAAGCAGATTTCAAAGAGGACGATGCTATTGGAGAAATCAAAGAGATTTCCATGAGTGTTTATGGGGAAATACTTGTAAATAAAGTAAAAAAAAAAGAAATGTATAAGTTACAAAAACTAAAAAGTGACTGCACCCATCTCTGGAAAGAGCTGAAGGTTTTGATGAGCGAACGGCTAAAATAGAGCCGGTTTATAAAACAGCCAACATTAATTCTAACCTCATGCTTTGTGCCTGATGCAGATTAGACTTAAAGCTGCAGACGTTGGACTCGTGGTTTGAGTAAAAGTGCAGGTCAACACTAAAGAACTTGATCTCCTGTTAACTGTGACCTCCTTTCTGAGCTGATGGAGGAGTGACACATCTGTTGGACCTCCTGCCTTCGATGATGTCATCAGAAGTGATCATCCTGCGGTGAGGTGTGGTTTCTGCCGCTGGCCTCAGGGAAGCGAGCCAGCTGAGGCTGATTAGTGCTGCTGCAGGCGACGTCTAATAAATCTCACCCTCTCTGGCCCTGGGGACAGCTTGGAGGCCAGCCAGAGCAGCTGGTGCGGCCCACGTTCTGCTATTGTTTGGGTTTGGTGTTGTGTGAAAGGGCTGGACCTGAACCTCTGCTGTACGAGTCGTGAAAAGAAGAACGGGCCTGTGGAATACTGAGCGACCTGCTTGGTGCCAGAAACAAAACGTCCCCTCAAGCTCCATCTTTTCTTCTTGAACACACCTGCTACAAGTTTTCATTAAACCTACCAACTGATACGATTTTCTGAGCTGTAGCCAGAATATATTTCACTGGTATTGTTGGAAGAAAACACCTTCTTGTAAGCTTTTAAAGTGGTCTTGAAAAGTATAAAAATATATTTTAAAAAGTAGCACCTCTTGAAGCATTGGTGGTCAAATCTTTGTTTCCAGAAGTCCATATTCAGCTGTTTAAAGCAAAGGGCCACATAGTGAATTGGACAATATATTTTCTTTCAGATGGATGATCTGGCCAACATTTCCAGGATTTTCTTCTATTTCCTGTTTTTTATGTATTGTAGCACAGCTAGCATAAATACCCAGGGATATTCAATTCAATTGATCAGGGGGCCACAGTTACTGAAAGCCAAGAGCTCAGGGGCCAAGCACCCAGCTGTGGAGGATGGAATGTGACAAAATAAAATAAATAAATAATAATGAAATGTACCATTTAATTATTAAATACATCATTAAAAACACAATAAAATTACTTATTTCATGATTTATTTATTTATTTATTTAATTTTGTCA
>NC_056510.1:8753560-8754900 GCF_014905685.2 Nematolebias whitei | reverse complement strand
CATAATTAAATAATTAAATACACAATTAAATTACTTATTTCATGATTGATTTATTTATTTAATTTTGTCACTATATGTTGGAGGACAGAATGTGACAAAATGAAATAAATAAATACATAATACAAAAGTTACATTTCATTATTTAATTGACTTGACTTGACTTAAATTATTTATTTATGTATTTTATTTTGTCATTTTCTACCCTCCGGTGGCATTGTGGCGTCCAACGTATGGTGACAAAATTAAATAAATAAATGAATCATGAAATAAGTAATTCAATAGTGCATTTATTGATTTAATTATGTATTTAATAATTAAATGATACATTTCATTATTATGTATTTATTTATTTCATTTTGTCACATTCCTTCCTCCATACCCAGCAGTTATTGCCATTAAGTAAGTTTGTTATGGTTAAAAATCTATTTTTATTTAAAAATGAACCCATTGGTGGGCCGAATTGAGCTAACCCGTAGGCCTGATTTGGCCCCCGGACCGCCAGTTGAAAAGCCCTGCTCTAGACGTGAAAGACATACTTCCTGCAAACTGACTTCTGTAACAAAGTATTTGTCACCTTAAATATGCCAGAAGTGTTTTATGTTTCCATTTTAGAGTCTTTAAAGTTCAGTCCAGTTCAGGAAACACAAACAATGATTGAATAGGCAAAGAAAAAGTCCGTGTCTGCCTCGGTCCAAATGTTTTATTTACACACAACAAATTTGACTTCCTTAAGTTTCACTGTTAAAATGATTCATAGTTTTATTTTAAAGTTTCTTTTCAATGACGGCCATATGGAGATTGTCCAGGGGCCACTTTTGGCCCACGGGCCGTACATTGCTTGTAAAGGAATGCTGCTCAGTTCGACACCAAAGTTTTAAACCAAGTCATTGCACAGTCAGCTAGCACTCAGATTATGTGAAGGGGATGACTCTCAGCTACTACTTTGTCTTTTCCTTAACATCTGTAAAAATTAGCTGTGTCGGCCATTTTGAATCAGGTTGACTTTGAATTTTGCCCACACAGACAGAGGCAGTTATCTGGTGACCATCTTCATGGTACATTTGTGCCAAAAACTCTCCAATAAAACAGTTTAATTTTAATTTAAATGCAAATAAAACTGAATGAATGTAACTAAAATATTAAGTGATTAGACTAATTTCAATTAAATAAGTCTTGTTTCTAAAGTGGTTCCAGTTTCAAACGTTTCAGAAACAAAGCTGCTCTGAAAAAAAAACACGAATCTCCACGACCCACAGGACCTGAAGGCAACAACTGCGAGTCAGTGGTTGGCAAGTGTGTGTCTCTCACTGTGTGTGTCTCAGTGTGTGTGTCTTATTGTG
>NC_056510.1:8722571-8753550 GCF_014905685.2 Nematolebias whitei | reverse complement strand
TGTGTCTCTCACTGTGTGTGTCTCAGTGTGTGTGTCTTATTGTGTGTGTCTATCACTGTGTGTGTCTCAGTGTGTGTGTCTTATTGAGTGGTTTTTATTGTGTGTCTCAGTTTGTGTGTCTTACCGTGCTTTGGTCCACATGTGGGGGATGTCAGTGGACAAGAATGTCTGCCTGTGAGACTAATCCTGCAGGGCCGTTACTCACTCCATTTTCAGGGAAAGCTACCGAGGCTCGGGTCACGTGTTAGAATCTTCAGAGAAGCTTTGATGGAATTTCCTGAGGCTCTGGGAGAATTTTCTCAAAAGGTCTTCATCTGTGTATTATTTAATCTGAGTATTACTTAATCTGAGTATTCTTTAATCTGAGTATTCTTTAATCAGAGTATTCTTCACTTTATACAAGAGAAGATCTGCGGTTCTGCAGTTTACAGCAGAGAGACTGAACCACCGCTTGTTTCAGTAACCACATCCAAACTCTGGAGATGTTGTGACACTGGTTTGTTTGTTTGTTTGTTTGTTTGTTAAGTTTTTGTGTGAATTGTGTCAGTGTAAAAATTTCAATGTTCTGTGATTTTCACGTTTTTTTCCACGTTTTTTTTTTCCAATCTAGCTTCCTCTGCATAGCTTGTGCTGTCTTAACTTTTTATACTTTTCAAAATATTCACTTTATTATTTATAAACATTTTTCTATAGAAATACACAAAAAATACTTTAAATTCCATAAAAACAATGTTTTTATTGACAGTCTGCTTCAGAGCACTTGCTCTGTTTTTTTCTTGTTGCTAACTTTAGGTATCCTTAACAAAAAATAGTACATTAGAATTTCATTTTTGCAAGTATACTTTAAGTTAAGTATAAGTATATCAAGTATACTACACACCATACTTGTAGTGTACTAAAAAGTATACTAATAATTATACTTGTTTGGACTAAATTGGGCCATTTTTATACTATTTTTAAGTATATCAAATAAAGTTTATAAAAAGTAAACTTCAAGTACACTGCCTCATTTTTAGTGTAAAATAAGTATACTTGTAGTGTACTTAAATAAACTACTTTTTGCTAAGGGCTACCTTTTTGATACTTGTAGCTGATTGATACTTTTACCTTTTAGTCTTTCACTGCTTTTTATAACTTTCGCAACTTTAGCTGGAACTTTTGCTGTTTTTAGCCATTTACAATTTTTACCTTTTGCTGCTTTCAGCTAGCATTTTGTTACTTTAAGCTTTAGCTAGCCTTTTTGCTGCCTTCGGCTTTTGCTAGAGTTTTGCTGCTTCTAGCTAGCGTTTTCCAACTTCAGCTTGTAGCTTAGCTGTTTTTAGCCATTTGCTACTTTTACTTGTTAGCTAACTCTTTAATGTTCATAGCATTTGCAACTTTAGTTTGTAGCTATTGCTGTTTTTAGCAATTTGTACATTTAACTTTTAGCTAAACATTTGCTGATTTTATCTCATTTTTATTTTGGTACTCGAATCTTTAAACTGGCCTAGCTAATCCACCTGAGAAAACACAAAAATGTTGATAACTCTGGCAGATGCTGAGCTAAAACTTGCCGTGGTATTAGCCGAGTGTCGTTAACAACACATACACTGACCCTGACCGTCAAGTCATCATGAAATATTATTGTCGAGGTTTGACCAAAACAGCTATATTCCCAACACAAGATAGTGTCAGTTTAAAACTCTTGCATGGAAGACGTTGCAGGAATGAATCAGAAACAAGTTGTTTGTCGACAAAAGATGATTGTGCTTTTAGGCAGGATGCGGCTACTTGAAATCAGGACTCGGAGTTTGAGTCACCTGCTGGTTTTAATCAGAAACTCCCCGCAGATGTCTCACCGTGTGTCTGAATACAGGTGATGTTCTCGGAGAACAGTAAATAAGAACCTTTCTGTGAAGTTAAAGAGCTCCACGTGTCTTCATCATCTCCTGTTGCGGAAGAACATAGCTGCACAGTTCATTCCGTCTCAGGCCGTCCAGCGGTGAAACTTTAAACGCTCCACGGTGCTTTCTTTGGGACGTCAAGAGGAGCACACACACATCCCCGAGTACAGTTTCTACCTGTGATTTCTGTTCCCTGAGCATCATCTGGAGCCTCGTCGAGCCTCAGACATTTAAACTCAGAGCGTTCTTTAAGGAGACGCTCGGCTCTTTGTGGCTCTATTTTCAGAGAGGTGAGGTTAGAGAGGTGATCATCCACCAGGAGGGAGACGAGTCTTCAAAAACCTGAAGATGGTAAATGGAATAAAAACTGCTATAGATGATTTAAATGTCACAAAGCTGACGTTTGATGGGTTTTATCTTTGTATAATTTCAGCTGTAAGTGAAACATTTGTACTCTGAGTTCATTCTAGATCTGTTCATTAAAAAATGACTTTTATTTGCAGAGTTTTGACAGTAAAGGTTAGTCTTAAGCACACGATGGCCACTTTTGAGGCATGTCACTGCTGATGAATTACTGAGACGAAAAAAGGGAAATGTTTCACATTTTTATGGTTTTGTTTCAAAAACATCATATTTTTTCAACATTTCTATTAATCGCTTTAATTCCACTAAACAGTCTCAGTTTATAGCAGAATTAAACTAAAATTCGCCATAAAAAATAAATTAATTAAAGGGGATGGTGATAGAATTGTGCTTGCATGTTTTAAGGTGACAGAAATCCACTTTGGTTTTCGTCCCACTTGGACTAGCCATTAGCTCGTCAACATAGCCAGAATCAAACTTTATTTTTCAATAACAGGTTGATTAAAGGGTCATCTATAACAGGTAAGATATTAATTGTTCACAGAACTCCAGTTCAACAGATCTGAACTATAAAGTCCATAAAACCATCGACCGGAGGTTGAAATCCGTTGAGTTTTCTTCAGTCTGATCTTTTTTCTCTTCAGTCTAATTATATGAGGCTGACTGATGACAGAAGGGCTCCCTGCATGTCCCCGTGTGCTCCAACAGACCGCTGACTGACAAACGTGATAAATCCAGTCGGATCACAGGTAAGCTTAACCCTCCAGCCTTTCAAATGGGTCAAATGATAAAACAGCAGAAATGATCTCATTACACGTTTCAACCGGAGACGCTCCTCAAGACAAGCTTGGACTAATGGACAGAACTCCTTTGAGGAGATGCAGTCACATCAGGACTGCTCTGTACGTCGCATCAAGTCGGCCCAGAGATGCAATTGGCCCTTGAGATCATGCAGATCCACACTGGGTCGGGTTAATGCCTGGGCTGGTTCCACGTTCGACTGGGGACGATCTGAAGACCTCAGGGTGATGCAGGCAGTCCACGTGTGGACGGGTGTCTTGTTGACAGACTACCAGGGTGCTGTCCAGGAGGGGTAAGACATGTAGACTCAGGATCTTACTGATGTAGCCGTGGCCCATTGGGGTCCTGAAATCATGTGACCCAAGTCAAACACCCTTCTGTCCCCTAAACCTTGATACCAGGAGGGACACGTGTGTCTCAGCACCAACCAAAGTAGACCACCGTGGTACATTAACGCTTGAAAATAAGACAAAGAAGCACCAGTCAACTGTTTATAAACATTTGTATTGCATATAAAACCAATCAGAGTTATATGAGTCATAAACACGAGATAAACAGAGCTCAGCCGTTGTCTTTGGACCACTAACAGATATAAACTAGAACATTTCTGGAAAAACTTTGACGGGGACTGCCACGTGGCGGCCATTTTTTCAATTGTTGATTTGACAGTTCTGTGTCTGGGTCCGCTCTCAGCTACCATCACACCAAATTTCAGCTCAAAATGGCAAAATAACAACGAGTTAAAGTCATTTTATCTTTCAATCCATGGTGGCCATCTTGGATTTTGTATTTGAATTCAGTATGTGATGGGGAACATTCTCAGCTATGATCACACCAAATTTCAGCTCTATATGTAAAAATAGCTGAGCTAAAGCCATTTAAATGTAGATTTGGTGGCCATCTTGAATTTTTTTATATTAATTATTTATTGGGCATTGCTCTCAGCTGCTACCACACCAAATTTCAGCTTAATATCTCTAAAAATGGCTGATTTACAGTATTTTTCCTTTTTAGCTGACTCGGCCATCTTGGATATTTGATTTGCGACCAAAAGTCTATGAAAAATTACTCTATGTTTACAAATTATGTCGCCGTGGTAACTCGAAATGCTAAGAAAGCAAAAGCACACATCACAGAGCTGTTTTGATATAACATTTTTAGGGGTACACGTTGCGGTTCAGGCTGCATTAAAGTTGATGGAAGAGTAAAATATAAAGTTAATAAACCCTTGTCAGGTGGATAATAATAGGTGCTTCCTTACTAGGCAGTCCCCAATAAAAACTTTTCCTTTTCATGGTGGGGAATCAGATGGACCTAAAGTCATTGGGTTTTTCAAAACAGAAAAGAAAAATCTTTTAGATAGATGATGTTTCAAAGCACACAACTTCAGTCAGAATGACTGGACCTCGTGCCAATTTATAAAACCAGTTCTGGCAGCAAATATTAAAGAAACATGTTTTTATTCCAGCATCTGAACTGTGATTACTGAGAGAAAGAGAAATATTAGCCGACACAGCCTGTCGTGTATTAGTATTGGCTTTCTGCAGAGGGTCCTGGTGGTCCGAGAGAAACATGCTTTCACTGTGGACCGTTGTGTGATGAAATCAAACAAGACGTCCAAGGGATGTATCTGACACCGGCGTCCGCAGTAATCTCATGATAAGCTCCTAATAATATTTGCTGCTGCCTGAATTAGAGTCCAGCTCATCCCAGTGGGGGGAGCAAAACTAATAAACGCCTTCTAAAGAAAGAAACTCAACAAAATAAATGAATGTGGCTGACAGGGTCACAAAAAAAAGCAAGAGAAGCTGAAATCGATACATGTTTAAATGTTAACTTTTTAGTTTTTACTTGCTGAAGAAAAGTTTTAAACATCAGAGGTGCTGCTTTAATCTCCAGAAGGCAACGCTGAGTGACAATATTTCTGTCCATGTGCGTTTTTTGTCTGTACTGTCAGTAAAATATCTAACAGTGGGCACATTTAAGTGAAACTCCAGTTCAAGATGGTTGCCATGGCTAGGCAACGTTAGCAAACAGAACAAGCGCTATGCCAACGTCCCCTGTCGCTGAGAGACATTAAGAGTGAATGTTTGTAGTTTTTGAGATGAGTGTTTTTCAGGACTGGACTTAAACAAAAAATGCAAATAAACCTCAGTGTTTTTGGTGCAAGATATTCAAGAAGGTATGAGTTATATTGTGGACAAGAACAGAGGGGGGTCGTTTTTTTCCTGCTTGTCTGAGGCTGTGGTGAATGCTGGATCCTGGTGAGCCAAAGGAGCAGTTTTATCCTCACCAGGTGCAGTGGAGGAGCCAGGGGGTGGCCAGTGGTGGTCTCCATAATCTTTGGCCACCCCAGTTTTTTGAAGAAATCAAACTTTTAGGCAATATCAAAACTAAAAAGCATAGTTTCCTCAAATGACACAGTTGACCGGTTTACATACATACACACACACACACACACACACACATATATATATATATATATATATATATAAAGGCGTTTTTAAACCCTTCCCACACTTTTACAATATTCTAAACAATGTTTCGAAACTGTAAACACTCTAAAAGAGAACAGAATGTCATGATTTCAGCTCCCTGCCTCCTCTGCTCTTTGCCACCTGCAAGTGCAATTGGCCACGCCCACTTCCCCACTCTGCACAGAGAACAGCTGATCAGCTGGAGCAGGAAGTTTATCCTGCATTATGGGCTGCACAAAGGTGCAGGAGGAAGCTTTTTCTGCAGTTCTGGGCTGCAGAAATGTGCAGCAGCTGCTAAATCATTTTAAATATATTATTTTAAATAAAAATCCCATGTTGATTGTGCGGCTCATCCATCAATCAGCCAATTGTGTGTCATGTCCTATCTTATTTTGAAAAACTGCGATAGAGCGAGTCCGCGATAAATGAACCGCGATGTAGCGAGGGACTACTATATATGTATATATATATATATATATATATATATATATATATATACATATACATACATATACATACAGTATATATATATATATAGTCCCTCGCTACTTTTCAGTTCGACTTCAGCGGACGTGTGATTGGGACGTATGGGATAAAAAGTTAACGAAAAACAAACATTTCAGACGGGTATCGCCATTTTGTAGTTTTCTTTCAATAAGCCTATACTCTGACGCCAGTCCAGAGGACTACACTACCCAGAAGCCAACAGTGCTCCCAGCCGCTGCTTTTTGCCGAAATGTAATAAAAGTTTTGCAATGCAAATTTACACCATCTTTTAAGCTCACAGAACTGGCAGGAAAGGCGCAAATAATCCAGCAGCCTCCTGAAACTCAATTATCCACGCACACATCAACCTGGACTTTATGGTGGGCTTTATGTGTAAAGTGTGTATAAAGCTCTTTGAGTGCCTTGATAAGATAGAAAAGCGCTATATAAGTGCAGTCCATTTACCATTTAATTTATCAGCCTAAAATGATCTAAAACTTTGCCTTGAAAGGCAACGGGCAACATGCATTCATTCAGTGATCGCTAGACTTTTATAATTTAACACGCCTCTCGTCTTAAAATAGTTCAGAGCCCAGGATGGAGGCTGTCGATCCTCCGCTCGATGTCTCATTAGCTTTTTGTCACAGGCTCCAACAACATGACTAATGAAGTAAATATTTAAATCTCCCCCAGCTTCCTTTAATGAGATGAAAGCTGCTCAGCTCGTCCTGGATCTATTTTCAGGTTACATGTCCTCGATGCATCCGCCAAGCCTCATCACGAAGCATGAAGCAAAGAGAAGCAGAGCTGGGAGAACAAATTCCTTCAGATGCAGAGACGTTTTGAAAGAAAACATGTCTGCCCTTCAGTTCAGCGACATAAAACACCTTCCATCCTACATTTACCATAATATGACCTTCTCTTATTGAATGGCTCCATAACAGCAAGCTAAATAATCATTTTACAAAGATTGTTTGTTGTTTTATTGTCATTACTGATGCTTTTTGTATGAATCATGTTAAAATTAAAGGCTTAACGTCCCTCACAGGAATGCTTGTCACCCGCTTTTCTCTTGAAAATGAGTTCTCGTGACTCAGTGAAACTACCTGTATAAATAAAAGTTTAAATGAAAAACAAAATCCAGAGCTTGAGCTCATTTCTTGTTTACACATGAGAGAGTTGGTCAAACCTCGTTCTTAATGAGAGTTAGTGCTCGTCGTGTGTGTTGTGAATAACTCCCAGCTGCCATCACAGCAGATGAACAACCTCCAAATCTTTGAAAAACTTTCAGCTTTTTAAAAATTTTCTTCAGTTTACTCGCTTCATCTTTAGCTTTTAGCTACTGATTTACAAATCTTTTAGCTTGTCGCTACTGTTTTACCAGAACTTTAGCTACTCTTTTGCTAGTTTTAGATCTTTTGCTATTCTAAAAAAATGTTATTGATTTGGTTGTTTAGGATTACAGCTATTGCTCAACTAGTTTTAGCTTGTAGCTACTGTTTTGCTTTGCTAGTTTTAGCTTTTAGTTATCAGTCTACTGATTTTAGCTATGCTTTTACCAAACTTTAGCTTTTAGCTGCAGTGGCTCCAAATTGTAGCTTTTGCAACTCATTTGCTAAAATTGGCTATTAGCTTACGTTTAGCAATTTTAGCATGTACCCACCGTTTAACTATTTGTAGCTTTTAGCTACTGCTTAAATAGTTTTAGCTTTTAGCTACTGGTTGGCTTGCAGCTGATTTGTTTATTTTGAATTTTATCTATGATCTATTTTCATTTATTTTTATTCTAGTATCTATTTATAAGACTGAGTTTGTTGCAGCTCCTCAGACTGAAGAAGATTTTGGATAAAAGACGAAACGTTTCAACAAAAAATAATCTGTCCAGTGGACCCGACTCAGATTTGTTAATTCATCTATCTGGATTAACGAGCATGCATCAGGACATTTCATCTACTGTTTGGCTAATTTTTGCTTTTAGCTGATGTTTTTTATTGATTTTAGCTTTTAGGTGCTGGTCTGTTGGTTTTCAGTTTTAGCTACTCTTTTGCTGGTTTAAGGTTTTTACAACTGTTTCGGCATTATTAGTTTTTAGTTATTGCTTTGGTAACTTTAGCTTGATAGTTTAGCTAATTTTGGCTTTTATCTAATGTTTTTCTAGTTTAAGCTTTAAGCTGGGGTTTTGCTTACTTTTGTATTTTAGTTAATGACTTTTCCTAATTTTAGTATTAAACAAATGATTAGCCAACTTGGCTTTTAGCTACTGCTTTGCTGATTTTGGCTCCTATTTTGCTTCGATTATTGTAGCTTGAACAGTTTCAGCTTCCTCGGTGTCCACTGCAGTTTCACAGCAAATGTAATTTAATGTATGTGTTTTCTGAACAGACTGGTGTTAAAACCATAAAATGATGAATAATAACCGAAAACTGGTTCAGGATTCGGCTCCGACAGCCTCGTCTCTGTTTGGTCTCACCGAGGAGAGTTGATGAGCTCGTGCATCGTTGACGCCACGAGGCAGGATGCCGATCCGTCTGCCTGTAACTCAATTAATGCTCCAAACAGAAGCCGGGGGATCAATCTGTGGCTTCGTGCAGGTTTAATGTTCAACGGACAAGCTGTGTGGTGTCAGGGGACAAGACGCCATTATTCACAGCTCCTGGGGGAATGTGACCGTGGGTGGAAGGAGGCCGCGGCGCCTCGTCTCTCTCACACATCAGCAGCTCTGAACAGAACCAAGTCAGCTGGGGCTTCTGTTTATGAAGATTTTTTCAAATGAAACTCTGGCTTTAAAAGACCTCCTGAAAGGTCACTGCTGCACTTGACTTTTTACGAAAACACCCCAAACACTAAACACCTTTCAGCACGCAGCTGAGCAGAGATGACCCAGTCCCAGACTGAACCGGGTCTTTTGAAATTTGGTCCTGTGGAGATGTTTTGAACAGTTAACGACCGCTAACGGTCAATCTGGTCTCCAGAATCAAAACTTTCATAGCGGTTCTTGATCTGCTAATATAATTTAAGTCTTTCACAGTTAAAGGGAATTTTCTGGTGTTTTCAGGCGGTACGCCCATGTCCTCCATCGCTGAGGGATGTCTGTGCTTCTAAATAAAGGTAGTCGTTTTATTTTTTGCTTGTCCGTGTCACGAGCAGCAAGTTGATCCCAAATGCAGACAGACACGGGAGACTCGAAGATAAGTAAATAAAATCTTTTTATTAAACACAAAACTTGCATGGGTACATGGAAACACGAGGAACAGAACAGGACAGCCTGTGGGGAGCACAATATGGACAACATGAAGACACAGGGACGCTGAACTTAAAAGGGACACTAACGAGACACAATGACGAGCAGGTGTGTTGTGGGTTGCAAGTTTGAATTAAAAGAAAAATAAGCAGACACGTGGATCAGCTTCAGTTCTCCTTCTTTACGTCCTTACATTCATTTTTCATCTCCGTCACTGTACAGTATCTTTTTCAACCTACAGTTTTGCAGCGCCCTCTGGTGCACTTTCTATGCAATAACAATTCAGCAGCAGAACACAACAAGGTGATGGTGGCAGGAGCTGACTACACGAGGAGGGAAACACTGGGGAAACTGGAAACGCATGAAAAACAGACTCAGAGAACTGCCTAAAATAATCCCAGACATAAACACACCGATGTGAGTCTGGCAGGGTGCAGCCAGTGGTGGCCTTGGCCACCAAACATTAATCTTCGACCACCCCGTTCATTTCAGCAGTCCATATCTGTGTTCCCTGCTCAGTTCTCATTTGTCCTCAGCTTCTGTTTTTCATTCAGGCTGCCACGCCCACTTCACCTGTTCCTCATTCCCCGTTAGCCTCCGCTGTAGCTCAGCTCCCACTTATCCCAGTCTGCACATTTCCATCTCCAGCCAGTGTCACACCAGTTCTGCTGTTCACCTCAGCCAGGCTTGGTTTTCCATCACTGCGTTTTCCTGTCGAGAGACATGTTTGCTGCTTTAACAGACTTAAGTTTTGTATTTAATAAATTTAATACATTTTAGATTAATGTTCTGAGTCCTGTCTGCATCTTGGGGTCAGCGTTATCTGGAAAAGTGTCACGTATGCCTTGTTGCAGAAGTTGGCACGTTGCTAATTTTTCAAGTTATTGAGCTCACAATGTAAACATATATATATATATATGTCGTCAGCCATCTTGGATTTTGATGTGACAACCCAATTTTTAAGGGAACTGTTCTTACGTCCAGATGCAGCTGCACACCACAGTGGAAGTCAGTACCTCACTTATTTGTCAAGTTATCAAGCCCATATGGATGTACGAATGATATTTCTAATTCCCCCTTTTTACTCTGACCGAGACAAAAAGAGAAAATAGTTTCGGCAGCAGCTAGCTGTAGCACGTCCTGTGGTTATATTGCAATAAATCTGGAATGATTATGCCTATTTTTTTATATTGTTCGACTGAAAAATGATTCTAAATTAACCTTTAGTCCAAATCGTCTGAAAACCTTTAAAATATATATTTTTGTCACATTTGTTCTCTGTCAACTGAGGAAACCGTAAACACTTTCTTCACCCTTATTTGAAGTCTTTGTCTCTAAAAGCAGCTGGTCCAAAGTGTGTGATCTTTAACTACTAAACTATAAATTAGCAATAAATTTCAGTTATGACCACACCAAATGTGAGCTCATTTTATTTAGATTTAACGGAGTTAAAACAACCGCGGTGTTTTGTCTTCGGTGATTAGCTGCTATCTTTAATCAGGTTGACTTATTGTCAAAACCTTTATTTTAATTCTGAATCTTTAGGATGTTTTTCCTTCTTTATGAACTTGTTTATGAATTATTATAAATCATTTACAGGCTTGCTTTATTTGAATCATAAAGTTTCAGCCTGACTTTTGGTTTTAGTTGGATCACCCTGTTCTCCTACAAGTTATCGCTGTAAATCAAACCATCTATCTGCAACATATGCACATAAATTATTGTTTAAAAAATAATAATTTATAATAAAATTCAGCAGCGTTTTCTCCTTGAGTTTGTCCTTGGGCTGCTCAGAGATGCTCTGCTGTGAACAAACGTCTCCAGAGAGGAAATCCATTTATCTCCCCGAGCCGGACGTCTCTTTTGACATCTGAGCCTCTTGTTTAATGTCTTCTTAGCGATAAGAGCTGCTTTAAATCCAGGCTTTATAAAAGCAACAGCAGAAAGCTAAATGTAGAAAACACAGAAACAGAAAGAAGCTACAGGTCTGCTGGCAGATCCGATCTCTTGTCCACAATGATTAGTGGCGGTGTGTAGCATCAGATCTGCCTGGAAACAACACACACCGTCCAGGTGAGGAGTTTTCTATCACTCGTTAAAAAAAAACGTTGAGGACCCAAAAGGTGCAGGTGACAGTTCAAATCCAAACATGTGTCAAAAAGAACAATTAAAAATGCAGATAACAAAAATCTGAGACTCAAAACCACATAAAACAAGAAAAGAAGGTTCAGGTGGTCAAGAGCAGACGAGCATCCTGTGAATCCCTTAATGTCTATTGCAGGAACTGGATCCAACAAGACCTTACCATTATGAAGGGCTTGGCCCCTTGTGCTTTGGTTCTGGAGTTGGAGAAGCATCCAGTGAGACCTGCCTCAGACTTGGGGTTTATCGCTGAACATGCACACGGCTGGACCACCTCGAATTAGTTCTGTCGCTGCAGGTGTCCACCCAAACCCCGTTGGACTAAAGAACTGGTCTTAAACAAGCAGACACCTGGACCCCAGAGCAGCAGGAGAGTCTACCTTGACCCCTCGGACCTGGCTCCTCTCTAATCTAACTAAACCTTTATAATCTAAGCCTGTTCAGCCCAACATTAAATGGAAAGACCTACTTTTAAAAGACGTGCCGCTACTTGGAATAATTCTAATCACAATTTTTAGGGTGCACAAAAATAAAATAAACACAGTTTGGTGTCTTTAAGGAGCTTTTTCAACATTTGGCTCTTTATACTTTTTTATATCTTCTTTCAGCTGGTGTTAGCTTGAATGACGCTAACACCAAAATACATACTTTTTGTCTTAAAACTGCTTTAATCCAATGAAAAAAAACTCAATGTGAACACGGTTTTACAAACCTTCAAACCCGTCAGGTGAGTATTAATTAAATATTTACCTGGGAGTCCTCAAATATTTTCAAACACAAACAGCAGCAGCAGGCTGTAGGACTTCCTGTGCAGCTTGGGGGCACTTCCTGCAGGTGTGTCAGCATTTCAAAATAAAATGACGTAAAAGTTTGAATTACACAGCTTCGTCGCTGAAGTTGTTTGGCGATGGCTTCCATGTTAGAAGTCTTTCTTTTGTCTGTTTTTAAAAGTTGCAGCGTAACTGAGAGCCTAAAGGTGAATGATGTGACAAAATGTGTTGCAGTTTCACTGAATTCTGAGTCTTTGATCGCCATTTGAGCTGCCAGTTTTGATGAAAACCACAAACTTATTGTTGATTGCTCAGCTCATAAAACAGTATTCTTTGTTGTCCATGTTTTTTGTTGTCCTCATCAGCTTGTTCTGTACCCACCTCGGCAGGTGATACCCACCCTGGCGTGAAACATTAAGAGCAAAATAAAAAAAGGAAGCAAATGTAGCAAAGATGAACACACATCTTAACAAATTACAAATAAAATGACAAACAAACCAACAATGAAGTTAAACTTATTGATCATTCAGTGCAAACGTTCTGTCTTAAAGCAGCGGTGGATTAAATTTACGTAGCAAGGGCAGCGTGATGCAATCTTTGTGTAAGTCATAAATCAATAAACCTGTGCGTGCACGGCTTAATAAAAGCATAAAACTTTGTGGGTAATTTTATTGATTTTCTCCTTTCGCCTCTCCTCACTTCGTGGGGATTCAGATCACCTGAAGTCTGCACAGAAGTAATTTGCTGCACGTGGCCTTTCCTGGCCTAACCTTTCAGTGATTAATGCTCAGCCGGTGCATCTGCGTTGACCTTTGCACACCTCTGACACGAACTCCAATCGGGCCGTTCCCTTCCACACAAGCTGATTTCACCCGCCAGGCGCTGGTTCAGCACGTGTAATTAAAATATCTGACGTCTTGTTAAATCTGGACCTGTTGTTTTGGGGTTCTCAGGTTTATGAGCCCTCTGGCAAACAAACTAAACAGTTTTAATTCGACCCCAACGCCACGTTGCCTTCCAGAGTTCAGCTCTGCACTGAAAACAAGTCAAGCTGTATTCTTTATAGTTCAGCCATGTCGTTTCACCCACTCCACATGCCTCCATCTTTAATCTGACAAATGCAGCTGGTAATACGTCTTCGTGATAAAGGGGGGCCTGTGAATGTCATCAGCCTGTCAATAATCATTTCTGCCTACTGTGATTAGGAGAGAAGGCACAGAAATAATAAAAACCGATGGACTGAAGGCAGACGACATGCGGCAGAGGAAGAAAAGCTCTAATCTGAGTGATGGGGCTCCTCGCAGTCTGATCAGGGACGTCTCGGACAATGCATGCTGGGATACGGACACTGATTAAAGGACCTCATCTGGAGTCATTTACCTGATTTACCTGAACGTGACGAAGCAAAAGTGGCATCTAAATAAGAATCTTTTCACTCTCTTCGTAAATTCAATGCGACCATGTGTATTGTTTTATTCTAAAGCCATATTGTAGATTATTTACATTCAGTGCCATCAGGCATGATACCTTTTTAGCTCTAATATGAAAAATAAATACTGTATTTTTCGCGCCATGAGGCGCACCGGATTATAAGGCGCATTAAGCAAACAAACAAAAATTCAAAATAACGCTCAACTATAACTCTTGAGTCTTCTTTTCTTGGCAGAGGTCATCTTCTTGCTTCCTCCATTTCCGCACCATTGATTCATTAATGTTGAATTCTCTCGCAGCTGCTTTACTCCCATGTTCTACTGCGTGTCTACAGGTGCCATTGTGTGGTCCTTACACACCATGTACCAGTACAGGTATGTTGAAGCACATTACTGTAAGTATTACTCCATGAGACCCTTGACTACAGTAGCTGCAGTGCATGGTAGCGGTTACGTAGCTTACCAAAGTTGTACTAAAACATTTTGACGTGATTTTTGAGCGTCTTGTACCACGTAAAATCGGTTTGAGGTCAGTAAGCACAACCAGAATTCATACATAAGGTGCATGGATTATTAAGCAAACTGTCTAATTTTGCCAAAATTAAAGGCTTTTAACCACGCCTTATGATGCGAAAATTACAGTAAATTACTAAATGCTTCTGAGGTCATGGTCCTCTGTCAGATACAGGGTGAACTGTCCTCTCCAGGTTGGGAGTGAGGTTCTGCCTCAAGTGGAGGACTTCAAGTGTCTCTGGGTTTTGTTCATGAGTGAGGGAAGAATGGAGCCTGAGACTGAGAGACAGATCAGTGAAGCTTCTGCAGTACTGTGGACTTTGTGCTGGTCCGTTGTGGTGAGGGGGGATCTGAACTGCAAGGTGAAGCTCTCTGTTTACTGATTGGTCTACATTCCTACCCTCACCTATGACCATGAACTTTGGGTAGAAGCCAAAAGAACCAGATTGTGGATACAATCGGTCCAAATGAGTTTTCTCCGCAGGGTAGGTGGACTCCCTCTTAGAGATAGGGTGAGAAGTTCAGTTCTCAGTTCAATTTTCAATCCAGTTTATTTCTATAGCGCCAAGTCACAACATAAATCGTCTCAGAGTGCTGTACAAAAACATTCACGTTAGTAAAAGTTATGTATCTAAGGAAGCCATCAGAATGTGTTGGATCTTTAATTCATCGCAGTCTTCCATCCTGAGCAAGCACAAAAGCAGCAGTGGAAAGAAAAAACTCCTTTTGAACAGGAACAAACCTCCAGAAGAGACTCGTAGTAAAACTTCTGCTCCTTCACATCCAGAGGAGACAGTTGAGGTTGTTCAGGCATCTGGTTCAGGCATCCTTAATGAGGTTTTACAGGCATGTCCAACTGGACATGTTTGTAAAAAAAAAAAAACAGGTACGTCCAACTGGGAGGAGAACCTGGGGAAAACCTGGGACATGCTCAAAGTCTCTCAGCTGATCTGGAAACATGCTGGAGTCCTCCCAAAAGAGCTGGAAGAGGTGGTGGAAAAGGATGTCTGGACTGCTCTGCTCAAGCTGCTGCTGCCACAACTTGACTCCCAAGGAAGTGGCAGATGATGGATAGATGCTGGAATCTGCATCAGACCAGAATGGGACAACAGTCCTTTCTAAAAACACCAACATCTGGGCTCCTCAGTTCTTATTCGTTTCAGACTGTTGGTAAAAAAAAAAAAAAGAGGCAATGCTTCACAGAGAACATGGGCCTGGAACGTTTTTGAAATGCGCTACAGTCATAAAACTCAAAACTATCCCCCCTTTCTCAGATTTAAACATTTAATATCTTTACTGTGTTCCACTGTGGAATTTTGAGATTTGCAAATCGTTGCATTCTGTTTTTTCGTTACATTTTACTCAACATCCACACTTTTTGAGATTTGGGGTTGCAGCGCATTACGTGACACTGTTATGCTGATGACTTTTAGATTTACCTGCACATGTCAGTAAACAGCTGTGGGCAGCAGGCAAGAAATAAAAGTGCATGTAGGGTGAACTAAATGAGCGGCTCAGCAAGATGGAGATTCAGCTGAGCTGTTAGCTGTCTGAGCCCTCTCCCATGGTTAGTCTCCACACTTTGCTGAGCTCCAGCAAATGTTTTAAGATGTTCTGAGAGCTGAAAGCCAATTCTAGCCTCGCTGGTCTCGCGGGACGGAAGTTTCTGACTTCGTCGTTTTCCCCACCAGTGTCTCAGTCTCTGTAATTGTCATGTTTCAAGCACCTCCAGGTAATACAGAGCCAAGTGCTTGAGTCCAAATTGCTTCTCCCAGACTGCTCGATGATTTGAATGTGTGTCGTGGAGCTCCCTGACCTTGGGAAACATTCTCTCTGCTCCCAGACGTAATTTATCAGCACTGATGGCGACTGCCGGCGGAGGAAATGTGAAGTCCTCAAACATTCGCGAGCTGAGCAGTTCTGAGCACGAGAGGATCCCATAAAGGAGGTTTCATTTCTGTTATAAAGTCAGTTTTTATAGCATACTTGTCCTTTAAATACCAGATCTCTTGAAGAGGAATTACACTTAAAACTGTTTTTTTTTTTATGTTTCTTTTAGAGGAACTGCAGCTGAGGTATATGACACTTCAGATTTCTGCTTCACTAGTTTAAATGGGGACTGCATAGTATAAGCAGACACCTATTATTATCCACCCAACTTGGGTTTCTTAACTTTATTTATTTATATCTTATACACTATTCCATCAACTTTAATGCGACCCAAACTGCAATGTGTACCCCCACGAATGTTATATCAAAACGACCAGCTCGGGGCCGTGATGTGTGTTATTAATTTTAATGGCGTTTCGAGTTACCATGACGACATATTTTGCTAACAAAGATGCCATATTTCCCCATAGGAAATGACTGAGGGAACACTCCTCACACTGACTGCTGCTGTCAAGTCACATGACTCGGAGTGTAGAGGTCCTGAAGAAAACAGACACTCGTTGTGGGATTAGTTTGACACTCACAGAAAGCAATCATCAGATAAATGTCTAGAACTGATCAACAATTGGAGCCATTTTGATTCAAGATGGCTGCCACAGCTACCTCGGCAAACACAAAATTGACTATAACTCGGCCATTCTTTGAGATATTCAACTGAAATTTGGTGAAGTTGTAGCTGAGAAGGTTCCCTATCACATAATGAATCCAAATCAAAAATCCAAGATGGCCACCTTAGTTAAAAAGGAAACATTATGATAATTCAGCCATTTTTAGAGTTATTCAGCTCAAATTTGGTATACTGGTGGATGAGAGCAAACCCCAACAAGTCAAATCACAATTTTAAATCGGAAGCCGCTTGGCAGTCCTCGTTCAAGTTTCTCCAGGAACTTTCTACAAAGTTAAATATTTTATTTTGTGAATGTTTATGAATCATTCATACGATTCAGGTCCGTTTTTCTGTCTATGTTTTTCAACTTGTAACTCAATCTGTAATTTTACTGCTATTTCAACAATTAATCAAGGCTAATTCAGGACATTCCTGCTGTGGCTTCTGGTACTTGTGCAATTTTGCACCTTTATGCTTTTTAAAACCTTTTTCTGCTCATTTCAGCTTTTGTTCTGCTTCAGCTTTTTTCCAGCTTTTTTGTGCTACTTCCAGCTTTTTTCCTGCCTTTCAGATCATTTTTTGTCTTTTCCTGTAATTTTCTTTTGCCTATTTCTGCCCGTTCTTATTACTTTGAATAATTGTAACTTTTTAAGCTCCTTTCTGCCTCTCTCTGCCTGTTTTAGCTTATTCTGGTGTTTTCAGCTTACACCTTCCTGTTGTGTTGCTGCTGCTTTCAGCTTTTATTTGTCTGTTTTCCTTTGTCATGTTAAAGATTCATAAAACATTATCAAATATTATAAAAAATACCCCTTTTTTATTTTTTCTTATCTAAATATAATTGTTATGCTCAGATGTAAAATATAGAAATTGGGTCGTTGCTCATTGTGTACTTGTGTTTGAATGTCTGTTAGAAAAATATCTCGTGAGCTGCTGGACAAATGCTAATAAAACTCTCAAAGTGAACATTCAATTGTAAAATGTAAATTTACGACTGAATAACTTGGAGTCAACCCGATTAAGATAGTCGCCACAGCGAATAAACTTAAATGAACACAAATAAAGTTATAGCTCAGTCTATTTTAAAGATATTACCTGAAACTTGTAGCTGAGAGTCATCCCCATCAAATACTTTGAGCACTAACAGATCACACAAGAGCTTAACTGAAAATTTTGGCACACAAGGCACCCGGTGTTTGTGTCATTTAAAGTAGTTTTAATCAATAGTCCTGGATTTGGGGACTTTTGCTGCTTTTGCACTGATCTTCTGCTAAGACCTTGTTGGCTCATGATAACATAAAATAACTGAATGAACGCTTTAATTAAATTTAGATAGAAGATTATAGCATATAGGTTATACTGGCCCACGTCACAGTATGACCTCTGAACACAGCTAATACAATACAGAGCATGAAAAGGCCTGTTTGCTCAAAATGTTTTACCCACGAGAAGGTCACATTTGCATCGTCGGCTGCAACACGGTGCAACAATAAGTGTTGCAGATGGGTTATATAAGCAACTGAATATACTGAGGTGAGGTGCATGCTGGGAACAGCTGAACTCTCCTCACAGTGGTGAGCAACACTGAGAGATTTAATCTGTGGTTTTTAACCAACAGTCAGAGTAGGAGCAGCGTGAATAATCCGTACAAACACGGAGGATATTTCTTCTTTTCAGGGCATTTCACTCAGAAGAAGAAACACAACCGGCGCCCTGCTGTTCCTGTGGAGGGAACTCAAAGGTGCTCTGATGGACCGTTTAGGAACATCAGGGCAAAATGTGCTTCAGGTTTTTCACGAGTTATATTAAATTTTTTTTTAAAGTAGAGCTTGGAGTCAGTTAACCCACTTTAGAGTGATGAAGGGTTACTAAATCTCTCTCGTCTAAAAGCCCAGCAGTGAGCAGGTCAACGTCTCTGTCCACCCCTGCAGGTGGAGGACAAACTGTGGTTGACTCAGCACCACTGGCTGACTGTTTCCCCCTGATCAGTGGGAGCACAAACAAGCTCCAGTCTCTGTGTTACAGGCCAGATGAAGATCCAGAGCCAATGAGGCTCCGCCCCTTTGTGTAGGACAGCGTAGCACAGGCGTGCAGGCAGGTGGTGGGTTGGCAGACTCAGCAGGTATTTAAACTTCTTTCACGTTTCTTCGTTTCACACTAAATATCAGACTGTGGCGTGCACCGACATCCCTGTTCTGTTTGTCACAACTTGGACCCACGTTCCTCAGCGGAAAAAACTTTCAACGTGGCTCCCGCTGCTGGTCGTGGGATTTTATGAGGAAATATTCTCAGAAACAGATGGGGTGTCCAATGCTGTTCCTCCAGGGTCACTTTTCTGCATGTCTGAGATGTTTTCTGCTCCAGCACACCTGCTTTTGTCTCAGTGGGTGATTACCTGACTTCTGCAGAACACGAAGAGGTTATCCACCTGTTGAATCACGGATGTTGGAGCAGGGAAACAAGTAAAACATGCAGGACAGTGGCCCTCAAGTACCAGGATTGGACTCCCCATGGTCAAATCTGACCAGAAATAAAGTTTTGTGACGTTCATCAGAACCTTCAGCTCCTCCAAGTTTATTTATCCATCTTTATTCAGTGCCTACTTAATTCTGTTCAGGAGCAGTGCCTGCCTCCAGCGGCTCTGGATCTGGACACGTCTCCAGTCCGTCATGCATCACGTCTTTTATCTTCACCCTCAAATCCCCAACTAGATGCTTATCTGGACACTGGCTCGTCGAGAAGCAGCCAACTGGCATCCAGCTCTCGTTGGCTGTAAAAGCAACAACAGTAAATCAGACTGCCAGAGGACATGAAGTAGGTCATTAATGACTTTACGGAGATATTGTTTAGAAACAGTAACCATACAGCTCATAACAATCTCTGTAAATTAAAGTAAGGCCATGATATCATTCAGCTGAATATCTGCCTTTCTGTTCTTTGGCTGGAGTGCTGTCGTAAAATTATTATGAGTCTAGTGTTGTAAAGACTTCTTGCACGGAGCGCTGGGAATCTGAGGCAGTGCTCAAAACAATTATAATTTAAAGTTAAGTAACGATAATTGGCCTTCGTGAGCTGGAATGGGATGAAAAGCCAAAAAGCAGAAAAAAAACAAAAATACAAATGATAACTTTTGGCTCCAAACTGAAATTTCTTGAAGCAAAACTGCAACAGAGAACATCTGAAGAACTCTTGAGAAAACTGAAGTGAATGATGGTTAACCAGCGTGCTGGGAGCAACTTCGCCAGTCATGTCTTTAGAGGACCTGCTGGCAAAAAAAAGGTGCACAATAGAAAGACATTTGATTTAATGTGTCTCAAATTTACTGAATGCTGGAGGCAAAATATTAAGATGTATTTTGTAAAATTCTGCAAAGGTTTTTAAGAACAGAACAAGCCCCGACAGAATCTGTTGTTCAGGAGTCTGCAGGATTCAGATCAATGTCAACAAAGTCGACCTTGAAATAGTTACACATTTCATGTTTTCTGTCTGTGTGTTATTTTATTTTTGGGCTTGCGGCTCACAGCAAGAATGAACTTTGATTGTTCTCAACGTGGTAAGACATCTTTATTTCAACAAACTGAGGACGCCTGCTGACAGATCCAAGGCCTTTGTAAACTCTATTCAAATAAACTTTAAAGATGATCTTAACAGGTAAAATGCCTTTCAGCAAAGAACTAGTTTTAATTTACATTTCCTTCAGATCAGTTACTCCTGTAATTTCAGAGATGTTTGCTCTTTCTTCCGGGAAATAATCAGTGCCTCTTTCCTGTGGTCCAACAGGGCTCGATGCTTGGATCCCTTTTGTTTTCACTCTATCTTCTTCCTTTGGGGTTTAGCTTGAGGAAACATGGTCTTTCATTTCAATGCTATGCTGATGATTGTCTGATGTATCTGCCCTTAAAACCTAATAGTTCTTGCTCCATTCACCCTCTGTTGAAATGTCTTGATGACATCAAGGCATGGATGGCTTCAAATTTTAAAAGTGTTAATGACCAGAAGACTGAAGCCACTTTAGAGTGATGACAGCTCTACTGCTGTCTCTGAGCATGTAAATCTTGACTTTCTTCAGCCATATCTTAATCAGTCTGTTATGAATCTGGGGATGATTTTAGACTCTGACTTTAAGTTTAATAAACAAATCAACTCTGTTCTGCAGAAAAGCTGCTTCCACTTAAGGCAGCTAGCTAAGCTCAAGTCAGTGTTGTCCCGATTTGACCTTGAAAAACTAGTCCATGCCTTTATTACTACCCAGCTGGACTACTGTAACGTGCTTTATGATGGGGTCAGTCAGATCTCCATTTTGCATCTCTAGCTTGTCCAAAATGCTGCAGCTCAACTATTAACAGGAACTGGTATAGGTCTGATCACATTTCACCAGTTTTATCCTCCCTTCACTGGCTCCCTGTGCGTACCAGAATTGATTTTAAAATTCTCCTGCCAACCTTTAAGTGCCTAAATGGCCTTGTACTCTTATACTGTATCTCTCTGAGTTATTGGAATATAATGTTCCTTCTCTGGCCCTTAGATCATCTGATTAGCTGCTTTTGGTTGTTCCAAAAACGAGATTGAAGCTCAGAGGTGATCGGGCTTTTTCAGTCGTGGGCACTAAAAACACACGCTTTCTATGACTTTTTATACACTATGAGTTGATTTCGTATTTTATTGCTCTGCATTTCTTTGTTTTTCTTTTGATGCTTGTAATTAATTTTCAGTACTAGCATTATTTTTATTGCTACTTTTTTTCCATGAAATCACTCTCAGTGATTTTACTGTTAAGCACTTTCACAACAGCTGCTATTTTACATGTACTTTACAAATAAAGTTGACTTGACTTTCTTCTCTGGCATGTTGAGTGTTCTGCTCTGACGCATGAAGCCATACACGAGGTGAGGAGCTCGGAGTCGAGCCGCTGCTCCTTCACATCGAAAGGAGTCGACTGAGATGCTTTCAGGATCTGAATAGGATGCATCCCAGGATTTTGGAAACACTATGAGGAGAGGTTGTGGATCCTTTCTTGCCCAAGAACTCCTTGGGATCCCCCAGGAGGAGCTGGAGAGTGTCCGTCGGGAGAGGGAGGTGTGGGTTTTCCTCCTTGACTTGTTGCTTCACCACACAGATATGAAATAAGATGTTTTTTGGACTTTGGAAGAAAACTAGAATACACGGAGAAAACACAGGACGGCAGAAACCCTTCAACCTTCTTGCCGTGAAGCAACATGACTAACCACCACAACCTGCAGCCTCACCCTTGAGCATGCAAAACATATTTTTACTCCTCATTTAATCATGTTTCTGAAGACGTCGTTATTTTCTGTGGTTGTACCTGCATTAACAGCTCCAGTGTTGTCTTTACATTTTTGTTATTTGCCTCATCGGGACGGGTTCACTGCTACTTGAACCCACAAAAAGTTTGGTTCTTTTCTTGATTCTGCCACAGGGAGGCACCAGAAGGTAAAATCTATTAAGGGTAAAAATAAAAAATAAATTCAGTATAGATCATAATAAGGTTCTGGTTGGTGTCATGTCGTGTACAAAGCTAGCATAACGACTTAATGAGGATAGCAGGGGGAGTTTGTGTGAGATAAAAATAGGCGACATCATTAAATTTTACCATAAAAGTTTGGATATAAACAGCGTTTGGACACTAATGAGCTCCAGCAAGATGTGGTTTAAGTGAGAAGTGATTTAAAAACGACTTTGTGCATTTGGTCACTGAGGAGGAGGAGTTGCTCTTCACAGACCATCACTGATGCAGCCAGAAGAGTCTCTCAGGTCAATTATAAACTCCTGATGAGCGAAGCCACAGTTTCAGACCAGTTCATTAGCAGAACGTTCACTCAGTCCACCGTATTTTCACCGTGAGCTGAAACCAAACTCACAACTGGGACAAAAGCGCTCGTCAAGCTCAAACAACATAATCACTCATATTTTTATGGAAATGTATGAGTTTGCATTGAAACTGTTAATTACCTAAATAAGTTTTATTTATTGATTTACTGGTTTTCCAGTCTGAGGCTTGCTGGTGGCAGGAAAGCAGCCCCTGTTATCCCCACAGACAAATCTGCTTGGAAGCGATCTGCACCCGGAGAGGCTCCCAGGAACAGTTTGAGCGCTGGCTCGGTAATGATGCAAAGATGTCAGCGAGGAACAACAGACGCTGTCAGAGCAAACACACTGGGAGGCTTGTACAGACTGCCAATGTACCTGCTGCCTGAGGCCAGACAGAGGCTCAGGAGGAGAGCAGGAACAGAAAACTTCCCAGCTGCTGAGGCTGTGTCTGTCATCTCCGGCTGCAGACTCCAACAGTTTATTTCAAACCCAAACTTACTGTGTGGAGTCGTATTTGCAGGACCACACCGCCACGCCTGCTTTGATGAAGATTATTTCTATGAGTTAATTCAAACAAACACAAAATGATCTGCAATTGTGCAAATGAATGCAAACATAAACAAATAGTTAAGAATGAATAAATGAAAAGTTGAGTAAACTTAAAATCATTACCGGTAGTTATTGTTGGATAAAAACACTCACTGAGGGGTTTCTGGGTAATCTGTCTGTATTCAGCATCACCTCTTACAGTTCCTGAGTGGCAGGACGGCACCAGCTCCTCAGCTGCTCCCAGTCAGCTGCTGAGGATCTCCTGAGTATAAAAAGCTGCTTGGTCTTCTCCGCTGGATCATTATCCAACACTGGTACATGTCTGGCCTTTGAGCAAGCTTATTTCTAGAAAATAAATTACTTATCTTTGTTGTCCGTGTGGATCTGTGCAGTAGCAGCTCTTCTTCTATGGATCCCTTGTTTCCTCTGGTTCATGCTCCTTGAGATAGTTTGGAACATTGTCTGGAACAGCCATCAAAGCCCAAACAATAACCATCTCAACATCTAACTATCCGGAGGACCGTCCTGCCACTCACCACTTACCTGGTCGTCTTGGTCTGCTTCGCTGTCCAGAAATCTTGAGCCCCTCCTCTCCACCTACAATCAAGAAAGACAAGTGCGTCACCTCTCTGGAACATTACTGATCCATTAAAATATACTTATCCTTGGGCCTCTCCTTCAGAGGTTGGCTTCCTGAACCCTTCCACTCTATAAATTGTTCACAATTTACTGCTTTGTGTCTCGTCCCAGTTCTGCACTCTGGGTATTTAGACATGAATATACACTTGATAATTGCGTTGTTTACCCAAAAGAACCACACTCGATGGCAGAAGATTTTTAACTGGTATTTATACTTGCAAGGTCAGCTGTTCAAGGGAGGTCACATAAATATACATATATCACATACATGTATGAGAACCAGTCACAGAAAAAAAACCCTTTGCTTTTATACTCGTCAGTTCGGCCGAGTTAAGAGCTCAGGAGGTGTCCTTGGCTGCAGCCTTCTCACCTGCACTCTCTGTTGACACAAACATCTGGTTCATGGGCAGAGAGAAGACAGTGTCTTGGGAGACCATTTCTATCACATCTCGGGCCTCTTGTTCTCAGCCATACTAATAAAAATATCCATAACATTTGAGCAAAAGTTCTCTGACATGCCTCCCTCCCTACACACGTATGGATATTTATTACATTATTAATATCAACCTTGCAAGCAGGGATGCTTTGATGCATGTGACAGAAAACCCCTTTAAGACAAAGTTAAATGATACGCAAAAATACATTTCCTGTTGGTTTCTGGACTAAGAATTAGCTCCTGTTCAAATCATTAGCTGACAGGTTGTAATATAATTTCTCTGTAGCTTTTTAAAACGTACAAAATAAAACTCTTCCCTTTTCAATAATTTTGATTTTACTCTAAACCTTTAGTTTAATTTTCCCAAACAAATGGTTTGACATTTTTGCTTTTATCCTTAAGTTCTAATCAGCCAAATTGTATTTTCTGAAATAAAAGAAAACAAAATAGCAACAGCTAAAGTTTGCTAAATAAGCTGAGTTGTTAAAACTAAAAGAAGCAGAACACAGCCAAAAGAAGAAAGAAGTAAAATGCTAGTTAAAAGAAGCTAAACAACAGCTAAAAACTAAAGGGGTCAAATGCTAGGTAAACGTTAAAATCAGCTGATCATTAGCTACAGACTAAGTGTAGTAACAGGAGAGCTAAAAACTAATAGTAGCAAAATGCTACCTGAAAGCTAAAAGTAGCAAAACATTGGCCACATGAAGCAAAAAGTTGGATAAAAGCTAAAATAATCTAAATGTTACATAAAAGCTGAGTGGCCAAAAATATGCTAAAAGAAGCTAGAAGCTACAAATAGCAAAAGAATGGTAAAAACTATAAGCAGCAAATATTTATTAAAGTATCAAAAAGCTACATATACGGTAATTGAAAGCAACAAGCGGCTAATGTGAAACTAAAAAAGTAGCTAAAAGTTAAAGTAGCACAAGAAGACAAAAATAGAGTAAGTAAGCTGATGCACGTTCAAGAAGGAATTGAAAAGATGTATTTCTTCAGGGAAATATTTATAAATCATAAAATATTTTGAAAAATACAAAAGTTAGTAGATTAAAAAAAGTTACAGCGCCCTTCTACATGAGCTGAATGTTTTAATTTATAAATGGCTAAAGTAGCACAAAGCGTGCAGACTAAAGTTAGGTTGCAAATATGCACAAAAACAATATTATGAATGTTGATTCAGCATTTTCATCAAAACAGAGCAACATTTGAACACAAGCACAAAACACAGACATCCAAGCAACAACCGACAGCAGCTGCAAACATCTGCAGCGGCTGTTCAAACAAATCTGACTGCTCGAGGGTAAAACTGTCTCTGAAGGAAAACCAGCAGGAGGCGTAGCTGTGATGGATGCCTTCCTCCGACATGCCATCTCCTGTGTTCTACTCTGTAAAAGAAATGTTTCACAAGCATTGTGACAGAGATTGAGAGCATATGTTGTGTTCATTTTAATGCAAATACAGTTAATTATTATTGTTATTATTATTTAAATGGCTAAACATGGTTTTCAAAAACTGTAATATATGATAAGTGCTGCCGAGGACTAACAGGAGTGCTGTTATGGCCGCTGCCCTGAAAGGCTGTACATTATGTGCATGTGTGTTTGTTTGTTAGCAAAATATTTCAAGGACAACTCTCAGAAAGACACAAAAATGGCTGTAACTCTGTCAGTGTTGATGACATTTACCTGTAATTTGGTGTGGTAGTAGCTGAGACCAATCCCCAACACTTATTCTGAATTCTAACAGATTGTGGAAATCTTGTACAACAGTTCCTCACGACTTCGCTGTTCGACTTCCGCAGACTCGCTTTATCGCGGTTTGTCAACGCACATTAATTGTTTTTATTATTTATTGTACAGTACAGTACACAACACACGATTGTCAGCTTTACAGTAATATTACTGTCACGTGGTTGGTAAAAAGTAAAAAAAAAAATATATATATATATATATAAATTTGGACAGGCTCTGCAATTTTGTAGTTTTCTTTCACTCATAAGAACTACATTGCCCATAAGTCAGTACAGTGCTGTAATGTAGTTTATCCGGTCGCTGCTTTCTTGAATAGAAAGCAAAGTCGTGATGACTGCCAACCGGCTTTTCAGATTTTATTCATGTCACTTGGACAAGTTTCTTTAAGAAAATTTAACTTTTTGTAACCCGGGTGCAGATTGGATGCACGGAACCGGAGCCTCAGGCTCAGAGGTGAACCCGGAAGCTTCTAGCCAGCACACGAGAGTTTCCAAGCGAGGAAGCGTGCCGTTGAAGGTCTAACGGTCCATCTCGCCCCACGGCCAGTTTTTCATGTCTTTCAACTGGAAGACGCGCTGGTAAGTGACATTATGAAGCTACTGTACATATATGTATGTTGTTAAAATGAGTAGGTTTAAGAGTTTGGAAAATTGATTGTGGGCTTCGTTGCTGCAGGGTAGGTCTGCTGAAAAACTGAACCGAGCCCGACCGGAACAGAGCTGCTGCTCTGCAGAGCTGGTGAGTAAAATTTTGCAGTACTGTACATACAATATACATATGGTGTTAAAATGATGTTGGTTTAAGAGTTTAGAAGCAAGAGTGTGGGAAGGGTTTATAAAGCCTTAATATATATATAAATACTAAAATAATATAACGCTGCTACGTCACAGAATTTCACTAACTGCAGGGGGGCTGGGAACCAAACACCCACAATAAACGAGGGACTACTATTAAAACATATTATGACCCGCCTGGACAGGTTTAATGAAACTTTCAGGGAATGGTCATTAGACGTACATCAACACCAGATTAACTCGAACCAGCTCAAGATGGCGGCTGCTGCTACTCAACCAACGCAATTACAAAAACGGCTACAATTTTGTTAAATAGATATTGAGGTAATATTTGGTGTGGTAGTCACTGAGAGTCATCCGATTTACAAACTCCGATCATAGTTTGTGAAATTTGAACGTTTTCTTTTATTCTACACAGGAACTTTGTCTTATTTCAGCGTTACGTGTGTAAATTGTTGTGTTTATCACTTTTTATCTCTCAGAAGTTAAACTTGCAGCCATGAAGCCACTCGAGGAATGAAAAGGAGCTGATTGTTTGTTCACGCTAAGAACCCCAAATGCTTTATTTATCCGAGCCGCAGCCTCAGAACTGGGCCTAGAAGGAAAATCAGCGCTCCTTTGTTTGGTTAGTGGGACATTCCCTGCGCTCCTGGTGGGCTGCCAGCATCCATTAAAGCCCTGCTCCACACTCCAGCATTGGTTTGTTTAGAACGCTCACTTCTTCTTCTCTCTTCCATTTTTTTTAATTCTCCATCCTGTCTGTCTTTGTCGTTGACTCACTCTGTGACACTCGGGTCAGAAGTTGTGGTCTCACTCAGCGCAGTGAAAAACGAAAGAAGTGTCCATAAGCAGAAAATTGCCCTTGCTGATCCCTTAAAGTGAGGCTGGGAATTAGATATCCTTGGCGATAGCTGCCACAGAGGCTCCACTTAGCAGATATCACACGGCAGAGGCAGCAGCCGTTTCCCTTCGGGCTCTTCCATCACCAGAAAAAAAAAGATCAAAATGTATCAGGACTCAGGGCACGAGTGGGTGGAAATCCTGGAGGACTCAAATATGAGTGACAGCTGAGATGGCACCCTGAGATGACTTTTACTCAGAATATATGAATAAACTGAACTGGTTGTTTTTTCATTTGTTTGTTCTTCACTTTTTCTTTTTTTTTGTCATTTAGTGCAAAAATTGCCATTGTGTGAGAATATGTTAAGATTTATTTATATAAATCAATTCCTTTCTTTCAGCACAGCTTGTAATTTCATTTCCCCAAAGATGAGATCCAGCTGGCCGGAGAGATGTTCCCATCTTTTTTTTTTTTTTTTTTTAAATTAAAAAAACACCTCTTTTTTCACCCTAAAAAAAAAAAAAAAAAAAAAGGGGGCACAAATTGTTAGCTTAAATGCTTAATACGTTTACGATGTTCCGTTGTGAATAAAAAATGTTTTCTAGATATTTTTATTTCCATGTGGGGTTGTATATTTGGACACTCGACACATAATTTTCCAGTGAATTCCTCCTGCTCTTCTCTTGGCTTCAAACGGTAATTCATCATCACTTCGTGCACACACAACCACACTGGAGCGCTCGCATCTCAAGCTCGCTGACCTGAACGAACACGCATTAAGGAAACAATTCGGCTGCTTCATCACCTTTAATTAACTGGAAAACAGGTGGGTAAATATGATTTTACTATGCAGATCATTTTTAATCAGACTTAAGCAGCAGAGGAAAGTCCACCAACATTTGAGTGTGCAGTCATCAAGAACTTCTTGATGAAACCTTACATGGTGTGAATGCTCCATATTGAGTCAACCTGCAGTAAAAATCACACCGATGATGGCGTGCAAATGTCAGCCCACATTGTATCAACTTGTTCAGCAGCAGCTCCCACAGGAGTCATGATAATATATGGCTCCTCTGATCGGGCTCCTGATTGATGAGGTTGTAAAATTTTTAGAACGTTCACGGCTCCTTTTGTAGACGGAGAAGAAAGCAGGAAGTTAAACTATGACAAAGCAGTTGTTTGAAAAGGTTTCTGATGCAGCTACTGCCTGAAATTCAAACGCACACCGTTGCTTGTTTCCCCCAAACTGACTGCAAATTACGTTCTGTATCGTCCAGCATGTTCTAAAAAAATCACCTTTCTTTATTCATGTTCCTTTTAATTTAAAATTCCATGCTTTTTTTTTTTTAAAGTGAACAGCATTAGCAGAAGTGGAAAGACAAGAAAATACTAGAGAAATTGTATTTCCTGTGAAAATGCTGTGTGAATGCTTATTGCAGAAGAACTTGCAGAAAAACAGCTGAAATGGAAGAACAAGCCTAAGTTTGCAGAAGAAAGCAGAAAGAACACATATTTGCTGAATTAGGTTTAAAGAAGCAGAAATTAGCACGGAAATTAGTTCCAAAAAGCTAAAATTAGCAAAAATAGCTGAAAAGTGGCTGAAAAGTAGCAGAAAAATAATATGAGAAGCTTAAACTAACTGAAGGAAGTGGAAAGAGCTGGAATGAGCTAAAAATGTGGAATTAGCGGATGAAGCTAAAATTAGCATCAAAAGAGCTAAACAGTAGCTGAAAGAGCAGAAAAAGCTGAAACTAGCAGAATAAAGCAGAAAGGAGCATAGCAAGCTGAAATTAGCAGAAAGAAGTTGATTAGGCTGAAAGTAGCAGAAATTAATATGAAAAAACTTGAATTTATCTTTAAACAGCTGAAATTAGCAAAACATAGCTGAATAGTAGCTGAAAAGGTACAACAAGCTTAAATTAGCAGAAAAAAGCAGAAAGAAGGCAAAATTAGCACAAATAACTGGCAATTATGTGAAAAAAATAAAATTAGCAACAACAAACAAATAAAAACAGCTGAATAGTAGCTTAAAAAGCTGAAAGAAATTTAAAGTACCAGAAGGATGTGGAAAGAGCACATTTTTGCTGAATTAGGCTGAAAAAAGTTGAAATGAGTGCAAAATGTGGAATTAGCTGAAATAGATAAAATTAGCATAAAGCAGCTCAATAGTTGCTGAAATAGCAGAAAAGCTTAAACTTACATAAACAAGCTGAAATTAGCAGAAAGAAGTTAGAAGAAGCACAAAAAATGTTATAGTTAGCAGAAATAGTCTGAACGGAGCAAAAAACAGCTGAAAAAACAGCTGAAATTAACTGAAAGTTGCTGAAAAAAGTTTAAATTTGCACAAGGAAGCTAAAAGAAGCTGAACCAGAACAAAATGTGAAAGGAGCAGTAAAAGGTTGTAAACTAATCTAAAGATATGAAGGATGTAAAATGAGCTCAATAAATTTTCTATGAGAAAAAAAATACAGAAAAGGCTAAATATCTCAAAAAGCTAAAGTTGGACCGATACCAAAAGTCATAGCAGGATTGTTCTGAAAGAGTTTTGATATACCTGCATTTCTTGAAATAACACAAAAATTGTGACAGGAGGAAGATGTGGAAAAATGTTCAGAAGAAAAATGGATCCCAATAGTGTGAATGGGTCAGAAGCATTCACACTATAGAATACAGCAGTCGGTGAAGTCATATGAAGCTCCTGAATGACAACAGGCACAAGATTATTTAACAGTTCATGATGTATCATGACATATTTACAAAAGCTGTTTACCGTCGTATTCACATGTGACTTGGTTTAATAGGAGCTATTGTAAACAACACGTCTCTGAATGAGACTTGTTTTATTTAGCCGACTCGTCTCATCAGCTGCCTTCCTGCCGGCCCTGTTATCGTCTCACTCGGTCACCTTAGACGTGTGTCTGGTAATATCCTACGAGGAGTCCCTGTAACCTGTTTCCTGTGTGGAGATTTAGACGCTCGATCAGCCTCCAAAGACCTGGAAAGACAGAACAACCGTCGGCTTTAATTTCCGTCTCAATCTGGCAAGAAGCCAGGAATCTGGTGAGGACATCTGGTCTAACTAGACTCTGGGTCTGGTTTAAACATTTAAGCTGATGCAATTTGATAAAATATTGATTCCTTGTTTGCAGTGCTAATACGCAACTTCATTGGATCAATTGTAACAATATCTCTCATCTAAATTCATAAAATAACTATTTATCAAATAGTTAAACTTCATTTAAATTATTTCACGTAAAAAACAAAATTAATTCTTTCCCAGAAACTGATGGACTGGAGACCTGTCCAGGGCACACCCCACCTCTCACACAGTGACTGGGAGGATGGATGGATGGATGGATGGATGGATGGATGGATGGATGGATGGATGGATGGATGGATGGATAGAAGATGGCTGGATGGATGATGGACAGATGGATGTATGAAGGATGGATGATGGACGGATGAATTGATGATGGATGG
>NC_056510.1:8661855-8717571 GCF_014905685.2 Nematolebias whitei | reverse complement strand
TGGATGATGGATGGATGGATGGATAGATGATGGATGGATGATGGATGGATGGATGATGAATGGATGGAAATATGATGGATGGATTATGGATGAATGGATGAAGAATTAACCCTTGATTAGACCTTATTGCTTGTCTTAGATTGTTACACCATCCATGTTAATTCAGTATGTCTGTTCTTCTTCCTCAAATTACCGGGTAGTTATTTTCCAAATTCCCGTTCTTTTATTTTTTGTGTTTTATAATTTATTAACTATTTTTGTGAAAGAATAGTTTGGGTAAATACCCATTTGTGTTGGAGTTCCCTGTATTTAACGTCTGCCTCAGTGACGAGTTCCGATCACGAACAGGTGAATAAATTCATCAACTTGTCGTCGGGCAGTAAACTGAGCCGGTGCCTCGTCGTCACAAGTCTAAATAAGTGCAGTGAAGTGAGGAGAAATTTTCACCCGTCACTCTTTTCTAAGAGCAGATGCACATTTTCTTTCTTTCTTTCTGTAGCTCTTGTTCAGCGTTAACGGTTTGTTGAATAAATTTCGTGCGAGTGACCATCACTGAGCCAGGAAGGTCACACCGAGGTCAGTCAAAGAGCGAACTACAGCTAAAAACCTTCCAAAAGATTTGAACTACCCTTTTAGGAGACAGACTGGATGTTCAATAGAAGCTTTATCAGCTTTCATCTTTTCTAAAAACAGGCAAAGAAAAGAAGCGAACTGAGGCCAGCAGTGTTTGAACAACAAGAACGAGCCGAGTGAAATTTATCTCCGAGTTAAAAATGTTGTCATGACAAACCGTCCTTCAGAGAGCCGGCGGTCTGCACTGAGAGCTGTTGATGTGTGCTCTGGAGCATCTTTGGAGGCGGGAGAAAAATCGATGGCTGAGCCGAGTAATGAGTAAGTGCTGTCCTGCGGTGGCGGCGCTGCCAGCTGCACGGCAGCCTCAGAGCAGGGGTCTCCAAATGAACATCCTAAATAATGTGCAGGAAAACAATTTGGCCTCTGCGAGATGAGTCATAACTCATCCGTCAGGGATCACCATCAGCAACCCCCCCTTATGCACGCAGATAAGAAGCCCTGATTTGGTTTGGGACAAATTAATTTCTCTTCCAGTGACACACATCCTTCTTCCTGTAGTTAGAGTCCATATCTCCCTCATTTCTGCTGACCTTTTTATTTACTTATCCAACTTTTATCAATCAAGACATGCAGAACCAAAAACTGCTGGGGTTAAGTTTGTGCCATTGCTGAGAAACTTTTCCATCCACTTTTTTTTTTTCTCTACACCAATCAAATCAGTTTAAAAAAATATTCATGCATTATTGAGTCGGTAGTAATGTGAAATAAATAAAGCACAATGTGCACTTTATCAAGAGGCAGCTCAGAATCAGGAGCCTACATCCTTGAGCAATCAGACTGTCAATCAGTGCACTTCACCGGCCCGAACCACACTTTAAGTCTGAAGTTTTTTTGTTCTTACAGGAAACAAAAGTTAAATTTTCATTTGTATGTTCATTTCGCCATACGTGGGGCACCAGTGACCCCAGAGAAGTGGAGCACGGGTGAGCGATCATAGGAGTGGGCCAGGGCAGAAAACAGAAGAGCAGTGTGGGAGTTCCTGTTTCACTGCTGTCCTGAGGTCACTAGATTCAATTCAGTTCAAAAATACTTTATGAACCCCAAAGAGAAATTATTTGTTGTAGTAACTCGTTATCCTCATTTCATTAAGAGATGTTATAGATGCTGATGGCTGTAGGCAGGAAGGATCTCTTGTAAAGGTCCATCCCACAGTGGATCCTAAGAAACTGGCTGCAGATGCCGTCCGATCCGTCCACCCAGACTCGACTGGCCTCTCGGTTCCCCCGGGCTGCAGGACCGCCCGAATGCTGGGCAGAACTCCTCCCAGAGCGATGGCCACTCCTCCCAGCAATCTGCCGAGCTCCTCGTCGCTGCGGACAGACAACTGCAGGTGCAGAGGGACGATCCTGTCCTTCCACTGTCATGAGCCGTGTTTCCTGCTAGTTCCAGGATCTCAGTGGTCAGGCACTCGAGCAAAGCTGGCAGGTAGATGAGAATGCATCCACATAACATTCTTTCAACTCATTTGTGATTTGGGGCTGTAGTTGAGATATTATTTGATGTTAATTGGGATGTTGGGATGTTGAGATGTTAACCGTCTGCAGTTGGTTGTAGAAAACTGCCTTGTTGCCATGGTTACGCATCATAACAAATGTCCAAAACTAAAAAAGTTTCAGTAAAAATCCTTCCAGCTGCACAGCATCTGATACCAAAGGAAACAATCATCCAAAACAAATGTGATTTACATCCAGAAAAAGATGAGTTAAAGTTTCCAAAAGCAAAATCTCAGAATGAAAGTAACAGAGCTGCTCCAACATGCAGCCACCTTGAGCGGTGCAATTCTAGAAGATGGTGCCAACTTGCCACACCTGTGAACAATCTCCTTGATGAGACGCCAGGAGCACAAAAGGCAACAGAAGACTTCTCCTCGCCACTGGAGCATTACTTGCCATAGTCGTGCTTCTAGCCATTTAATTCTCTCTTGAACTGAGAAAGACTTACATGTGTCTTTTTGATATTTTCAACATAATCCTCTGTGACTTTCCTGTTCCTGGACTCCTCCACGAAACTATGGAAATCTCCTTGTGGCCTTCTCAGCTGTCTTCCTCGCCTTCCAACCACGCACCAACCAGAAACTACAGTTCACACTGGATGCCTCTTTGCTTGCACAGGATTTATTGGAACCTCTCCTCCTCATCAACTCAGTCTTCTACTAAGAACCAAAGACAATCTTCATAATCCATTCCTGAAGTATTCCTCTCTGATCCTTCTCCTTGCTCCTCAGGGGTCCTGATATTGCCTGTGCCATTATTTCCACTGTAAATAAATTCACAAAACTTTCTATGCAGTCTTGAAGTTTGTTCATTTTTTCAGTCCTTGTCTCTGGGAATTCAGTCATAACAAGCAGCTTCAGCATCGACAGGTGGGATTGATCTCAGGCTGTTCCAGGACTCAAGAGGTAAGTGGTTCCAGATAGACTCATGGAGACTCGAGGAAGGTGAATATTTGCAGGGGTGGAAAAACCAACAGAGCAGGTCTTAATAAAAAACACAAGGGTTAGTATTCTCAAGGAATTGAGATACTGGTAGTAGTGGCTGTCACAAAGTACCAAGGGCTTCAATGATCCAGCGATGAACTGCTGTCCCACAGGAGCTTAAGTACAGCAGTCCTCCATCAGAGCAGGATCAGGAACAGGTGTGATGGATTGGCTCCGCCCAGCCACTCAGGAGGTGCAGAAGCCAGGTAAGACAAAAAGTGTCCAGAATCTCCACAGAAATCCTCTGCGACGTCAGACTTCAACAACAGATTCTGTTCACTGCATGGACTCAAGAACTGTTCTCATCCCTGAACAACTCTGCATCCACAGATGTACGGTAAACTAGAGGGGTCCAATGTGAGCAGGGGCACAATTTATCCCTTCAGATGATATTTTTTTACTGGATCAAATTCCTCCATCTCTCTTTTCTCCATTTGTCTTGGGGTTTCTATGACGTATTTGGATAAGTGACCAAATTAAGGAAATTTATGCAAGAATTGTAACTTCCTAGGCACAATGTTTACTTGTTTATGGCACGTATTTCTACAGATATCTGCTAAAACCTCATTAAACAAACCAAACAAACAAAATGGACCACAGAGAGTAACACTTGGGACGGCAGTGAAGAGGGTAAACAGTGATATGTTCCTATCTTCACAGCTCCAGAAGGTTTTTAAACAGAATCCGATCTGTTTATGTACATTTTTTCCTCAATCTCCATCAACTCTCTCGATTTTGCACTAAAATGGAAATTGAGGTGTGAAATTGGGGAATGGCTCGGAGCTCTGCGTGCTCATCTGCCTTATCAGTGGACCCGTTCATAATGGGATTTCTAATTCTACGCGTTCGGTGCCTGCCGGAGCCATCTTGTGTGGCGAGCACGTTTGGTCAAAGTCCACAGAGACGGAGAGAGAGTTTGAGCTCATGCAGTTCTTTACAGCTTGGATGTACATAAACAAACCCAGACAGAAGAAATGAATCTCGTGATTGTTTCTCAGCAAGAAAATCTGTTTTCTGATTTCATGTTCAATGTGTGAATGTTTATGAAGCATATTTTAATCCATTTTTTTGCCGTACGTTTGTCGACATCTTTATCGTTTTACATTTTTTGTGCTATTTCAACAAATCATAAATCAAAACATTCAGCTTGTTCAGGAAAAGAGTGATATGACTTTTGGTATTGGTGCAACTTTGGCTTTTTGAAATATTTAGCCTTTTCTGCCACATTTTTCTCTTTAAAAATTAATTGAACTAATTTCCCATTCTTCAAATCTTTACATCTGTTTACAATCTTTTTCTGCTCCTTTCACATTCTGTTCTGGTTCAGCTTCTTTCAGCGGTTTTGTGATCCTTTTAGATTCTTTCTGCAAATTACATAATTTTTGTGTTTCTTCTATCTTCTTTCTGCTTCTTTCATCTAATTTATGCAAGTTTCAGCTTTTTCTGCTATTTCAGTTATACTATTTAGCTGTTTTATGCAAATTTTTGCTTTTCGACTATTTCCACATTTTTTGCTCTCGTTTCAACTTTTTTCAGCCCAATTGAGCAAAAATGTGCTCTCTCAAGTTCCTTATGCTAATTTAAGCTAAGTTCTACTTTTTAGCTACTTTTCAGCGGTTTTATTTATTTATTTATTCATTTATTTTTTGCTAATTTCAGCTTTTTTCAGATGATTTCCACTTCTCTGTGCTTATTTCTGCTTCTTTCAGCTAGTTGGACACAGTTGTGCTCTCTCCAATTCCGTCTGGTAATTTAAGCTTTTTTCTGCTTCTTTAGCTACTCTTCAGCTGTTTTTTGTAAATTTCTGCTTTTTCAGATGATTTCCACTTTCTCTTCTTCAACAAAAGCTGCCCTTTTTATTGAGGGTCCTTGCTGGCAGGACCTTTTATAATTTAGTTATCCATCCATCCATCCATCCATCCATCCATCCATCTTCCACTTGTTCCGAAGTCAGTTTGCGGGGGCAGCAGTTTGAGCAGGGAGGCCCAGACATCTCTTTCCACATCCACCTCTTCCAGCTCTTTTGGGAAGATTCTAAGGTGTTCCCATGCCAGCCAAAAGATGTAGTCTCTCCCTAAGGAGGCGCTCAGGAAGCATCCTTACCCGATGCATGAACCACCTCAGCTGGCTCCTCTTTATGTGGCGGAACAGCATTTCTACTCCGAGTCTCTCCTGATAACTGAACTTTTCACCTTATCTCTAAGGGAGAGTCCAGCTACCCTGCAGAGGAAACTCATTTCAACCACCTGCATCCACAATCTCATTCTTTTGGTCAATACCCAGAGTTTGTGGTTATAGGTGAGGGTAGGAACGTAGATTGACCAGTAAACAGAGCTTTACCTTACAGCTCCGCTCCATCCCTGAACGTTATTACATGAAAAAAAAAAGTTCATTTAAATTAATTGTCCAAATAAGTATTTGCTGTGATAAACCTGAGTGCTGAACTCTGCTTCTTCCAGTGTTGATGCGTCTATAGAGCCCAAATTATAAATTTGATGGATTTAAACATTTTCTTAATAAAATTAAGCCAACACACACACTGGGAGCCTGAGTGTGTTGAAGCAGGAGCTCCTTACATTGATGAAAGCTCATCTCACTCGATCAGTTTCGGTGCACCGAGCTCCACGGTAAATCGGAGACAACAGCTCTAAACAGCGCATCTCGACTGGGGTTCTGTCTTTGTTTCCCAGAATTCATCACACCAACGACAGGCCGAGCTCCATCACTTTAACACCTGACTGATGAGCTTGCTTCACCTCCGAGCAGGAATCAAATTCAGAGCCCTTGCTTGGTGTCTGACACGGTTAGGAAACGCATTCAGACATCCCAGCTGAGGAAGTTGAGTCACTCAGAGACACGTGTTAAAATAGCAACAAGCAGACAACATTAAGACACTCCACTAGCTCAGATTATGTCACAGTGCAGCAAAGCATGATCTCCTGCAGGCGGCTCCCAGCAGCTAACAGAGCAGATGCACAACGGAACAAATATTAAAGGATAAAATATATATATTTTTATCCTAATGTGCTTTTATTGTCAGGTTAGAGCAGGAGTCTGCAGCCTCTCTGATCTAAAGAGCCAAAAAAATATTAAATAGCACATCGGTTGTCACATAGAAACTAAAAATATATAATTAAATGAGCATTTCTTGGAATATTTACTCTTAAGAACAGAGTAAAATAAATGTGTGTAAGACTCCGTCTTCATGTATTTAACATTAGGCATAAATGTTTTTTTTATTTTAGCTGCAACACAAACACAAAACCTGAGTGAGAAAAAGAAAATTAAACTAACAAAACAAAGAGGGGACACGTCCGAGGAAACAGGAACTGTATACGCGGAGAAAAAGATCACAGCAGCACAGGCGTGGGGATTAAAAGCCCTGAACGAGGTGAAACCAGAAAAAGACAAAACATTAAACAGAGTTAACTGAACAAGTTCAAAATGATAAAAAAGAGGAGGAAAAACAGAAAATAACATTTCAGTCAACAGCAGAAAATTGTTTCTATTTCCACAAATTGCTGTAATGATCTTATTATCTCCGTGCAAAGCTTGTAAACAGTTTAACATTTAGTTCTTTTTAAGTCTTAAAGCCGGGAGCTTCGATCCCGGCGTCGGATGTGTTGCTGCACTAAAGACTCAAAGCTGCTGGTCCTGCTGAGATCTAAAACCGCTGTGAGCTCCTCATTGGCTGCTCCGATCCGGCTCACCTGAAAGGAACTGGCCTTGTTTCAGCAGGGGGGCACCGTTCAGCAGAACTCCTGATGCAGCAGGTTCTGCAGCCCGGGATCTTCAGCTGCCGAGAGGAGGAACATCTTGTTCTAACGTGAGCAGGAGAACTCACACAAACTTATTCAAATATGGAGCTTTCTGCACATCCTTCAAAGCCTTGGTGCTGTTTAAAACCTTTTACTGATGTTCTGGTTCTGCTTTTTTCAGCTTCTTTCTAATTTCAGCCCTTTTCATCTACTTTTTATGTATTTTTCTGCTCATTTGAGCCTTTTCTCGTGCTATTTTTGTGTTAATTTACACCTTTTCTGATTTTTTTTTTACAAATATTTTCAACTATTTATGCTCCTTTCTTCCTCTTTCTGCTAATTTCAGCTTTTTGTTAGCTTTTTCTGCTACTTTTCCCCCATCCGCTTCTTTTTTCTAACTTCAGATTTGCCTAATTCAACTTATTTTGTTGATTTCTGCTGTTTTTCTAGCGATTTCCATTTTTATTTTCCTGCTTTCAGCAAATGCCGGCTGTTTAAATTCATCTCCCGTGAAAGCGATGAAACCTTTTCAGTCTGATTTTAACTTCTTCAGCAGCTTTCAGCAAAAATCTTTCAGCAATAAGCTTTCCCACTGCAGTGTTTCTGCATTGTCTCTTTTAGTTAGTGACTCAGAACGTGCTGATGGAAACCTGACTAGTCAGATGTTCAAGTTAAAGTTTTTAGGAGTGTATCATGCATCGTCTGCAGTGAAATGCAGTTTTCTGTTTTTCCCTCGTTTCTGCTGCTTGTTACATAAACCCACCATTCTTTTAAGACATCCTATTATTCTGGTGACTTCAGGTTTTTCAGATTTCATGACCTCTGAGTATTTAGAATTTTGTTGGGTTATTTTAATTCTAAAGACGAAAGTTTACTTTAACTTCCAGACTTTCATACTGAGCCATCAGACTCGCGTTGAATATTACTTTCAGCTCAGATCTAGATTAAGGGACATTATCCAAACTAGTTTTTATTCAATGATTCATACTTTAGTTTTAATTTAGTTCCCTCCTGCAGTCGCGAGTAAAACTTGTTTTTGCTTGTTGCAAGTGTGTCGTGCAAACTATCAGAAAATATTCCCTCAAAAATAAAAAAAAAACAGAGAAACCATTTTTCACAGAGTGAAGAGAGTGGCCTCAGGCAGCCGAGACCCAGAAGGCCGATCTGAGTAAATCAAATCTCTATTACTGTGCTGAAGAACGGGCGTGTGTTCGAGATGTTATTACTCTCATTATTGTGCTCCTTTGGCAAAACATAAAAGAGAACAAGCTGGAGCCTTGAGACTTATTTCATGCTTTATAAATCCACCAAAGTGGAAAAAAAGCTTTGAGTACTTTAATTTAAAATCACCTCTGAAGTCGCATCTCCTTTATCTTAATTAAAGCTCCTTGTTGGAGTAAAAATTAAGACTGTCTTTGATTTTTCTTCATTCGTTTAAAAACACATTTCTGCAGAACTTTGTCCTTCAGAAACTGAAACGAGTTCTTGTCGTTGAGCGAAACCACCCAGTCACTCTAAAAACCCTCACATTCCATCTCTGCCATTTTAAATGACTCTTAGAATACGACACCGCTTCATGCTGACATTATCAACGGCCTGCAGACCTCTGGATTCTCTGTTAGGGCGTGAAACGACTCCTCCATCAGTCATCTTGATTATCCAGAGAATAAAACACCCAAATGAGTAAATAATTTGAAATGAACTTCACATCATTGCAGGCGGTTATTACCCTTGTGTATAATGATGTGATAAGAGGAAACAAATGGACGGAGCAAAAACAAAACTATAAAAGTCCATCACAGATTTTAAAACCTTACAGTGCATTGGATTAGCCTGTTTCCGCTCACAGAAAGCCACAAAGAACATTGAACTTATCATTGAGGTAGCAACACTGAAGCATCCTATTGCTCTTCTAATAACTATACCAATAATATTCTCTTTTCAGTCTGATTTTTGATTCTTTAATCCTCCCGCAGCTTTGGAAAACTATAAAGAAAATACATGCATCTCGATTGGGAATGGTTTGATGCAGATGGAATTTACAAAACTCTGTGAGAAATTTCCACATTTTGTTCACAGTGAAACGCGTCCTATAGACATTATGGATATTAACCCTAAAGCATCTGGATAAAAAAAAAACATTAAAGCTTGTAAATGCACACAGGGACAAAGACCTTAATGCTGAGCGGCTTCGGATGTTATCAGTCCATTAAATGGCCGTTATTAGTTGTTATCATCCCCATATGTAGCGGTCAAACTGTTCCACCTACCTCCTAGTAGGTTTAAAGGTAAGTTATTATCGTTATTATTGCTGATAATAGGCAGCGTCGCATGGGGGTAAACTAGGAAGTGTCTTTTTTGTTTTTTTTCCAGCTTATGTAACCCTTTTCATAAACGTAAGCTTACACCTGACCCAGAGGACCAACCCTAAACTTAACCCCCTTACCCTTGTGCCTAAACCCAACAAGGACCATAAACCTAACCGCCAGACCCTTTACTCTAAACCTAACCATGTGAAGCTATTATGAGCGCTAACAAAGCTAAAAACAGAGCCTATTATCATCGCTAACAACGTACATTTAAACCCACTAGGAGGTACAGGAGGGGCAGTCTGACCGCTACATATGGATATGATAACAACTAATAACGGCCATTTAATGGCTGATAACATCCGAAGCGGGTGTAATGTTTGGGGAGATGTTCTGTGGTCTGATCAAACTAAAATTGAACTGTTTGACTGTAATGGCCATCATTACATTTGCTGGAAAAAACAAAAAGCTTCAAGACTGAGAACACCATCCCAACATTGAAGTATGGAGGTGGCAGTCCAGGGGTCTGTCCATCTGTGCATGTAGTGAGCGCAAGGTAGATCCTGAAGTGTCAGATTGAGGGAATGGCTGATATCAACAAATCCTACCAGTTGCTACAGAGGGCTGGACTGAAGGACAGCACAAAGGTACTAATCATGGTAGCACAAGAATAGGCCATCAGCACAAGAGCAATAGAGGTTGGGGTCTACCATACCAGACAAGACGCAACAGGCAAGCTGTGCAAAGATGCCCTTGAGACAGTCCAACACATCATAGCAGAATATAAGATGCAGGTAGGCTAAGAATACATGGAACACCATGCCCAAGTGGCTGGAATAATGTACTGGAATGTCTGTGCTGAGTGAGCATGGACTGAGTGTCCCACAGTCAAAGTGGGAAATGTCAACAAGGGTGGTGAAGAATAGAAGGGCTTAGATACAGTGGGCCTTTCAGATCCAGACTGACAAACTGGCAATGGTTAACCAACTGGATGTCATGGTGGTCAACAAGCAAGAGAAGGAGGAAGTGGTGATAAATTTTGCTATCCCAAGTGACATCAGGAAGAAGAACAAGAAGCTGGAGAAATACTAAGGGCTGAAAGAGAAAATACAGAAGATGTGGAGAGTCAAAGTGTTAGTAGTCCCAGTAGTCAGTGGAGCACTTGGTGCTGTGACCCCCAAACTGGAAGAGTGACTCCAACAGATCCCAGGAACAACCTCAGATATCTCTGTCCAGAAAAGTGGCCAAGATCATTTGGCCACCACCTGGCTCCACCATTGCACATGATGGTGGATAACATTGCTCCCTCCATTCACCAGTATCCATCACTCTGCATTGCCCCCTACAGAACCTCACTGACCTACACAAGGCGAGTTCAGTGAACAAGGCCAGGAAGATTCTGGCAGATCCTGATCACCCACTCCAATGCTGAGTTCAGGTTGCTTCCTTCTGGATGCAGACATCTGCTGTAGGATGTAGGATGAACAGACTGAAAAACTCATTCATCCCTGTAGTGATCAGACTTCTCAACAAACAATGGTGATTTCATGTAATATTTTAATGTCTCAATGTCTTGTCTAGTATGAATGTTTTGTGTGACTGCAGACTATAAAACAAATTGCCCCTTGGGGATAATAAAGGTTCTTGAACTTGAACTGCCTTGGACAAGAAAAAAACAAAACCCCCTCTGATCTTATATACAGTGTAAGGTTTACATTCAATCCCTGTTCAACTCCTGTCCAGAAAAACACGTCATGGAAAAAAAGAGATTTCCAAACAGACCAAGGTGTAGTTCATCAGATTTATTTACAAAGTTTTGGAGAGCAGTCCAGCATTCACAGAACATCAAATGCACTTATAAGATTACACTGTTATCAATGCTCTCATCCATCTGAAATGCTGACCTGCTCTAACTTCCTGAACTGGATAAGTTAGTTTTATAAAATAAACCCAACCCAGCCCTCAGCCCCTCTCCTCCATGTCCAAGCCTGTCATCGAAAGGTCCGCTGCAGACAGGGAAGAGTGGATCTGAGTCAATGACTCTGTTTGAAGACACGTCACTGTATCACACAATTCTATCATATCAATCAAACATTGAGGATTTCAAAACAACTGGTTCTTTGTGCTCCTCACTGACTGGTCACAGTAAGAGTGATTACATGTGACAGTTAATATCACACATCAGTACATCAGCAGGAGAGTTATCGAGCATGCTGAGTGCAAATAATACACATTACCTTGACACACTCATCTTGGAAATTACAAGCGTTCACTTTGTTTAGGTTAAAAATGAACGATCAAGTTGTAGGTTTTTCTATTCATGAGTATTGTTTTACTGAATATTTTCTTTACGTTTTAGAGGTCTAGTTCAGTTTGCTTGGTTTTCTCTTCTTCTTCTTGTCTGCCCTGGACTCTGACTCACTTTACCACATTTAAAATTTATGAAGAAATGCTGTTTTCTTGTTCAGACTTTTGTTTTCCCTGCACTTTCTGTCTCAGCAAGTTTTATGAACGTCCATCCATGCATTATCTTTTACCCGCTTCTTCCATTTTGGGTCACAGGGGTCGCCGGTGCCCATGTCCAGCAATCACTGTGCGAGGGGCAGGGTACACCCTGGACGGGTCGCAATTTATGAAAGTCTTTTCTTCCTCTCGGTCATTTACATTTGTGTCCTCATCCAGTCAATTGTTCATAAAAGAAAGACAGAGACACTTTAAAACACTTCAGACAAGTTTATGGTTATTATATTTCAGGGACACTAAGGAACACTTGAAACCTCCTGAACATACAATTAAAATCAGAGCCCTAAAGAACGACTATTAACCAACAGATTTCAGCACAGTGATAAATATCATCAGAATTTCAAACTACAATCATCTTGTGCTGAGGAAAGATGGAGTTGTTTTAGTTGTAATGATGTCATTAGTAATAATATTAAATAAATAAAGTGCTATGTATTGTCATCATTTTATGTTCCCATACAAAGACGAAACTGGCTCTCTGCATTTAACCCATCGCACATGGGATACACCCAGGTGGAGCATTGGGCAGCTATTTAAGCACCTGAGAAGCAATTCGGGATTAGGCGTCCTGCTCAGAGACACCACGAGATGTACAACGACCAGGGATCGAACCCAGGACCTTCGGGTCTTGAGTCGGCTGCCCTGCCCGTACACCATCTCGGCCCTAAATCTTGTGAGATGTAAAATTACTCAGATAATATGTTGTATATGACTTTCAGCTACTACCGCTCCAATTTTTAGTTCAGTTTGTGTAAAATAAACTGAGTTTTAGTCTTTTTGTTGTGTTTGCACGTCGATTAGCTGTGGTGGTCATCTTGAATTGTATTGACTAAACGATAATAAGCTGCACAAGTTCATTCAAAGATAATGTTCTGGGAGGTTTGTTTAAATTTGTCCTCTGGTTCATGAGAACTAGTTCATGGGATTGTCAGGATGTGCAGCAAAACTGCTGGCATAGTCCTACAGAACCTCACTGATCTACACAAGGCGACGTCGATGAACAAGGCCAGGCTGATTCTGGCAGATCCTGATCATCCATGCTATGGTGAGTTCAGGTTGCTTCCATCTGGACGCAGGTATCTGCTGCCCAGATGTTGGATGAACAGACTGAAAAACTCATTCATCCCTGTAGAGATCAGGCTTCTCAACGAACATTGATGACTTCTGTACTGTTATATTAACGTCTTGTTTAGTATGGATGTTTTGTGTGTCTACCGACTGTGAAAGAAATTGCCCCTTTGGGATTATAAAGATACTTGAACTGAACTTGAGATATTATGCTAACACTACAGACTAACCAACAGAAATGGGAAAAACACTATCGCCTCAGGTGGAGGGCGATAAACTAATAACTGCTTGAGACAAAAGGTTCCTCCGTCTCCAGGCAAACTGTGAAAGAAAAAGACACATTCTGCAGCGACTCGCTAAAGAAAACATTAGTTCCACCCTGATAGATATATTCTTCTCTTAAAGCAAAGAAAACGGATAAGATGAACTCGTCACAACCTCCAGCGGTTTGAAGCCTCGAGAGGAAAACTGAGATGAACTCCAACCTCCAGAGAAAACGCTTCAATGGACAAATTGCGCAACAAATGACGTCTTATTGAGCTGAAATTAGCCAATTTTCTCCTCACTTCCCGTTTATTTCTGCTTGCTCATGACAAAAGAGTAAATGGCCGTTTGATTCAGCTACATGTAAAAAAAAAACCAGACCTAAAAACAGCTAACGGTGTGGATTTAAGGACTCTAACAGTTGTGCGGCAAAGATGGTGAGAAGCTGAGCAAAGCTTCATGGTGTGGTTTATCCGGACTGTACCAGGGTACCACAGCACCGGGTCTCTTCCCTCCATCACGCCTCCTAAGTACTCCATTATAGCGCTGCCACTGAGTAGTAACTCTCGCTCTTCAATGATTCATGAGAGGCCATTTTCTTTTGCCGAGTGAAGCCATTAAGATCTCGCCACCGGGCCTGGCATGTGGCTCTGCACCTGTCCTAGTCTCCGTGCAGAGAAAAAGATGTTTCCAACTCAGGTTTTACTGCCTCTGATCCAAAAGTTTACAACTCAGAGAAGGTTAAACTGAACTTTCAGGACACAAGATGCTTTCAAGACGACACTTTTCTTTAACGTTTGCTAAAAGCTGCTTCTGTGCTCTTATGAGTGGTTTATCTAATAAATTACATTTAGATGTTTTGTCTTATGAAATATAATTCTTCCTGTTTTAGTTTCAGAACTCAAGCACTAAAAAAATGTTACTTTGTCTAATTTTGTCGTACTGATTCCTGGTTTACGGTTATTATTTTGGTGTTTTAATCAAACAGTTCATGAATGCTAATATATTTAAAAAATGTTATTCTCCCAAAATTCATTCAACCTTTATTTAGACAGGTAAATCCCATATTAATTATTATTATCATATATATTATTAATTAAAATAACTTAAATTTTGTTAAACAAGCAACAAAATAGAAAATACCAATGAGTGACTATGGCAAGCACCTTGGGACAATCTTTAAAAAGTCAAAGGAGCGACTAATTTTGAACCAAAGATGCTAAATTGGATTTCATTAGCGTGGATTTAGTTGCTTTAATGTAAATATTGTTGCTTATTTTGAGTTTTAAATTGAACTCTAAACAATTCTGCATTTTATACAGTACCTAGTTGTCACTTTTTACAGTGTAGAAATCTTTTGAAGGAGGCCATGAAAGCAGGTTTATGTAAAAAAATAACATACAAACTTAATATTTTTATACTTTTTTTTTTTGCAGAAAAACTGCTGAATTCAATAAAGCTAATGTACCAAATCAGTTCAAAAGCATAATATCAAGCAGTTACCGGTTTTATTTTTACAATCCAACAAAAAAACATCTGCTTTTCCCCCTCGTTTTGATTCTTTATTGAATAAACTATGTGGCTGCATATTTCTCTAAATGGATCGTTTGTTCTGTGAAAGTTGTGCAGATGAGCTGTAAGAAAGACAGATAAGAGCTGCATTCCTGAAGCTATAAAAGCCGAACAGATTAAACTGTTGACAATAAAACCTCTTTTAAACGAGACTCTTAATGTGCACCGAGAATTGGATTGCTTTTAACAACGTTAACCGGAGAAGCTAAAGAACAAGACCGATGTGTTTGTGTGAGAACTGGAGCTGGAGTTAATGTCTAATATTTAGCTGAAAACAGCCGAGGTGCTGACTAAACAACAAAAGCAAACAGCAACTATCAGCTGAAATAATTGAGCTTGCTTTTGATTGTTCTACAGAGAAGGCAGCTTTTTGAAGACACGCTGCTCCTTTGGGAAGGATTGTTTTTCTTTTTCATGCTCTAGAAAACGGAACAACTTGAACAAATCAGCCATTTTTTTTTGGTCATTATTCATCAATAAATTCAACCCAAGTGAGTCCTGACAACCAAACGAATAACAAAACTGCATTTTAGTCTTCAGTAACAAAACTTTACAGCAAAGTGAAAAAGCTACTTCCTGTTTTTGAGCCAAACAATTCACGTTGACACTGACACGTGGTTCCTTTAGAGGTTCTCGTTAAAAGTAGAGATTATTTTGATTGTAAATATGGCATTAGATGGAAGAAAATTAAAAATATTGAGCGTCACGAGAGTTTAGGTAAAGCTTTTGTTGGTTCAGCCGAACCAAACTTCAGAAATCTCATTAAAAAAGTTGATTTGAAAGTGGAAAGGCGGAGTAATATTTAAGTGGGAGGTGATTCATTGGTGCAGCTGTGGTAGTAGCTGAGCCACATCTCCAACACATAATCTGAGCATGAGGTTGATGTCCATTATTTAAAGATTAACCTAATTTAAATTTATATGTGAAAGGTGGCGGGAGATATGCATTCCTTCAGGGAATGATGGCTCTTTAATTATGCTATTCTGCTGTAAATCCTGTAAAATTCTAATAATTTTTTCATAAAATCAACTTTTAAATCAAAATTTAGTATTTAAAGTCCAGGAAAACATGGAGTTTTAGTCTGGACTTTCAAAATAAAGCTCACAGATGCGCCACAAAATAAGAGTCTGGCGCTGTAACGGATCGTTTTGACGTCCACATTTATTCCTGGGCTTTATGGAGGGAACATGACGGACGTAGGAACACCTGCTGTAGTTTCAGTAGTTTTACACACATTATTATTCAATGCAACTTCTTTAAGACTGATGAATCCAGAACTCTGCTGCCGTAAAACAAACGTTGGATGTTGCGATCTTTGGGCCGTCAGAGTCCCGGCATTAAAAACGGGTCGGATTCTGTTCTGGACATCACTGGAACACATCCACAGATCATTGACGGTAAAAACAGACACAAATAAAAGACTTCAAACATTAAAATAAAATGTAACTTACTTTGTACAACACAGACTTTCACCAAAAGACCATAAACAAAAAAAGTCTGCAACCTGTGGCTCTGGGGCCACATGCGGCCCTGTAGTCCCTCATCTGCGGCTCTATGAAACAAAACTTACAGGAAATTTAATTGTTCTGGTTTTTATACCCACAATTAAAAAAACGTCTATTGTCAATTTTCTGCAAATGTTTGAAGGACACTACTACTTTTTGCTTTATTCCTTCAAAGTGAGATACTTAATTTCTCCTCACACCTGCAGAGTTCAGTGGTTTCATTTTCATCTAAAGGTAGAAAATAGACATTTTTACTTCTTTACATCAGTTTTTTTTTTGTCCCAAAATGTAAAAATATATAAATAAATGCTGAAATTCATTATTAACTACTAGTTTTAAAATGTTACCCACAAATGGTCAGAAAAGCCCCTCTAACTACCTCAAAGTGGCCCATGGGCCACTAGTTGATCATCACAGTTGTAGCAGGTTTCGTGGCTCCGGGCTCTTTTTGATTTGATGAGTGAAGGAGCTCTTTGAAAGGCAGCCGACTTGGGACCAGAAAGATGCCGGCTCAACTCCCCGCTAAGCCTACATGTTGTGGTGTCCTTGAGCAAGACACCTAATCCCTAACTGCTCCCCGGGTGCTTACATAGCTCCACCTGGATGTATCTCGTGCTACGGATTAAATACAGAGCAACTTTTCAACATTGTATAGAAACATATGATGATGAGAACACATAGCCCACGGCCTGCCTCTCTGATGTTATGGAGGTGCATTAGTGCCTCTGGCACGAGCAGCTGACACATCTGGAAAGACTTCACCAATACAGAGAAGTTCAGGTTTTAGAACATCTTTCAAAATTATCTTAAATACTGTAAATAAATACATAAGGTGTAATTTCTTATTGTATAATTTCCACAATGAAAACAAACAATCATCTGTTCAGACCAGTCAAAACATGATGGGCTTTTATTTTTAAAATAACTCTTAACGAATCCATTGTTCTGAATCAGATTTTGGACCCGCCTGGTTCTTTCCGGACCTCCTCCCTCCTCCTCCCTCCTCCTCCTCCCTCCTCCTCCCCCTCCTCCCCCTCCTCCCATGTAAAGAGCTGCGAGGCTGACAGCCTGTTGACGTCAGCTAGGTTCTCCGGCAGCTGAGGAGGAGGAGGAGGAGGAGGAGGAGGAGAGGGAAGCAGAGCAGTGGATGTGGAGGTTGGACTGCGGAGCTCCGAGGACCTCGCTCTTGTTTTCTCCGGGACACTTTGGACCCTTTGGCTCGCTGTTCCGGGTAGGTGCAGCTGATCTTTCTGGGGCTTTAGCTGATGTTTCTGCAGACAGCTGCTGGCTGTCAGTTTTATGGGCTTTTTGTTTTTGTTTGCTGTTTTCTTTCCGGTTCCTTTGGACTCCCCAACCTAACGGGAAACTTTGTTGCGCAACTCGGAGGCAGAGCAACGCGGACTCTCCAGCTGACATGCGGACTTTTAGCTGCTTTCTTCCACTTTTTGATGTCAAATCAGCTCCGTGTCTGCCTTTAGCGAGCTGTTGTCTCTGCAGGTCCACACACAGACTGATTTTATTCTTGCATTTTTTGTCTTTACTGCAAAACAGCTGGCGGATCGTTGTAAAACTGACCAAAACAGTTCCACACCCCAAGGGTGATCCAGTCAGGAAAAGGCTTCAACTTGTTATTTTCTGGGAGTAAATTATATCAATCCGGTGTAATAATCCAACAGAGACAAAGTGCAGCAACACATGTTCAGTTTTAGCTGAAAAAAAACAACAACAATGTAAAGAAAATGCACAATTTAAAGATGTTTTAAACCAGTAATCACTGAATCCAGTTCTCAAACACTAGCTAAAAGAAGCAAAACAACAGCTAAAACTTAAAAGTAGTAAAAACACTAGCTAAGAGCTAAAAGTAGCAACAAGCTAGCCCAGAGGTTCCCAGCCCTGCTCCTTGAGGAACACCATCCTGCATGTTTTAGTTGTTTCCCTGCTCCAACACCTGATTCAGTGATTTAATTACTTCCTCATGTTCAGCTGTTAATCATCCATTAATTAAAATCAGGTGAGTCAGAGCAGAGAAACAACTAAAACATGCAGGATGGTGTTCCTCAAGGACCAGGGTTGGGAACCCCTTGGTTAGCCTAATGAATATAAAGGCTAGCTTGAAGCTAAGAGTAGCTAAATGCTAAATAAAAGCTAAAAGTCTTAAAACGCTAGCTAAAAGATAATAATTTGTTGTTGTGGGGGGCCACTACGGTGAAGTTTGGGAGGCTTAGTGACCTGTTGTACTGTAAACCACTCCTTACAGATGTTTTCTGTGACCCGTGAGACTTTAGTGTTTTTTCTGTCCTTTCTGCTCCGGTTGTGAACCGGAGGTGTTTGGACTGAACTGGTTGGGACCAGCGACGCCTCACACTGTTAAAACCAGCAGGAGTTCGCCTTCAGGCTTCTGCAGAGCGCGTCTAATGTTGCATCTCATCTGCTGGGACCAGATGAAGGCAGCGGCGGTGATTTGATTTAAATTACAGTTAAATAAAGGTCGTATAAGTTTAATAACAGCCTGCTTTAACTTCCTGACACCCATTATTGTTGCTGACCGGACATTATTGATCAAAGTCTGGACTTTTTCTTAAGCAGCTGTGGGACATAATGTGTTGCATCACTGTTGGCTGTCTTGTGCAACAACAAAAAGGGGAATTGCAATTATTTTTTAAGCTTTCTGACTCTTGTAAATGAAATTGGACAAAAGTTTAGATAATAATCCATATCTGTTCATGTTTAATGGACTATTACAGAAACATGTTCAAGCATATTTACTACAATCCAAGCTCTTAAGGAGGGTGCATATTCTGATTTTCTTTCAATTTGATCATAAAAAGTAGGAACTGGACACTAAATGAGAAGGTGATGCTACTGATTGGATCTAATTTAGCTCAGATTTGACAAGCTTGAGTGAAATGGTGCCTTTAATTTGGTCAGACGTTCGCCTGAGGTTTCCCTGCAGAGAAGTCACTGGCAGAAAATGTTATTTTACACGAAGCAGAGCTGGTTAGCGTCGGCAGAATCGGATGTCTCCTCTCGTTTCTCGTTATCAGTGCAGATACCGGAGGACTCTTCAAACCTTCCTCCTGGAATTCAGTCGTTTTATTCTCCCAATACGGCACCTCGGATTGCTTTGTTCAAAGATGGAGGGTTGACCCAATTCTTGTTCCATTCATAGAAATATTGTGTGTCTCCCTGTTCTAATCCTTGAGCTCACCTAATACTCATATGAAGGAGCGGGACATGGATTTTACACCAGATTTGTACCGGAGGTAAACCTGTTGATAAATATTCAGTTTGTTCAGAAGGGTGCTATGACTTTTGGTATTGGTGCAACTTTAGCTTTTTGAAATATTTAGCCTTTTCTTCCATTTTTTTTTCCTCAAAGAAAATGAATTGATCTCATTTTACATCCTTAAACTCTTTAGATCTCTTTACAGCCTTTTACTTCTCCTTTCACTTTTTGCACTTGTTCAGCTTCTTTCAGCTTCCTTGTGCGAATTTGAACTTTTACAGCTACTTTCAGCTGTTTTTCAGCTGTTTTGTGCTCCTTTCAGATTCTTTCTGCTAACTACAGCAATTTTGTGCTTCTCCTAACTTCTTTCTGCTAATCTCAGCTTGTTATGCTCCTTTCAGCTTATTTATGCAAGTTTCGACTTTTTCTGCTATTTCACCTACTATTTAGCTATTTGTATGCTAATTGATTTTTTTTATTGCTAATTCCACATTTCTTTTGCACTCATTTCAACTTTGTTCAGCCTAATTCAGCAAAACTGTGCTCCCTTCACCTCCTTCTTGTAATTTAAGCATTTTTTTTTTTGCCTTTTTAGCTTCTTGTCAAGTGTTTTTTGTTGTTGTTGTTGCTAATTTCAGTTAATTTCAGCTAATTTCCACTTTTTGTCTTCATTTTGGGCAGATGTGGCTGAGTGGTTAAAGCAGTCGTCCGCCAATGCAAGAGTTGGGGGTTCGAATCCACCATGTCGAAGTGTCCCTGGGCAAGACACTGAACCCCTCATAGCCTCAAAGCACTGATTAGTCTCTTTAGAATGATTTGTTCAATCAGCTTTGTAGAGATCTAGTAGAGTGCTGTGTGAACGGGTAAATGAGGCTCAGATTGTAGTGTAAAGTGCTTTGAGTATCTTGAAATAAGATCGAAAGGTGCTATATAAGTACAGTCCATTTACCGTTTCTGCTTCTTTCAGCCTAATTGGGCAAATATGTTCTTTCTTCTGCTAATTTAAGCTTGTTCTACCCTTTCAGCTACCTTTATAGCATTTTCTAGCTAATTGCAGCTGTTTTCAGATAAATTGAAGTTTTTCATGTTATTTTATGCTACTTTAAGCATAATTAACTTTGTTATGCTACCTTTAGCTTGTTATGCTCCTTTCAGCTTTTTTTCTGCTAGTTTCAGCTTTTTCTGCTCTTTCAGCTCCTTTTTAGCTCAACTGATACTAATTTTAGCTTTTTCAGGTAATCCCACATTTTCTTTGTTCGTTTCAGTTCCTTACGCTTCCTTCTGATAGTTTAAGCTTCTTTTTGCATTTTCAGCAACTTTTCAGCTATTTTTGCGAATTTCTGCTTTTTTGCCCACTTCCGCTTATTTAAACCTAATTCAGCAAATATGTGTTCTTTCTGCTTCCTTCTGCTAATTTAGTCTTGCTCTTCCATTTCAGCTACAGTACATTTCAGATTTTTTTTTTTTTAGCTAATTTCAGCTGTTTTCAGCAAGTTCTTCTGCAATAAGCATTCACACTGGTTTTTCACAGGAAATACAATTTCTCTAGTTGATATTTGGAGCCAACTCAAATCAAGATGGCTGCCACAGCTAATCTACCTTTGCCAAACACAACATGGTCACTTCAAATTATAAATATTAAGGTAAATTTGATGTGGTAGTAGCTGAGAGTCACCCCAACACATGATGTGAGCATTAACGCATCTTGGCAGATGTGGCTGTGGTGAACCAACACTGGAGATTTTATGAGCCTTGTTGTTCCAAACAGCGGTGATCCGTCGTCTTTGCCCTGGAGGCAGCGTAAAGCAACAAATACGTTGAATCCTACTTTTTACCTACCTGGATTATTGAGCATGCATCAGGAAATCCTACTTTTTGTTCCTGCACTTTTGACTAACCTCATGTTATCTCTTCTTCCCACGTCCTCGCTCTTCATCCACCAGTTCCCGATCACAGTCTGAGTGATAACGTTGTTACCCTGAGCCCGTGTTTCCAATACTTCTCTGTCACCAGAAACTCCATTACAACAAGTTCATCCCTCCCCATGCAGCTGCTTGCTGTCACGAAGCTCTAAAGGAGGAACCTGAGCACCTTTCAGTCAAAACATAAAAAAAAACAGGAGGAAGCATCATCTGGGCAGCTACAATCTAAGCCGGGAGGTTATAATTTCTGTCCCAGGCTCCATTTTTTTCCAAAAACCAACTCCAGACCAGCACCTAAAGATAACTGATATTCTCAATTGGGCTTGGCTGTTGACACACAAATGTCAGAGCTGTTGATCGTGCCATCTCAGTGATTGAATTAATCCTCTGCGCACCTATTAGACATCTTCATTAATCGCAGGCTTTTGCCATTGAGACAGCCGAGGCAGCCAAGAGTCTGTGCAGCCTTTCCACGTCTTTGTCTCTGTTCTCGCTTTGATGAGGCGACTGTTGTTTCGCTCAGCGGAGCCTCTTCCCGGTGCTAATGGAGCTCCTTTGTTTTGCAAATGAGAGTATATTAATACCCACAAAGCCAGATAAATAAAGCTGAAATCCCTCTCTCTTAAGGAAGTTTAAGTTCGTGTTTTAGAAGAACCCACTTTCTGCAGCAGAAATCTTTTTTTAACAGACCAACACAGTGAATCAAAAATGAGCAGCAGCATCCTGCTTCTCTCTGTGAGGATTCTGTCCCAGCAGCTCATGTGCTCTACCTTCTGCAGTTTGTAGGTGCTGTCATTGTTCTTCTGGACTCCACTGGGTGCAGCACACTTCAGATCAGATCTCCAGGGCTCCTATGTAGGTTTAAAAAGTGTCTTGATCTGAGTATTTTCCAGATCTGGATAAGGATGGAGAACAGAAAACAAGATATAGAAAGATGATCGTTTTTCACATGTAGACCAGAAATCAAAATTTTTACACGTTTCCACAACACGGTTACAGCCAGGGTTTCCAACCTCCTGTCATTAAAGTGAAACATATCATTCTGCCACCATATCTATATATATATATAGATATAGATATGGTGCATATATATCATGTGCACATCTCATAAACTCTCATTTTATTTGACCTACGTTGTGGAGCAAAGAGGGGGAATTAAAAAGTTCCTCCATCTGTCCGTCCATCTGGGTTGTCACATCAAAACCCAAGATGGCCGTCACCATAAACATGTGTCTGTCTGTGTTGTGATAGTTTGAAAAAACAAGTGAGGCACCAACTTCCATTTTAGTGTGTGGCTACTTTTAAGCAAAGGAAAATTTCCTATGATGTCTAGCCTGGTCCCAATCTCCAAGCTCAGGGCGGCTGGGCCCATACTCGGATAGTGGGGATGATGGTGTTCCCCCTGTTCTCCTGACTCCCGCTCCCTCCTGGCATCTTTGTTGTACTTTGTCAATCTCTAAGGCCGTGTTTACGCAGCACATTTTTTGAATGAAAAAGTTTGGCCATTTGTGTTCACAACGGCATTCGTTTTCTGAAACAGAAGTTTCTAAATCCTGGTCTCAGGGTGGAGGTTTTCAGGGGAACCCTCCCTCCACCCATAGCTGTGAAATACTCCGCAGGTGTGTAATCGCACATGTGCAGCTGCAGTCAAACGTTTTTCTGCACTAACACAAGTTGCAACAAATGGCAGAGAGCAGTCACTCGTTCTTTTTCAGCATGTAGGAGCAAACCAAGAACATCCTCAGTCCAAATATATTCACCAGATTGGATGTAACTGTGATCATGCAGATACTGCATGCACGATGCTCGCAGCTGAGCCCACATCAGGGTTGCCAGATGAACATGAATACATTTTTTACCCTCTGCTTTTCCATGCACATTCACGAAAAACAACACTTTATCTTACAACACCCTTATTCAGCACATGTGGCAGTTTGGGTCAAAATGCAAAAACTTTAAAACAATGGTACAATAGTTTGTAATTTTTTATCTGGCATGTAAACTACAGTGTTTCCATATAATTGTATGTTGTTTTCTAGTTTATTTGCCCGATAAACATTGAAAAAGCCACTAATGTTTCCCGGTGTTATTGTCATGTAAACATGGCCTAGTTTGATATAAAATCTCTCTTGAATGTTGGAATACTGGGTTCGAAGTTGTTTCCGAGTCAGTCTGAATGTTTGGTGTTGCAGTTTTCATAGTTCCCACATCCTTCCACCCAGCCCCTCTGTCCAGTCTCGAATGGTGGCGTTCCACCAGAGTTACGCTCTCTGCCCTCGTCCATGATTGTCTTGTTCCAGTGGCCCATTTCTCACCAGAATGTCTTTGTTCCCCAACGTCTGACGCAGACCTTGTTAATTCAGATGACGTATGAGCCGGCATGGCTTCATTTTTGTATTTCTCACTCATAATTTAACTGAAGTTGCTCAAAGTTTGGCAGCACAGGGCTCAAAACCTGAATCTTCTTGCAGTGAGGTGACAGCTACTGCGCACTACGCCCACGAACAGGGATATTGGATTATTACATGAATAAACATTCTGGAAAGTCTTTACATAAGCTGCATTAAGGATATTCCATCATAATATTAATGTGTTAGTCTCAACGATCACTTTACTCTATTCCGTGATGATGTTTGCACTCATTTGAAGCTTTTCCTGATCCAAGTTTACCTAAACAGAAAATTATCTTTCATCCTGAAAGTGTGTCTGCTTTTTTCCTCTCAAACGTCTGATTCAGCTCCGACTTTAAAGGACACGAAGGCATTTAAACCACCAAAAGTTTGACTACTCCAGTCGAGGTAAACCTGTCAACACAATGTCACTAAAACCAGAAAACTGAATACTACAGTGCATCCTTTAAATATGACATTTTTCAGGATAAGTAATGACAAAATGCACTTTACATGGCAGCATCTTATTCAGAGAAAGGTCTTAATCGGTTTTATATTGGAATATTGACGTTGGTAGAAATGTACCACTCAGCAAATCCAGATGACCTCAACAAGAAGGAGAAAAAAAGGCGAGGGACAGCAAATATCTCTGAGTTTAGTTCACAGAAATACTCATAATGATGTCAGAGGGAGTGGCACAGCATAAGCATGACATCTTATTCCATAAGCTCTCAGACATTGGTTTCTCAGATCACACTATTGGTTGGTTTTATAATTATCTCTCAGACCGGAGGCATTGTGTTCAAAACAATGGCACTTCTTCCCGTTATTTGACCGTCAATAATGGTGTACCACAAGGCTCAGTCTTAGGACCCACTCTCTTACAATCTATACAATATGTAGGTAATGCAGGCCAGATCATTCCTGATGCGTCCTTACATTCTATGCCAACAACGCAGTTGTTTATTGTCAAGCTAGAACCGTTGCTAAGGTTTTCCAGCTTTTACAGTCTCATCATCATCCAGCCAGACTTGTTCTGTCTCAAACTGGTGCTAAATGCTGATAAAACCAACGGGATGTTGTTTTCCAACAGGAAGCTGTTTGAAAGTGTTCCTGTAACCTTGGAACACCTTGCAAAAAGATCTGAAACTTTTGACTTTGACCACTCTTAAGGGATTTTAAACAAATGTTAAGTTCAACACTAAAATCAATGCAACGTATTCCTGTTTTTAGTATTTTACCCCGTTTCATATTGTAGCTTGTTTTAATTTTGTTTTGTATCACTACTTTTATTTACTTTTCATTTTATATGCTTTTTATGACTGTTTATTGTTGTGCATACCTCATCTGTGTTTTTTCATTTGTTTGTCTAAAACAGGTCTCTCTTGTAAATGAGTCCTCATGACTCAATGAGACTAACCTGTATAAATAAAGGTTGACTGAATAAGACCTGGGGCTTCAGTCAGAACTGATAGAAATCCATATTTTGTGAAGCAGGTAAGGCGTTTACATTTTCCCAAGTTCAAAAAGTTGAATTCCAGGCCATTATTGATGTCTCGACATCACGACGACAAGCAGCACATCTGATCAGAAGAAAACAACATTTTACAATTTCAACAAGTTCTTTCTCACATTGCAATCTTGTAACAACATAAATGCTGTGCATATTTTGTGTGATAGAAAAACTTTCACTTCCCCATAACAGTTAAGCCCTTAAAGATGTGCAGCCATTAATAATTATCTTTTATTTCTTTATGTTGGGCGGGCAACGTTTTTTCACAGAGGGACAAATCAAGATATTTAAAGCAAACAAAGGACGGCGTAAAGATAGACGGATAATCTGGAATACTGTTTTCAGCCTTTTTTTGTAGTAGCATAGTTAGCATGCTAGATAGAAATGTCTCCCAAAATTGGTTCTCGTGGTAATATACTTGTTAGTTTAAACATGCAAAAATAAATAAATGTTTGCTTTTTGTAGTCTTTATAGTTTAGTCTACTTCTGACAACTTAAAAAAAGTTTTAGCCTTTCCAAACGTTTTATGTCCAAGATGTTATTTATTTATTTATTTATTTTTTTGACATAACACATATTTTCCCCAACTTGTTTTAAAGTTTTTATTATTTTCAGTAAGAGATGTTGAGGTCCGGCTGGAGATTGTTTCAGGGCCACTTTTGGCCCTCGGGTCATATGTTGCCCACATGCTTTATATCCTGGATGATAGATCTTGAAGATGTTTATATATTTTGTATTTAAGATGTGTTTTATTTTGTTGGAAGGGGTTATAATTTACTAACTAATTACTATACAGACGTGAATGCTTCTTAATTGATTTGAAATGCCCCAAATATATTATTAATGTTGATGAATGCAAAAGGCGGAACTCTAAAGTGTGGAACGGACAGTTCATGGCGAGCAGACCACACAAGAAGTTGACTGTTTGCTGCTCCTCCTGGACTGAAAGCCAGAGTTTGGAAGTAATTTGGTTTCTTTGACGTTGAAGGGAAAATGGCGCTGACAGGAGCCCCTGTATGCAAGTTGTGTTCACGTTTCCAGCTGAAGGGGGAGACTATTAAACAGCTGGTAGCTTCTACCTGCTGCTGCTAACAGAGGAGTATTACCGGTAACTGCTAGCAAAGGGATTAAGTTCTGCTGCAACTTTTATTGTGAAGGATTTGCATCTACGTTCAGTGGTTGACAAACTGGATTTGAGCAAAATCAGAGCGTTTTCAAGATTAGTTGGAGTCATGGAGACTAACGTGTGTTCGCGTAGACCTGAGTTTGACTCCTGGGCAGTTAATCACCTTATTTGTTTTCTTATGTAACGGATCATAATCAAAGTCTGACATGAGACCAGCAGTACAGAACAGATTCACAGAATGTTCACTTTTACACTGCATTTAGACCAATTTTAGTCTCCGTGTCTCGTTACTCACACACACTGAATGTCTGAACGCATTTCCGAACACGCCCACAAACCTCGGACCAATCACATAGCACTTGATGCATACGCCTGCGAGATAAAGTTCGGCTCGGGCCTTGTGTCGAGAAGTGGTGGGCGAAGATGTTCTGAGAACAAAATGACGTGACTTTCTTCACTCAACTGCGACAACGAGTTTCGATTTTGCCACTTGGTATGGAGTCTGCATGGCCCTTTATACTCCCACGTTTTACAAACTCGTGGAATCGTTTACTCCTAAACAGCATCACTCTGTTTTTCCTCCTACCTGTTTGTTTTGTAGCCACATCTCGGTTGAACTGAACCAACCCAAAGTTGAAGGAGGGGCTGTCGAAGGCAGTGAATATTTTACTTCTTTAGTTTGTGCCTCAGTCAAGTTAGGCTCAGTCAACGCTGCTTGCTTTTGTTTTGTAATGTGAGTGATGACATGATGTGTTTTTAGGTAAAATATGGAAAACACACGTTTGCTCCTCCGTTTTAAAAAATGAAGGAGCATGTGCTCCACCTGCTCCATTGAACCAGTACTAACAGCCATTAAAAAAAACTCCACAACTGGACCAGCAAGTTGTGGAAACAGCAAAACGCAAACAAGGTACCACTTTACAATAAGACTGCCCTCGTAGATGGCTAATACATAGTTTATAGATAGGTTATTAATTCCTCTATAAACACTTTATAAATCATTAATCATTATTATGAATTAATTAAAGGTGACAGAGACAAAACTGACCAGTTTCTTGCCAAATATTGAGCCAAATCTGTTATTTCATATAGAGTTGTTATATTAAACATTTCAGACTAAGTTGAAACCTTGTAAGCACAATAAGCATTTTTAAACCTATTTTTTTTAGGATATAATATTAGTTGTAGATACTTTTTGATAAAGTACATTATTATAAGCTAAAAATTAGGTTTACAAATGCTTATTGTGCTTACAAGGTAGTAACTTAGTCTGAAACGTTAAATATAACAACTCTAGATGAAATATATAGGTGAACAGATTTGGGTCACTATTTGGCAAGAAACTAATGTTTTGTCTGTTTGTCACCCTTAATTAATGCATAATAAGCAGTTATTAATTATTTTATAAAGTGTTTACAGAGGAATTAATAACGTATCTGTAAACTATTTATTAGCTATCAGTCTTATTGTAACGTGGTACCACAAACAAACAAACAAACAAAAACAAAAAGGCGGGTAAGATGGTTCAAGCATGTGACGTGTGGATGGATAGTCAGTTCTACAGAATTTTATGAAGTCACTGTACTCAACATTTTCACTTCTTTTTTTGTTCATTTATTTCCCTAACATTCAGATTTTGATTTAAAAAGTTGTATACCAACGCAGGGCTGTTCAACTAAACTGCTCAGGGGGCCACCGTTTCTGAAAGTGAGCAGCTCAGGGGCCGCACATCCAACAATTAAAGTCATTATGCAAATAAACCAAGTATTACAATGATCTCTTACCATTGACATTTGTTGGTTTTATTGCATTGAATCACAAATGCAATAAATAGAACTCAAACCCAGAATCCCCCCCCCACCCCCCAAATTTATTTATTTATTTATTATTTTAATGAAGTGGGCCGAACTGACGTCACTTCCGTGGGCCGCCAGTTGAATAGCCCTGGTGTAGAGTAAAGGTAGACAAATAGGAAAGGAATGGAAATAGAATAGAATAGAATAGAATAGAATAGAATAGAATAGAAACAGCCTTTATTGTCCCACGGATGGGAAATTCAGATAAAAAGATAAAAAGATTTCACACAAAAGGAAGAAGTGGGTAAAGATGATGAATGAATGCATGGATGGATTTTTCATTTAACAAAAAAATATAACAATTCATTTTCAGTTTAAATAAACACTTATTAGACAACACTTAGAAGAACTTGTACACTTATAACTGTATAAATAATATACAGGAGAGCATTCTCACTTTAAAAAGCTAAGTTGTGAGCTGCGTAAAGCTGGTTTAAAGCATGAACCTTTTTTAAAGTTGCATTTATGAACTGATTCTTCGGTCCATCGCCAATTTGCCCATGCAGTCGGTTAAGTCTAAAAACGGCTTTTTAAACGCAAAGGGATCAGGTTGTCCACTCAGAGCGTATCTGTACTTGGGTATTAAACTGCCTTTGGGGTTGTTTCTGTCGCAGCCTTGAAGGACACACATTAAAGTGGTAGTACATAAAGAACGTTTAAACGATAAATGTATGAAACTTTCTCATGGATATTTTCTCATCTGAACAGACTGCATACCGTTCATTCTCCCGTGAGAAGTCTAACGAACCACAGGTAAAATAATTTGCTTAATTAGTCCTAATGAAACTTTCATCATGATAAATCTCTGGCTCCTGGTCGAGCAGGACGGAAATGGCTTTTCTGTAAAATACGTCCAATTTGTGGCTAAAGGTGTCTCAGCAGATCAGTATTTTACATTCTGCTCCACTTTCCAATTTGCCAGCAGCACTTTCTCCAATGGTGGTGATTTGTGTTTATTGTTATTGGTCCAGTGAACAAACATGAAGACTTTATAGGTTTCTCTTTATTTGTGTTTTTGCTCCGTAGTTTCGTTCCAACAGGCAGTGCTTTAAAGGTCACTTGCTCTCCAGAAATATGCATAAAAATCCATTTATATGCTGGGTGGCAAAGTGAAGCTGAAGTCTGCCACAGAAAGACAAAAGCTTTGCTTTACTGCTCATATTCTGCTCTGACTCATGTATATGGAAGTAAGCTAGAAAGTTAACCCATTACCGTATGTTTCTTTTCCCCGTAGAACAGCTGTATTTTTGTGGCGTTATTTCATAAAACTAATGACGTTCTGCCTCGAAATACTGCCACCTCTGCAGGTGGCTCGGAGAATTTTAGATTACCGTAGATTTTTATTCTCTACTTTAATACAAATAAAAAAACTATAAATGAGTGTTTCATGACATAAATCAAAAATAATAATTGTGTTTTTGTTTTTACACAAGAGAAAACTCCCAGTTCCAAAAGCTTCGTAGGAATCACCAAAGTTGTTGAAAAGCTATTTATTTTGCGTAATCAACATTAGCACTCAATAAAAAGCTTCAGCTTCTTCAAATTTCATAGCTAGAACAACCTGTGAGAAGTTTGTAAAGTTTGTAAAGTTTTGTAAAGTTTACAAACCAGAGAAAGGATCCTACTCCAGATGGTATGAACATTGACTGGAGGTTCAGGACCTGATGTTGGGTCTTGTGGGTGAAGGTCAAGAAGCACAACAATACTGGGGTGACTGTGGATGAGTGGTTAGAGCAGTCGTCCTCCAATGCAAGAGATGGGGGTTCGAATCCACCAGCAGTTGCATGCCAAAATGTCCATGGGCAAAACACTGAACCCCTCATTGCCTCAGATGTGTGCCCCATCGGTGTATGAATGTGATAAAGCTCTGGTTATTCTTTGTATAGATCTAGTAGAGTTCTGTATGAATGAGTAAATGAGGGCACACGTTGTGTTGTAAAGCGCTTTGAGTATCTTGATAACATAGAAAGGCGCGACATAAGTACAGTCCATTTACAAAAAAAAAAGTACATAATAGCAGATGCTTGTTGTTCCCTGTCATGAGAGAAAGGTGGGGACTGGAAATACCCTCTGTCCGTCCATCCATTCATGCATGACGTGAGCCTGATAACCAGAAAAATTACTGAGGTACAAACTTCAGTTTTGGTTTGTGGCTGCATCTAATCCTAAGAAAGGTCCCTATTGAAAATTGGGTTGCCTTGTCAAAGTCCCAAGTTGGCTGCCGCCATATTCATTCAAACTTTATTTATACAGATTAATCCCATTGAACCTCGGGGACTCATTTACAAGAGAGACCTGATGATATCACCCATAGCATCTGAGGAAACTATGCATTCTTGTTTTTATATTGCTTTAAAGTATAATTGCCTCAAATAATTGAATGGGTGGCTGGTGGGGTGGCCGAAGAATATTTATGGTGGACAAGGCCACCTTTGGCCACCCCCTGGCTCCACCACTGGATAAAATTGTTCCCCCAACTCGCCGGGATCTTTCACTCTGCGCTGCCTCAGAAAGGAGAGAAAGAAAGAAAGAAAAAATGGCAGTCTGCCTACAGAAAGGCTAAGTGTTTACATTATTATAATGAAGAAATAAGAAGATGAAGGTAGCTCTTTTGGGTAAGGGACACAAACACATGCTTGGCTCATCGCGATGGTGATGTTATCTCATTCCCTTTGACCAACCAAACTCACTATAAGACAAATAAAATGAGCTAATCAACACAGAAGGTTCTAAGCTACCAGTTAAATAAAGTTTCTGAACAATTTACTTTAGATTTTAGAGCTTTATATCGTTTGTGAACTAACTGCACATTACAGATTGAATTTATGGTTTAACTTTGTTTTATCTGTCTGAAGCTGGGTCAGCTGCTCCAATGGGTTTTGTTTGACTGTAAGGCCTGCTGGAAGTTTATTCTTGTACCAGTGGTTTTCAATGTTTGGTTCAAGGCTCCACTGAATTATCCCCCCCAAAAAAAATCACTTTTTATTTGCTGGTAATAAGAAATATGCTTTTTCAACCTCACTAATGTTTGGTGTTCATGTAGGACGTGCCTCTCAATGGCGGTGCAGTTACAAACCCAATCTTTTGACTGAATAATAGACATAATTAGAAATTAACTGATAAATACGTAGCCTAACCACTGAATCATTAAACAAATGTAGCTGAAAATATGGCAATATCTAAAACGGCTGAAGAAATAATCTATTTTCTAAAGTAAATTCAAGGGCACCAATTAATCGAGAACCTTAAATTTTGAAATGCTTTCAATTGGTTTAATCAAAATGCATGACCTTGAAATAATTGTAAGCCCTTTCAAATGAAATGATCCGTTTTGAAATAAACCCTGTAAACGTTTTCCTGTGACAGTCACAAGTTTTTGGCACCGCTGGTTTTACCTACGCCACTGCCACAAATGCTAGAAAATGTTTACAGGTAAACATTCTTATTTTACACCCTGCTGGGCCCAGATAGGACTTTCTTTGGATCCAGAAATACACCATGGTCTGCCATTTGGTGACCTCTGGGTGCTCCCTAAAAGCTGAAGATGTATGGAGTTTTTAATTTGTATTTCCTCTAAGAGAAGCATATGTGAGATGCGTTTGCCTAAAAATGCAGCACGTTCTATGTCCCATAGATCCCAAACACCAAACGTCTTGGTTTAACTCGGTTTTAAAACCAGACTGAATAATTTTGGGATGTAAGTGATGATCTAGGACTCCAAGTATCTCAATTGGTGCTCGGACACCCACCCACGTTTTTCAAGTAGTCACAAACTTTTATTGCTTTTATTGATTTTAATATATCCCCACCTCCAGCCTCTGTCTTAAGCTGCGCTCACTTCCAGACTACCAATGAATTTATGCCCCAGTTTGAACCTGGTTTTGTGGCCTAGAGCCAATTCTTAAGCTGCCAAAATGCAAAGAACTGGCTTGAGATTAGGCACAGTCTCAAAGGGATATGTACAAGATTTACTTGTTGCACAACCCATAGGACTTTATGTAAATCCCAATGATTTAGACAAGCTTTTACAAGTTATGGTCAGTGACTCAAGAAATCACTTTCTGTGGAATATTTTCTTTTTCTTTCCCTGAGAACGGAGGGGATTAAACCACATTCAAGAATCATTACCCTTAAAGCATAGGTCTCCATTGTCAGCCCACGTATTAAAACATGTAAAGTCTATTAAGAGCAGTAATGCTGCTTGGAGCTTTCAGCAATAAGTGTACTCCTTCCTGTTGGAATATATTTATATACGGCTCTGCCAGAAGGTCAATCAGCGATATTGACCAGTAGAGTTATGCGTCTGGTATTCAGCAGGGTCACTCGTTATTTGTTTTTCATTATATTCAGGATTGCAATGTAAGACTTTATATTTCTCTGAAAGAGCTAAAAGGATGTATTTCAATCCACCTAAAAGAAACTTCCCTGGAGCTTTCAGATAAATTGAGCCTGGAGATTGTTCAATTCAGACCAACTGAACCGTCTCCATGACAACCGGGCAAATTCAATCTATGACTGAAGGTCATGAGATGATGAGGCAAACAATATCTGAGCGACCAAAGTGAAGAAGCTGAACGTGTTTTCACCTGATGACCCAAATGATGCTGTTTGAACTGAATATCCGGCCAGGAGTCGTGAATTTATACATAGAATGGCAACGCATGTCGACTGGTTCTTTGGACCTGTTTACACAGCGTTGTTTTTAGGTGAAGCCGTTGCATTTAGGAGGTTCATGTACAAGACAACAGCTGCCGTTTCCCCTGACACAAAGCTTTTTGAACCCAGGTCTCAGAATGAAAGTTCTCAGAACATCTGGCGCCTGAATGAAACTGTGCATGTGCACTATAGACAGCTGCAGTAGATGAACAACAGTAATAATGGCGGATAGCAGAGTGCTGTTTGTGCTAATCACCCTTTTCAACATATAGGAGCGACCCAGCCTCGTTCTTGGCCCAAACAAACATTTGTGTTTTCACCATTTTTGATGCAACTTTCCATCGAGGCTGAAGTGCTTGCACACATCCATGTGTAATTGAAATACAAAAATCACAGCGCCAGCTAGTGACCTGGAATGGAAACTACAAGAGATTGAAGGAGTACAGCATTATCATGCACACGTTTGACTTACCACAATCAGCTTTGGAAGAGCTAACGTTTCCAGAGATTGTGCACAGAGCCTTTATCCAAACAGTTCAACATGACCTTTGACCTTTAACCTGCTAACTGAGGACTGGAGAGAATCATATGGAGCTCATTTTTTTAAGCATTGCACAGTCTGACCTTGGGGTAAATTTGCTGCCACACCTGGTAGAATTTCTTTTCGCAAAAAATATTTCTATCTGTAGAATGATGACCTCTTCACAGTTTGAGAATGACCTTTGACCCTTCCCAGATTGATCAATTGGCAGCAACAGTTGCTTCTCTGGGGTTATTGCTGATGTATTTTCTTGAAGTTAGTTTTGAATAATTTAAAAACCTGATAGTGTCCAATACAGACCATAATAAGGTGGACATTTTTCCCATGACTGTAGCCCTAAAAGACAAAAAGATTAGCAGTGCAGATTATTCAAGGTTCATTACTGTCATTCACATCACATGCGGTACATGAGGTGGAATGAAATTATGTACACAGGGTCCCAGTTACATCCAACAAAAATACAAATAGTAAAAAAACACAGTAGTAAGATCCAAGACACAAACCAAGAATACACCAAGCACTAAACTAAGAATACACTATTATAACTGGTGCCTACAAACTTGTGAACTTTAGCAAACAGATTTGGGTGAGGAGAGATGGTGTTTATAGACGATACATTGATCTCCGCTTTTGCAGATCATCAGTATGTCGTAATTCTTCATGATCTATTATCGTCCCATTACCCACCCCCAGCTGCTCTCTTCTCAGGGCTGAAATGTGAAAACATTTTAAAGACAAGTCTTCAAGTTTTAAACGTTCGTTTGTATTCAGAACCATCTGTGTCTGTTGGCATTTACGGAGATGTCTTTGCCTGTGTGATAGGTCAGAGTGATGCTGGCTGTAACTCAGATCTGAGACAATGGAAGCTGGTGGTGTTGGTGGAAGTGTGTGTGGGGGGGGGACCGGCTCATCAGCCTCATTACCTTAATGTTTCTACACTGCCACTGTAGTTCCTCTGATCTGAGGCAAACAAGGCGCTGATTGGATTTGATGCGGTCTTCATCTTTAACTCTGTGGGGCTCTGCATCCTCCGTGCTTTTTACATCCTCTGTTCTCGTTTGAAGCCATTTTAACATTTATAAAGAACTGGAATTTCTCCTTTTATTTCCTGTAGAGATGTGTCCGCGCTCTTCTTTAGTCAGCGTTGTTTGCATAATTCTAAGTGTACAGATGATTCTTGTGACATTGTGGGCTCAGACACGACTGATTGTCCATAAAAAACTGCTCGTCGTGGTTTATTCGTGGGTAAGGTTATCGAGTTGATTAATGGAAGTCTCTGCAATGCAATTTCCTGATGAATAAGTGTCTCTTTGTAAGAGATAAGCTAATGGGATGAGAAGCCTGTCTTCTCACAGTTTGCACTCTGACTATCAAAACCTGATTATGATTGGCACTTTAAACACCACAGACATCTTGACTGAATATAAAACAGGTTTCCAGATGTTACATTTCACATCTTTTGGGCATCTTTGCGTTGACATGTCATGAAGGTGAGCTCTGGTTTTCTGTGAATGTTCATCTCGCATTTATCTCTCTGTTAGAGGTCAGAAACGATAAAGAATCACCCATCCACCGGGAGACATTGTATGCTTTCATCTAATTTTGTTCCCCCCACAGCTCTGTGTGTGATCGCATCCCTGTGGCAGCTTTGTTGAATAATGATTTATCTATGCTGTAGTGCAGAATGAGCTGTCCACTCAGTCATGAAAGCCTCTTTAATAAGTCAAACACTTGCTAGATAAAATGAAATTACTGCCAAGCAAGTGACTGAAACCTAATAAAACAGAACACCGAAAGCCTTAAAGACAGCTAGCAGATATTAGGACCGAAGTGAACCGATTTTATTGTTAACGTTTAGGCACTTTTGATGACAGGTGAAGTGAAAACATGGAATGATGCTTCAAACTGATTCTATTTTAAACTGAAAGCACTGTGTAAAAGCAGGATGGTAAAACATGGGTGCACCTGCTAAAACAAGCCAATTAAATATTTTCCCATTAGCAGTAACAGCATGATTACTCTAAGTGCTACGAGGGCTTCAGTGAACATAACATCCTGCTTTAACTCCTGTAGCTCCCTGGAGACAAGCTTGCAATGTCCAAAAAAAAAAAAAAAAAAAAGCACACATTACAGATTCCTGGTCATATTCTGATGTTTGCATTTATATGCATGCTCTGAAAGCCATCAGATAACCCAGTGGTGTAATAGCTTGGCTAAAGGAGGAGATAAGACCAGGAGAAGAGTTTTAACCCTAAGTCCAGCCTGTGAGCATGAGAGCCACTATTCAGGACGAAGCAACTAAGATTATGTATTAGAGACAACACCACCATATTTATAGAGCACTTAAACTACAGCAACAAGGCTGAACAAAGTATTGTACAATAAAGAAAGGGAGTACAGGGTGATTAAAATAGAAAAACACAACAAACCAGAAATCTTCAGGGGAAGTAAGATATCATCCATCCATCATCTTTACCCACGTCTTCCTTTCTGGGTTGTGGGGTTCACTGTTGCCCATATCCAGCAGTCACCCTGGATGGGTCTCAGTCCATCACAGAGACACATGGAGACAAACGAGACAAACAATCATTCACTCTCTCACTCACACCTACGGACAATTTAGGCACCAATCAGCCTAACATGGATGTTTTTAAACTGTTTGAGGAAACCGGAATACACGGAGAAAACCCATACAAACACGAGGAGAACATGCACACTCCACACAGAAAGACTCCAGGTCCAAACCGATCTGAACCCAGGACCGTCTTGCTGTTTCGAGCTTCCAAACGTTTTCAAATAAAGCCAGAAACAGTGGCTGGTTTTTATCCCGATTTGCTTTTTGAAGAAGAAGAACTCGCTGAACACAGTGACTGTTACTTCGTTTGAAAGACCGACTCCTGCTACAAAAACAAACGTTCCCTCGTTTAAAGAGAGAGACTCTGGAGGCCAGAGAAGGGAAGCCAACTTTGTCACTATATTTAAGAAGAATTCAGACCCGTCTAATGACTCTTTAAAAGGCTGTGAGTGACAAATCAACATTTTCTGGTGTTATTAGAAACTTTTGACTAGAGCTCAACCGATATGGAAATTTTGGCCAGTACATGCACCGATATTGGGAGGGGAATGTTAATGCTGATAAACGACATATTGGCTGAAATGTTTGAGCTTTGTCCACCCCCAAGAATCTCCGTAAACAGCAACCTGTTTTAACACTTGAAGTCGTGAAACAGTCTTCCTAACGTGCGTTCATTTTGTCATTAGTGCGTTCTAATAATAATGCGGTCACTATCTTCCACTGTTCACCATAAAGTTATCAAGTGTGTTACAAGAATATAAATTAAACAAAGAAACATCCTTCATTGTTTAAACAGTCGTGTATGGTGAAGGACTAATTCGTATTGACTGCCACAGCGTTTTTCTTTTTTTTTTGCAGAGAAGTAAAGATTTCAGGCAAACAATGCATTTCATTGAGGACAACAAAGATACTGTAACGTTACTGACAATGACATATTTTACCTCCACGTTAGATTTATTGTTCTGGATAAAGTTTACAAGGCAATAGCCTATGCTAGTTTAACCGAACGTTAGCTTGCTAACTTGAGATGTACGCAGCTAATGACAAGCAGGTTGGAGAATTGAAGAGAATTTATTATTGCTGATATTTTTTTATTTCACTGATGAGTTACAATAAACTTACCATGCTCAGTTTGGCAAAATACCTTACACAGTATTTAGTTGCTCCCTGCTTCAGCTGTGCCGTGAGTCAAATGTGTAGCATGGCCATGACTTGAAAGTAGTCCGCATGCGCCCTCTGCTGGATACATTTTATAATTACGCCATTTGCAAGTAAGGATACGGCTCATTCCCAGTATTTTAAGGGTGAAAATTAGAAGGGTTTACATCGGCACATAATGGGCCAATTATCACCGATACCAATATGTCTCCAAATGCCTATATCGGCATAAAATCTCGGCCTAAAATATCGACCTTAACGATATATCGGTCAGACTCTACATTTAAAAACTAATTTAAAAACACCGTAAGCTCCTCTCCTGTCCCAAATCACTAACAGACGTCCCAGTCCAGCACATTGTTCCTCCCAGCTGCAGCCAGAGAAGGAGTTGTTCCCCCATCTGTGTACAGACTGCAAATAAATCAGGCATTGCCACCACTGGCTGATCTTGTCTGGTTTAGTCACGGCCAGATTTTACAAACCATTAACTTAAGTAACAAATAGAAACCAAACCATACAAAAAAGTTCAAATAAAAATAAAAATTCACAAAACAAAACAGAAACAAATACCTCAAAGTGTTACAAATTACATGCACATGGCCAGTTGTGCAGATTAGGTGATGACGTCATGCAGCAACGTCTAAAGACTTTCAGGGAAGGCAGTATCTCCTTTCCTTAATGAGGAGTTGGAAATGCTAAGAGGCTAAACAAAACAACTCAAGATTTCGCTCCTTTTACTTTTTTTACACTTGGTATTCTGGTTAAAAATGGTAGATCTCACACAGTTGGCTGGACCTAGAAATACCCGTTTAAGTGGCAGCTTGTACTTAAATAAAACAAGCGGTACGCCGATGTCTCCGGGGATTTAAACAGTGAATGTCTGTAGTTTTGTAGATGTGTTTTCTGGACTGGAATTGAACAGGGAATGCAATGAAACCTTGATGTTTCTGGCACAAGATCTTCAGATGGGTAGGAGTTACACTGTGTAGAAGAACAGGCGAAGTTTGTTTTGTTTTGCTTGAACGAGGCAACGCAGAGTGATGGATCCTGGCAACCAAAGTTTTTAGCGGTCAGCTTAAGTGTCTTTATGAGATACACCATGGATGGCAATGTTTCTGCGTAAGCAAACTGAGCTGTGCCCACTCTTGCGGCCCCAGGTGCAAATAATTAGTAAATCAAACAAGCATTGGGTTCCCATTAGTGCTGATGAAAGTTAGATCCAAGGAAAATTATCCACTGCAGATATGTATTCATCTTAGTTTGCCTGAATACCAAATAAAGACTTTTATTTACCTCAAAAGTTAATCGTAAACTTCTGTTACCAGTTTTCTTGGCTGACACGAAAGGGTTTCACACTGAGTAAATCATTAAAACAGCGGATATGGAAGGTGTCCAAGTCTGCTGTTAACTTGATATGCATGGTTTTATTGCTGCAGAAACAGCAAGGGGGGAAAGATTACCAAGATACTCACTTTGGAAAAAATGCCGTAGCATTCAACATTGTTATTAAAATTAGTTTTACTGTGTTGTGCTGCGCAGCAGGGATCCACTGCTGACGCCTGAAACTACGAGTTACTGCCCGTTAACTCAGCTGAACGTACAGAACCAAGTGTTTCTGATAATCAGGCTGCTCCACTGCTGATTCTGTTCAGCCTTTAGAAGTCTATTAAAGGAGTAGCTTTGAAGTGAACTTCCCTTCCCGTTTCTATTTTTACCTTTGTCTAGGAGACAACAGTTTCATTGTTTTCAGTCTTCCGCCGCTGTGTTTCTGGAGGGCCAATAAATATGTTGTGGTTGGAGACCGTTTCTACCAGAGGGGACTGGTTCAAGCATTTATTCTCTAACGATAGAGTCGGAGCTTGGATTCATGGCAATATGCAGTCACATGTCCAAGTGTCCCTAGACCGTGAACCCCTCCAACATGCCCCACGGCTCCGAAGCGACCCACATGTGTAGATAACAGCGTCACGTCACGCAGCACGCCGTGTTTACAGAAGGAAATATGGATGCTACACATAGATTCTGAAGTTGCTACACAATCAGGACGTTTAAATTATTTCTGCTATACTTGTCCCGTGTTTGATCTCGCTGCTTCCTGTCTACTCAGGAAGAATTGCACCTCTGGAACGGGAGCAATGTATTGAAAGTAGAAACAAACTCAAGTATTGATTTCATAACGCTAGTATTGATACAATCAAAAACCTTGCTATACCACCATTAATGTCATATGTTGTCATCAAGGACATGGCAAATCTAAAACAACTGGTCATTTTATCTGTATCTGAAGAAATGCAGAGTTTCAAGCTGTAAACTGCATGACGCTGGTACCAATATTATCAATACTCTGATTGCTCCATCCCTCTACCTCACTAATGTATAAGTTGGATGATCTGTGGCATGACTGTTCAGACCGAGGTCACTTTAAAGAACACTGGATATGGATCTGATTCAGTACCACATGTGAAAAAAGTCCTGAGTCAGATTTGAAAATAATGTCATGTTCAGACATGAATCATAAAATATGGTATGGGTTACAAATGAGCAGAAAAGTTGGATTTGGGCAGAGGGACACCTAGCAGAACTTACAAGGCACATTTTTTTGTTAGCTAGCTTGAAGTACTCCTGAACTTTGACCCCCTTTTTCCTTGGAAAACATTTAGTAACTTATTTAATAACTTATTTAGTAACTTAACTCACGTATCTTGTCAGACTAGAGGCATAGAGAACAGCAGTCGTTATTTAAGTTGATACGTATAACAAATTAGAGATAAAGTCCTAATCAGTTTTGTCGGCTACATTAAATAATCACGGAAACAACGTTTGTTATTCGTGTTAAAATCATTTTAACGATTGATGAGCACTGACATCAGGAACAGAAGAACTCTAAACAATAAGTACTGATACAGAATCAGGTCTCTGTGCCTCTTTTGAGCGTCGCTCATCAACGACGATGCCCACAAGGACGTCAGGCAGGATGAGGAGCTCCAGTTGACAGGCGTATAATTCATGTTACACAGCAACATTCCTGTTTTATTCATGAGCACTCTGGCACAGAGCCTGGATATCCAAACCACATTTATTGTTGGCACTAAACAGCCTTGTTTGTCCTACATCCTTAGCTGCAGTAGTGAAAAGCATAATGTTCTGCACACAAACGCTGCAGATATCTTCATCTCATGAAGCATTCGTGGAACTGACAGGCAGCGTTAGATCTGACAGAGAATTCAACTGGAGCTCCAATTTATCGGAGGCTTTAAGACTAATGTCTTCTCAATCCAGCGCTCTGATCCTTAAAAAAGCCCTCCCTGTCCTCTATTAGTTAAAAAAGGCATTCCTTTGCAGCATCTTTTTTATGGCTTTTCATTTCTTAATTGTTAATTTCTCCTGGCAGATCGAGCTCTTTGCAAGTGGCATTTCCTTTCATCCGCTCGAGACAGCACGACTGATTGAACCTGGAAATGGAAATGACTCACCAGGAGATACGTGTGCTTTTATTGGTGTTCTCTGACATTTTTTGTGTTCATTCTGGGGCGTATCTCATCGTCACAGACCCCAAAGACCGATTTACGTGTTGTAGATCTTCCTTTTAGAGTGAATCCTTCTCAGCTCAGTTTTCTTCTGCACTATCAGCCTGAGAGCTTCCTCCATAAAGATCATTCACATTAAAGCTAATGGGATTTATTTGGACTCATTACAGAGCCACCTCCTTGAGCTAACACACCCGGGGTTGTTCTGGTCTTCTCAGAGGTGGCTACAACATAAACTGTCTTTATGGTTCTCTTACTTAAACTATTCTGCAACATTACTGATGTTTGTTGACTTTGTTGACTTTACCACACATCAGAGTTTTTAAGGTTTTACCTCAGGAACAAAAAAGTGGTTCTTTAAGGTCAGAACAAGATTATTAGTCCTCTTCTTTTTTTCTTGTACTTCTTTAAAAACACTAAAAAAGAAGAATTTAGAGCGTCAAAGTGCACGTAAACCGGTTCTTTATGAGTAACTTCTTTCAGTTTATGTTCCTATTTGATGTACAGTAGATTAGATCAGTGGTTCTCAAAGCTGAGGTCAGGACTCCACTGTGGGTCATCTCCATCTCCATATTCTGCCACTTATCCGTAGTTGGGTCGTGGAGGCAACAAGTTCAGGAGAAACCCAGACATCCTTCTTCCCAGCGACACTTTCCAGTTCGTCCTGGGGGACCCCAAGGTGCTCCCAGACCAGAGAAGATACACAATCCCTCCAGTGGGTTCTTGGTCTTCCCTTGGAACTCCTACCAGTGAACCACCTCAACTGATTCCTTTCGATGTGGAGGAGCAGCTCTACTCTTGACGGAGCTCTTCATCCTGTTTCTAAGACTGAGCTCGACAAACCTATGAAGGATATTGATTTCATCCGCTTGTATCCAGGATCTTATTCTTCTGGTCATGATCCAAACCTCATGACTACAGGTGGGGGTTGGAACGTTGACATACTGGTGGGGGGGCAGTGTATGTTGTAGGAACATTCTGATGCAATCAGGGCATTTTTATTGAGGACTGGATTATCTGCCTCCCTTTGCTTTTCTAACACGCAGATTTTAACTGTCATCATGTTCATTTGAGTCTTATCTGTGCATTCAAATGAAATAACGAAATTTTAATTTGGTATTAGTAAACATAAAATACTTATTAGTGCAATAACTAGACAACAGAGAAACAGAAGTTGCATGTTTGATTTTAAATGAAAGCAAATAAATCAAACGATTTTTGTTTAACATCATAAAACTGTATTTTTTTCCCTTAAGGTTTCAAAATCCCATACCAGCCTATTTGTGATATTACACATGGTTATGTTCCCACATTAATAAATCTTCAATAGCTATAATTTATGCTTTTTTACAGTGCTTCATGCAGCTCTAAGATTTTACTGTTTTTATTGCAAATACATAAAGGTGTATCAGCCAGGTTTTTTTTTAATTTGTGCAGTATTTACTGAAATACAGTAGTCCCTCGCTACGTCACGGTTTTTCGCGGGCTCACTCTATTGCAGTTTTCAAAATAGGATTAGACATGAAACACATTTGGCTGACTGATGGATGAGCTGCACGATCGTCATGGAATTTATATTTAAAATGAATTATTTTAAATTATTTAGCACCTGCTCCATCTGTGTGCAGCCCAGAGCTGCAGAAAAAGCTTCCTCTTGCATTGCGTCATATCTCTGCTCTGCAGCGGTGAAGTGGGCGTGGCTGAGAGCATTGCTGGATGGCAGTGCAGCCGGAAGCAGAGAGCTGAGTTCATGCCTTGCTGTGCGTTTAGTTTAGAAACATTGTTGAGAATATTGCAAGAAAGAGCACAGAATGTCATGATGTCAGCTCCCTGCCTCCTCTCAGTCACCTGCAAGTGCTCTTGGCCACGCCCATTTCTCCTCTCTGCACAGAGAACAGCTGATCAGCTGCAGGAAGAAGCTTATCCTGCAGTATGGGCTGCACAAAGGTGCAGGAGGTGCTAAATTATTTAAAATAATTAATTTTAAATAAAAATTCCGTGCCGATCGTGAGGCTCATCCATCAATCAGCCAATTGTGTGTCATAAACTGCTATTTACTATACTACTATTCCTACTTCATGTTTTTTCTCTTATCGCGGGGCTTCTTGTTACGGATGCCCCGCGATAAATGAGACTACTGTATTCAATTGTTTCACCAGGTCAGAAACTGGTTGTCTTTTCTAACAGGCATTCATTTATTTATGTTTCTTTCCGTTTTAGACTTGCAGAGTAATGTGTTCCTGGAAACGAATAAATGCAAAGTAACAAATGGCGCTCTTGCAGCTTTCTGCTTTTTATAATGAAATGTCATTTATCAGAAAAGGCACGCTCGTTAATCGCACCGAAAACCAGAACGCTGCTTTGGAACCTCTCCTTTTGTAGAAAAATATAAATATTCATGACAGTTTAGAGTATTTTATTTTATTACTTTTGCAGGATTGTGACTAAAGAAGATCCATTGCATTAAAAAAAGGGAAGAAGCTCTGTTTATTGTGTAAATGTCCCAAATTTGCTTTGGCATGTTTTTTGTTGCCACAGTTTGAGCTGCGTCAGAACCGGAGCTCTGATGAGAAAAATGTTTGTGCTCGGTGACTTCTCCTTATTAGAACCTGAGGCAGAAAGGCAAAAGGCTGACGTTAAAATGATTGCCTGTCGCTGCGTATTTGTCTGTTGGGATTTTAATACAACTTTCAGTAATTAATCATCGGCTGTACCTCTACAGCTGATTAACTTTTGGAGTCAACCTGATTTAAGATGGTCACCACAGCTAATCAAATTGAGAAAACAAACAAAAAAGCTTTTTTTTTTTGTCTGCACTCTTCTGCAGGGGTAGTCACAGTGAGCAAACGCTTGCATAGATTTTCCTGTCCTGATGGATTCTGGGCTCAAACCTGCAGCCTCAGACAACAGCACTGACCACCAGACTACCGTGGCACCAAACACAAAAATTATTCAAACCTTGGTGTAGTAGTATCTGAGAGTCTCCCTCAACACAAACGTTAGGGTTGGGCAATATGAGCAACAATTATTATTGCAATATTTGACTAGCAGTTAAAAAACAGACGTTCAACAATCGTGATGTACCGTAATTTCCGGACTATTGAGCATACCTGAATATAAGCCACACCCACTAAATTTAAAAAGAAAGCTGATTTTGTGCATATATAGGCCGCACTTGTCTGATGAAGGAGTTCACGTTGTAACATGAGATATTTACACTGAAAGATCAGAAAGATTGAGCATGCGTCAGGATGTTACACAGAAAGACTTTTTAAAACTTTTAATTAGTTAATTTCTCGCCACTAGTCATCCAGGCCTCCCACTGAGCTTGGAGTGTCACCTTAAATGTATGATTCACCAGGGGCCATTCTAGAAACTGCCCTTTAGGGGTGCTTAGCCCCCAGGGCTGACATTGGCTCTTGGCTTGAACAATGTGGTAGCCATTGGCATCAGAGGCATTCATAATGTTGGGGGGGGGGCATACTGGTGTGGAGTGGGGGAGGGGTCTGTGGGGGTCCTCCCCCAGAAAATTTTGAATAAAACAGATGCCATTTCCTGCATTCTGGTGTATTTTAACAGGTTGCTAAACATCTTTATTTACCTCCATACATAAACACTTAATTCAATAACTATTTCAGAGAGCTTGGCACAACAAGAAGCTAGCAACACGCAATATAGACGTGCTAGCTAAGATGCTACAGACGTAGTGCTCTGCTTTATATTACACAACCTAATAAACACTTTGTACAACATCAATTTAGTGTTAACTGATCATAACAAGCAAAGACTAAACCTATGCAACCAGAAGTTAAACATACAGAACACACAGAACAAAGCGCAACTAGCTTTAAACATTAACCTCTAATTTAACCATTAAGCATACTGTACAATGTAATTATGACAGAAAATGGAGGATTAACTTGCAGTTACCTTCGTACAGATGAGCATGTGGTACTTCCTGTTCATCACTGTTGTATTCAGCTGCTCATGAGGTCAGCCGCAGGACTTTATCATATTTTACATATTTCTAGACTCAGTTTAGGTTTTGGAACTGGAATAAACTGTATTCACCCTCTAAAGCAGGGCTGTTCAACTAAACTGATCGGGGGGGGGGGGGCACAGTTACTGAAAGTGAGCAGCTCAGGGGCCGGATATCCTGCAATTAAAGCCATTATTAGGGATGCACGATATTATCGGCATGGTATCGGTATCGGCTGATATTAGCGTTAAAGTTCAAAATCGGACATCGGCCATTCCATTAAAATTACTCGCCGATATAAAAGGCACTGTTTTTGCCTGATGACGTTGCAGCGGCAACAAAATACAAGACATTTGTACGTCGTGTTAGCCCAGTTAGCATGATTAGTCTTAGGGCACAAGGATAGACAAAAACTTTGAACTTAAAAAGTCTGTCCTTCATGCACAGGAGTGCAGAGGATCCCACACTGCAGCTATAGGAACCTGGAACAAGCCTCCACAAGTGAGGCATCACTGTAGGTGACTAATGCCAATAAATAACATTTAACACTTTTCACTTAATATAAGTTAAAGTGCTATGCATATCATATGGCTGTTACTGAGTACATGTCACCAGTTCTTACAGCTGTTGCACACTTTTTGTATCAAATAAGCCCAAAAAGAAGGCTATGTTCTGACAAAGTAACAAAATATCAGTATCGGCATTAGTTAGCCAAATAAGTTTAAACATATCGGCATATTGGATATTGGTCAAAAATCCAATATTGTCATTGGACAATAGTGATTATGTGAATAAACCAAGTACAATGATCTGTTACCTTTTAAATTTGTTTGCATTGAACAATAAATGCAATAAACAGACAAACCCTGAACCGCCCAAAATATATATTTATATATATATATATATATATATATATTTTTTATTTTTATTTTTTTACTTTGTTTTTCAGGGGTAGTGAGTTCAAATTTAGGGGTGCTTGAGCACCCCCACAAAGAGGCTAAAATTACCATTGTGATTCACACTTATGTAGAGTGGCAGCAAATTATTTGTTGTGCCCCCAGGTAAGGGAGGAGAGAACAGGTCACAGTGGACCAATGTAACCAAGTTTCATTGGTCCACTATGACCTGTTTGGTAATTTCATTGGTCAGATTTTTTTTTTAAACTTTTATATATACAGGTAGTCTCGTTGGACCCCACCCCCACAAGAGAGACATGTATTGGGCAGCTATGTGAGCGCCCGGGTGTGACGAGGCTAAATGTTTTGGTGGCATGAAGCTTGTTAGTCTGTCAACAAACAAAAAGATAAATAGATTTTGTCACAGCATCGTATACGCCACAGTGTTTAAAGTGTGTGACAAAAGTAGCGACTTATATTCTGGTAATTACGGTAGTCATTTTGATATTGCATGAGGGAAGCACCCAGCCCAAACAAATCTCATATTGTTACAAAGATGATTGGACCTGCACAGCTGTATCACTTCTATTTCTGATCAAAACATATGTCTTAAAACTGTGGCATGAAAAGCAGCTGGTGATAATGGGTCCTCAGTCCTGGTCCTGGGGGGCCACTGTCCTGCATGAGTGGTTTCCCTGCTCTTCAGTAGATCTTAAAGCTCTGCAGAAGCCTGTTAGTCACTCACTCATCCAAATGAGGTGTGTCGAAGCAGAGGAACATCTAAGACAGGTGGGATATTGGCCTCCTCCCCAAGGACTAGGATTGAGGACCACCTGTACAGACTTTAATGTTGCGCTTTCTGCAGAATTCCCACGCACGAACCTTGTCGGGACTCACACAGAGGTCCTTCTGGTCTTTAAAGTTTCTGTTCCAGCTGTGCCATCCTTCCCAGGCTTCTTTCTTCTGCCGTGCTGTTTCACCCCTGAGCGTGTCCCCCACATCTGTCACAGCCTTCTCCTTTCTTCCAAGAAAAGACAGAGATGGATGTTAATCACTTCTCGTGTGTGCTCACCCGGCCTGATCTACAGGCCTCCCCTCCCTTTAAAGCTGATAAATGAACGAGCTGCTCCTCACTTCTGCTGTTCGTAATGTACCTGAGCTCATTAAAGCTGACACCGGGCAGAGTCGGTTAACACGGCACCTGACACGAAGAATAATGCACGCATTAAGATTTGTAAAGCAAACAATGAGGTGGTTTCTGCTTGATTGAACTCTCCGATGTGAACCACAATAACGAGTCTCCTCAGATATTCATGAAGTTTTCTCAAAGTGCAGACAAACAGGATGCTCAGCATCATCAGGCACCGACAATAGACACCCCATATTGATCTCTTTCTGGCCCCAAACCATTTATTTACTCTGCCAACAAAAGGTGTCAGCTACAGGAGAACATTTTACACAAAATACTTTTTTTTTTTTAAGTCTCCAGAGCTCATTTTCTGATTCTTTGTGCAGATGAATGGTGTCTTAAATAAATATTTAACTGGCTGAATACAATTTAGGTTGCCCCATCCTAATCCATATTTGTAAAATCTGTCATTGCTTTGGGTTAATGTGTTATAATGTTATAGCTCAAACACAAACTTGAGTTCAGGAAAGAAAAAACACACAATTCTGCAAAGAAAATACTGCTGGATATATTTTACAAGCTGGACTACAGCAGGAAATAATTTGTCTAATAAGCTGCTGCAGATATTCAAAGTTAAATATTCTTATTTGCACTATTTCATAAAAATGTGTCTTTTCTCATTGATGGTGGAATTTTTTTTTTTTTAAATGTGCTTTTTGTAGTTTTTATAGACTGTAAATTACCTCAGAGGAGAAAAGTTATTTTGGTTTGGTTCTCACAGGGGTTCCCAAACTTTTCCATGCCATGGCCCCCAAACAGCATTAGCTTCTGGCTGAGACCCCCCTCATAAACCCACAAACAAACAATACTACAAAATATGTAAAGAAACATCAACTTTTAGAATGTTTTAACTTTTATTCACTATAGTCAATTGATTATTACGGCTGCTGAGCATAAAAATGTTATTAACTAACATGTTTTAAACACTGTATTATATTCCTATTGAAAAAAACAACAACTTTTTAATAAACTGTTGACCAGAAGAAGAAAACAAAAAAAACTCTAACCTCTCTCTCGAGCATGTGTATCTGGAAATGACAAATACAGATTGCCCTAGTGGGCAATTTTTATTATTATTATTACTATTTTTTATTTTTGCTTTTTTAAATCTTCTTCGATCCAGCCCTCTGGGGGCCCCCTGGCAGTTTCCCAGGGGGCCGCGGCCCCCACTTTGAAAAACACTGCTCTAGAAGATCTGAGAAAAATCCTAGTTTCAATTTTTGAGTTTCCTCCATTTTTGTTTGGGGGAAGCTGGACTGGATTTAATGGTGAGGAAATGAGACAGAAAACTGAACATCACATGGAGTTAAACACTCTTTGTCAAAAAAAAAAAAATCACTTTAAACTGATCTGCAGCTCATTCTGGAGACGACACAAAAGAGAGAGCAGTCGATAAACTGAGTATGACAAAATATTTCTAATAATCTTATTTTGTTGTTGATTAAGCTGGGTTTGGGATAGTTTGGAGCATTTTTTTTAAATATAACTAGATAAATTGTATTTCCTGTGAAAATACAGTGTGATTGATTATTGCTGAATGATTTTTGCTGAAAGCTGCTGAAGAAGTTGAAATCAAGCTGAGAAGCTTTAATGGATAAACTTCTAATGTGAGTTTAATCTGAACAGCTATTAGTTGAAAGCAGGAAAATAAAAGCTGAAAGCAGCAGAAACTCCAGCAGGAATGTGTAGAAAAGGCTGAATGGAGCAGAATAAACTAATAAATTACAGAAAATTTGAAACCATCAAAAATTCTGAAATGAGCAGCAAAAAGCTAAAATTAGCAAAAATATGGCTAAAAAATGGCTGAAATTAGCAGAAAGCTGCTGAAAGAAGCTAAAATGTTGAAATTAGTCGAAAGAATCACAAAAGGCAGAAATACAAAAAAAAAGAAAAGCTGAAAAAGGCCAAAATTTGCAGAAAAAAGCTAAAATGCAGAAAAAAATTCAGTTTTTTTAGATAGAAGCTGAAAAAATGAGCAGAAATAAAAACTCTGAAATAGGCAGAAAGAAGCTGAAATGAGTTGAAGGAAGCTGAAATTAGCACAATGGAGCTAAAAAAAAGCTGAAGCAGAACAAAAGCTGAAACAAGCATTAAAAGGTTTTAAACTGCACAAAGGCTTTGAAGGACGTGGAGAGAGCTCCATCCGTTTTCAAAGAGAAAAACATGGACGACAAAGCTAAATATTGCAAGTAAAAATTGCACAAACATTAAAAGTCTTGGCAGGAATGTCCTGAATGAGCTGAATGTTCTGATAAATGAATTGTTGAAATATCACAAAAATTACAGAATAAGTTGCGGGACGAAAATCGTACAGAAGAAAAAACAAATTGCAACCGTGAGAATAATTTATAAACATTCACACAATTACGAGTTGGATCAGTTGCACAGCCCTAACTTCAAAGTAAAGAAGTGAAGTGCTGGATATCACGACTCCGTTATGGATTAGCAGAAACCTGGTTTATTATATTATGTACTGTGGCTACCAGTCACTGACGTTTCACTGATCATGTACAACAAATGAGAGGAAACAGGTGCAGTGTGCCTCGTGATCGTCACACCTGGGGGGAATCTATGGAAACATCGGCAGCTTGTTCAGAAATGGGAAACTCAGTTTGGTTCTTGTGTTCCTCAGGACACATCAGGGAGTTTAAACTCAGGAAACAGTGAAGCATCCCGACCTTTAGGCTGAGCCACTAAATCAAGACGAGCCAGGACGAAGCCTGGAGATGCCTGTTTAGTTACCCTCAAGGCTATTTCCTGTCACAGCTCTGCCGAACACTGACAGAGATGGATGAGTTCCTGGTAGATAGTTTTGGCCAGTGGCCCATCTATGCAATGGACTTTGAAATTACCATGAGATTTGTCTTTCCTTGTGCGAGAGAAGTCCAGATAAGTTTATGTTGCAAGTGTGGGCTCAAGAGTTGGGTAAAAAAATAAGATGGCATTTACCGTATTTTTTGACGTATAAGTTGCTCCGTAGTATATGTCGCATCAGTCCACAAAAGCATCATGAAGAGGAAAAAAAACATATATACCATATTTTTCACCCTACAAGTCGCAGTTTTTTGCATGATTTGCATTCGCTGCGACTTATAAGCCGAAGCCACATATTTATGGATTTTCCCATATTTATAAACCAATTTTTGGCTGAGATATGACCGTTCTCATTCATTCTGACTGAAAATATTGAACACTACCATTTTCAGCCACTAGATGGGAGTCGAGTAGTATGGCACGTTGTTGTATCATGTAATAGGTAAACATGGCTATTAATAACACAATCGGCTTGCCTTAGCTTGACACCATCGTTTGCCTGGAGCAACCGTCAAATCAGGTTCATTTTGCTGCGTCGCCCTGACGAAATGCAGCTAATTTTATCACTGAAGTGCATTTATTAAGTAAAAGTTTAACTGAGACACCTTTACTATAAAGTCAAGCAAACAAATAATTGTTTTTACGTGGTTCTCTTGTTAAATTTCGAAGAAATGTACAGCGAGTCTTCCTCTGTGCGTTCATGTTTCTGCATATCGGCTTTTGAAAATGCACCTGATTTGACCGTCGATGTACATTTATTAAAGAAAAGTTAGACTGAGACACACCTTTGCTATAATTTTGAGCAAACAATTATTTTTAAGTGTAAATCTAGTTAAATTCTTGCTAAAGTCCTCCCGTGCACGCCCCTGCGGCCACCATTTGGCAGCCAATCGATTTTTGGCACAACACTGTCCCACATTTCCAGGTTCGGCTCAAATTTCTGGGTTGTCATCTGTGACGCGTAAAAAATGCGATACGTCAGCAGTGACGCATACTAGATGCGACGTATACGGCGAAGCAACGTATTTATGGATTTTTTCCACTGTATTAGACATATATGGACTGATGTGGCTTATAGGGTGGTAAATGGTAAATGGACTGTACTTATATAGCACCTTTCTATCTGATCAAGATTCTCAAAGTGCTTTCCACTACAATCTGTGCCTCATTTACCCATTCATACAGCACTCTACTAGATCTCTACAAAGCTAATTGAACAAATCATTCTAAAGAGACTAATCAGAGCTTTATCACATTCATGCACTGATGGGACACACATCAGAGGCAATGAGGGGTTCAGTGTCTTGTCCAGGGACACTTGGGCATGTGACTGCTGGTGGGTTCGAACCCCCAATTCTTGCATTGGAGGACAACTGCTCTAATCACTCAGCCACATCCTCCCTGACTCAGCCGCAGCCTCCCTGGTGTGGGTGGTGTGACGGGTACAGCGGAAAATACAGTAAGTTGATTTGGTGTATAAGTCACATTTATTATCCATCACCGCTGACCTGTCACGTTTATTATGCATTTATTTAATGGTCAAAACAGCTATAATTTGCCTGGGTGGTGCGGCACCATCCATCCATCGTGGCCAGAGCCACTAGCTCTCCAGCGTTCCTCTGCTTGCACCAGCTGAGTGAAGCAATCACGCACGGGAGGACTCACTGTTGCAGTTCTTAGAAATTTGAAGCGAAATTTGAATTTGTCCAATGCAACACAGAGTGACGGATCCTGGCGAGTGAAGGGAGCAATTTTATCCACCACCAGGTGCAATGGTGGAGCCAGGAGCTGGCCAATGGTGGCCTTGGCCACCATAGATTAATCTTCAGGCACCCAAAGGGCCACATTTGAAGAAACTACTTTAAGCAATATAAAAAATATCTTCGCTGTTTCTAGGACTGAACTCTTTTGGACTGACATCTCTGAGGTTGTTCCTGAGATTTTTTGGAGCCACTCTTCCAGTTTGGGGGTCATAGAATCGAGTTCTCCACTGATCACCTGGGACTACTGATGGTTTGACTCTCCACAACTTCTGTATTTCCTCTTTCAGACCATGGTATTTCTCAAGGGTCTTCTGCTCCTTATTCTTGATGTTAGTCATGTGAGATTGCTACACCCCTGCCTTCTTCTCTTGCTGGTCGACAACCCCAACATGCGGTTGGTTAGCCATCACCTGCTTGTCAGTCTAGATCTGGAAGTCCCATAGTGTCTTAGCCCTTCTATTCTCCAACACCATGCATGTATTTTATTTTCTCGTGGTGGCTATCTTGGATTTTGTTGTGGCAAATCGATCATTTATAGTTACCTTTCTTATATCTAGATCAGTGGTCTGCAACCTTTGGCTTTGGAGCCACATGTGGCTCTTTGGTTCCTCCACAGCAGCTCTTTCAAGCTTTGACCAAAACTAACATAAAACTTAATTTTATTGGATGTTGTACAAACAACAAAAAATAAACAGATTTAGCATCCATCCATCCATTATCTTTACCCGCTTATTCCATTTTTGGGTCACGGGGGTTGCTGGTGTCCATGTCCAGCAATCACTGTGCGAGGGGCGGGGTACACCCTGGACGGGTCTCCAGTCCATCACAGGGCCACATAGAGACCGACGAGACAAACAACCATTCGCTCTCTCACTCACACCTAGGGACCATTTAGAGTTACCAGTCAGCCTAACATGCATGTTTTTGGTCTGTGGGAGGAAACCGGAGCACCCGGAGAAAACCCACGCATGCACGGAGAGAACATGCAAACTCCACCCAGAAAGGCCCCTGGACCGGGGTTTGAACCAAGGACCTGCTCACTGAGAGGCAGCAGCTCTACCAGTTGCGCCACCGTGCTGCCCACAGATTTAGCAGTTTTTCTATAATTTATTTTGCAAATATGTGAATACTGGAACTATAGTACAGGGAGTAAAACATAATTTAACTGTATGCTTTATTTCAATACTTAATTTTTCCACAATTAAAAAAAATTACATAGGTCTGCATAGTTCATATTTTTTATTCATTAAAAAAAACTACCCTTTTTACAAGAATCTGATCTTTTCATTTGTCTTAAATTGTAAAAATATCAATAGATGTTAAAATTCTTTGGGTATTTTAGCTTTATAATGTCACCCCTAGTTGCCACTAAAGCCCCCTCTAACAAACCTAAAGTTGCCCATGGGCCACCAGTTGATAATCACAGTTATAGCATGTTGTTGCGGCTCTGAACACTTTTAATTTAGTGAACGAAGGCGTAAAAATGGCACTTTTGCTCATAAAGGTTGCAGATCCCTGATCTAGATGCAGCCGCACAACAAAATGAAAGTTGACTTATTTTTCAAATCATCCAGTTAACAAGTATAACATATGTGTATGGTGGCAGCCATCTTAGATTTTAACATGGGAACCCAATTTTCAAAGGGAACCGTTCCGCCTCCTAGATATAGCCACAAACCAAAATGGAAGTCAGAATCTCATTTAATTTTTGAGTTATGCTCACAACTCGGGCAGACAGAGGGTGTTTTCAATTCCCCCTTTTTGCTCTGCGATGGGGGACAAAAAGAATCATGATCCATATTCGCCTGCTTTTGTCCCACTTTCATGCTCTAAACTGATACGTTTGGAGTTAGTTTGTTGCTGCTGTCAAAAGTCAACCGATAATAAGCAGACGCAGTCCCCTAAATCCAACATCCCAGACAGGGCCACCAACAGAAAACATAGACTTTTCTCTGAATCCACTCACCTGCAAGGTAAACATTTACAAAACGGCTCATTTATTTAAACCTAGACTCAAACAAGCATCAGCTCAGCGACAAAGACAAAAAAAGGATTAGTTCGGCTTAGAGTCTAATCCTTTGCTGTGTGTATTTGATGCTGAACGTCTGAAATCTCAAGAGAAAACTGTAAAAGAAAAAAGAAAACGACGCTTCAGGACACAGAACGGTAGGTAGATGTAAAAGTACGTTGTTTTTATTCATCCTGATTCAGGGAGGTGTGCCGATGTTCAATCAATAACACAAATCTTCATGTTTGTTTTGCTTTTCTTCCAACCTTCAAGCTGTGTGCAAACTGCAGGAGGAGCCAGGTGATTTCACGTCATCCCAGCTTGACTGCGCTTGAGACGGCCTCTCCGTTAATGTTTCAACTGGGTCAGATTGAGCCTTAAAGATGGCTCAGGCTCGCTCTTTACTGAAGCGCACACAATCTGATGCAGTAGGCATTTACTGCGGAAAAAAACTTTTCAGTATTTATGTGTGTGTGTGGTTGGAAACTATTCTGGTCCTCTGAGATGCAGTATTTGACATAATAATAACCACAGTCTGCATCTTTTACATATTTCTCTGCTTTTCAGAAGGCATTCAGATCTGTTTTTTATTCATAAGATGCTAAACCCAATTTCCTGCTCCCTCTGCTTTCATACACTGACGGATACCTGCTGTTCGACACAAACTGCAGAGGAGAAAATGTAAATATTTCCTTCAGATTCTCATATTCGAAGATATCATGTAGCAAATATTTCATCTATTCATAATTTCAGACCCTGCAAGGAATGTAAAATCCATTTTTACATCTGACTGTCTTGCATGTTTAGAGCTTTTAGTTGCAATTTTTATTATTTCTGTTTAGAGTTCATATTTTTTTTTTGTTTGTTTTTTTGTTTTCTGGTTCTTTGATTTGTCCCCTTCTATTCAGTTTTTGTACTTTGTGTTTCTCTGTGCCACCAGCCACTTCTCCGAACACTGTTTTTACAGTCAGTCTCTGCTCCATAGTCTTGCCACGCCCACCTCACCTGTTCCCCATTTGCATTAGTCTCAGCTGCAGCCACCTCCTTTATTAGCTTATTTGTGTCCCCCGTTGCGAGTCAAAGAAGGACAATTGGAAATATCCTTTGCCCAACCATCTGTACATGATTGCAGCATGATAACTTGAAAATAAATGAGGTACTGACTTCCATTTTGTGTCTGCATTTAGCCATAGGAAAGGTTACTATCAAAAAATGGGTTTCCACCTCAAAATCCAAGATGGACACCACCGTGAATACCGGAGTCCCTCACTAATCGTGGGGGTTACGTTCCACACACCCCCACGATAGGTGAAAATCTGCAAAGTAGGGACATTATATTTATAAAGTATTTTAGTATTTATATACTGTATATATATTAAGGCTTTATAAACCCCTCCCACACTTTGCAATGTTCGTAACAATGTTCTAAATTCTCTAAATGCTCTAAAAGATCACAGTAAAAGAGAGCAGACAGACTGAAGCTATGGTTACTGAGCCCCTGGGGGCGGAATGGCCATCGAGAGCACCGGGACATTTCTCGGTGGCCTGGCCTGCTCAGCCACTTTCTGTATTTTTAAAAACTGATTCACTCTTATTTTTCCACCTAAGCATTTTCTCTGATGTTCTACATTTGTTCATCTGAGCTGTTCATCCCTGCTCCCTGAGAAGTAGTGATGGGGAAAGACAGACCCCACCCCGCCCCCTCCTTTCTCTTTCTGAGGCTATCACAGCAGAGCAGAGACACACAACAGGTTGCACTCCTGTTGTGTGTCTCTGCTCTGCTGTGACAGCCTCAGAAAGAGAAAGGAGAGACAAGGGGATGGGGTCTGTCTTTCCCCATCGCCAATAGTGTGTCGCGTACAATCTTACGTTGAAAGCCTGCAAAAGAGTGAGTCCGCTAAAGTTGAACCACAAAGTATCGAGGGACTATATGTAAACAGTCACCCCTGTCATTTGAGGAAGCTATGCTTTCGACTTTTTATATTGCTTAAAAGTAAAATTTCCTCAAATAGTCGGGGTGGCTTAACATTAATCTATGGGGGCCAAGGCCACCATTGCCCACCCCCTAGCTCCTCCATTGCACCGGGTGATGGATAAAATTGCTCCCTCCATTTGCCAGGATCTGTTACTTTGCGCCACCCCGGACAAGTTAAAAAAAAAAAAACTACCTCTGTTCTTCAGTGTAACTCCTCCCAACTTGAATATCTTGCACCAAAAACATTCAGGTTTACCTGCATTCCCTGTTCAATTCTTGTGCAGACAAAAACACTCATCTTGAAAACTACAAACATTCACAGTTGAAATCCGGCTTGTTTTCTCAACTTAAGCATTAATGGGTTCCATGTCATGTTCCTAACGTTCTTCTAGTGTTTCTTCAAGTTTCCTTGTGATCCCCTGCCTTGTACGTTTTCTTTGCTGCCACATCAGCGTATTGTGTTGCTAATATGTATATATATATATATATATATA
>NC_056510.1:8644810-8661755 GCF_014905685.2 Nematolebias whitei | reverse complement strand
CTTGTTGTGTCAGTCTGCATTTTCGGTCTGAATCTACCTAAACTTTTACTGGAGATTTTTTGTTAAAGCTATGTCCATAATAAGTACAGTAGGATATAAATGCATGTTTTTGCATAAATATCAGACCATTAAATTTGTCGTACTTGTGGATGGAAATGAAGCTAATTTAAAAACTACTAGGTGTGCACCAAACATGCCGCCAAACTCACAATTCTCCTTGTTCCCCTGAAAATGTTATCATTCCTTCAACATCTGATATGTTTACTACGTCCCACTGAGAATAACATATAGTTTATAGGATTTGCAAATCATTACATTTTGTTTTTATTTACATGTTCTACAATGTTTTCAGAACTGGGGTTGTACAGAAAAAAAGGCTTTAAACCTTCCAAACACACTGCAGGAAGTTGGTGGTGTTGCAGAATTACATTACAGTTCCAGGAGAGTCAGTCTTCACATCTTCGCAATAAAAATCTAATGGCGTGATAACTAAAATGTTTGATGGCCCAGTTTAATAACAAATCTTTTCATTACGATTATCAGTGATCTCGCTGTCAGAGTTCTAATATTAAGTTGATCGGGCTGAAGTTCTTGCATGTTCAGCTCTGTATTTTGTGGCTGTGATATTTAAAGCCCAGTTCATAATCATCCCACATTTTAATTTAAAGCGGAGAGAACTAATGCACCATGAAGGATGATCTATTTAGAAAGCCTTTGCCTCTGCTTGTCTCTTTAACGCCCTCTTCTGCAAATCGTTTCTATAAAAGCTGGTGCGTTTTGACTGTTTGTTGCTTTAGTGTGCAGGCCAGAGCCGAAGGCTTAAAGATACAGATGGTGGCATGCACTTTCGGTACAAAACTCCTTACATCTGCTCAGTGCAGGCAGAGTTCACACCCGTAGGAAGTAAGAAGAGCCGGAGCGAGCCTGGAGAGCTCCATGTCTCTTATCTACGTCTTCCAGCCTGTTAGCTACTGGATCTGAGCTGCTGCTCACATGTTGGTGTTTGCAGTCAGGATGCTCTTTCAAAAAAAATAATAAAAAGTACAGAAACAGACGGAGATAAAAGTAGTGTTCCAGTTTGTTCAGCTGAGTAGCCATAGTGTCAGGAGTAGCCCTCAGTGTCCTGAAATGAAACGAAACTACAAATGTAAGAGCACATTTTTAGGTATTTGGAAACAACGTCTAAAATTAAATATTAAACTAAAATATTCCTTAAAACATTTTTTGCTTTGGTTCTAAGTAGGATGCGTCTATTCAACAAAGTTAAGTTTGGTCCTCTGGACGAAATGTTTCTTCTTTCATCATCAAGACCTCATCAGTCCGAGGAGCTGCAACAAACTCAGTCTTATAAATAGCTCGGTCGCATAGTGCGTCAACCAGGCTCCTCAGGCTGATGAAGTCTTCTGGAAGATATATGAAACGTTTCAACAGAAATAAACCATCCAGAGGACCTGACTTTACTTTGTTGGATTTTTCTACCTGGATTATTGAGCATGAACTTTGAGAGGACGCATCTAGTTGGCAAACCGCAATAGAATCGCCAAAATGTCTCAAAACATTCGTAGGAGTTCTACGTTTCTCCTTTGAAGTAACAGAGAGTTGCTTGAATTTTGAATCTGTGAGCGATATATTTATTTTCAAAATAAGCGCAGAGTTATTGTGGGCATTTGGAACGGGTCTCATCCTTCTCAGCTTTGTTGTGGGCGTCACAAGTGCACCCTCTTTGGGTTCGGTGAGAGAGCAGTCTCTGCCTCAGGTGGAGGAGTTTCTGTATTTGGGCACCTTGTTCCTGAATGATGGTAGGATGGAGCGGGAGACGAATCAGGGCCTCTTTCTCAGTGATGTGGGTGTTGCTTCGGTCAGTTATGGTGGAGAAAATGTGGAGTTAAAAGTCAGTGCTCTCAATTTACTATGTTCCAACCCTCGCCTGTGGCCATGAGGTTTGGATCAAAATCCAGATTCCTGATCCAAGCAGCTGAAATGAGCTTCCTTCACAGGGTGGCTGGGCTCGATTAGAGAGAGGGTGATCATGCGGGAGCTCGGAGTACAGCTGCTGCTCCTCTGCATCAAATGGAGTCAGTTGAGGCGGTAGGGATGCCTCCTGGATGCATTCTGTTAGAGGTTTTCTGAGCTAGAAGGCCCCGGGAAGGCATTAAAGTCTCCAGTCCCAAACGTCTAAGTAAAAAAATGCACGTCAGTGATGAGGAACGATGATAAAAAAAATAAAAACTGGCTCACATCTGTCTATCTTTATTTTTAACATTTACAGCAGATTCAGTCCAAGCCATGCATATAACATCAGCCATGATTTGGGGAAAAAAAAGAAGCTAATAACATTAATTTCAACAAAGACGTAAAACTGTGCTTTACATTTTTAATTCCTTTTAAACCTAATTACAATTAGAATTGTGATAAAACAACTTTGATATAGTTAAAACTTTGTAACACTTTATTAAAAGTTTTTTTTAAATGATGATAATGATGATGATGAGGATGACTTAAAATCTAAAGCATTTTTACAAAACTTCACATTTTTTCGTTGTTGACATTGACAGATTGCATCAGTTCTCTTTGTTCTTGTAAAAGTTTTTCTTTCCTGAGTAACGTTGACCCCAGTTCTGGGTTTAGGTCTGACATTTCCTCCAAGTCATATCTAAAATCAGACCAAAAAAGTAAAAATAAATAAATAAATAATAAAAAGTTGACTTGGAATTTTAGATGTAGGTTTGGATTTGGAGTCATAGCTGTCGAAACTTGCCATAAAGTTTTAATCCAACTTGCTGGAAGTAAACTATCGAGGTGTCCAGTATTTTTAGCCTTGCTGGCTTTTTAAGTGAAATAGTTCTTAAAAATACATTTATCGCATGAGCATAAGGCACAGTTCACTTTCTGTTTGATATTTTATTTAAAAAAATAAAACAAAAACAGTAAAACTTTGAATCAACATTCACAAACTTCTTAGACACTGGTTGCCATGGTGATTCCCTCCAAGGAGCAAAGAGAGGAGGCGGGGCTATAGTCTGCTCCTTTTATCTGACTAAATTTTATCTGACTAATTTACAGGTCTCTCTTGTAAATGAATCCTCGTGGCTCAATGAGACTAATGATTATAAATAAAGGTTGAATGAATTAATTTTAAACTGAATGGCTTGGTTTTGCTTCTGTGCTGGCATACCGCTTTGGTTTTTTGTTTTTAAATTTCCAGTTCAACTTACGTACTTTAATATCCCATAGATTTATTGAGTCGATTGCATCCTTAAATGTGTTTTCTCTGCTCTACCAAGGCAAACTTTTATTTATAGCTTGAGGATAGATGGAAATGAGATTTTGACGTTGCTTTTCTCCTCTGTTTTTTCGGTGTAATATGTACCCTGGGAGGACAGAAGGCAACCTCACTGTGAGAAAATGCATTTCAGGTTTTTCCCCAGCCACAGACAAAATAAATTTGATCATGTCACCTTTGTTTGGGCCAAAACAGAAATTAAAGTATAAAGAATGACACTAATAAATTCAGGGGGGTCTTTTTTTTTTTGGTAATCAAAGTAGCAAAACCAGGTTTTATTTAACAAAACCTTTCTTATTCATGCATTTTTCTTATCTAAGTGATGTTTCTCAGCAGAAAGTCCCGTTTTATTTTGCTTGAAGTGAACCCGAGAATATTAATGTGTTTTAGACGACTTCAACCAGTGCCACGAATCTGCAGAGCCAAGCGTTGCATATTATGAAGTCAAAACTTCTGTGAACTCTTTACGCTGACTCACATGCAAAAAGTTGCTCATTTAAAATTGCATTCATCTCTGAAAATCATTCCTCACAAGTTCCTCAGGCGATCTTGACATTTACACAACGGTTAGGCACTACAGGGTACTGTGTTGTAGAAAAGTTTGTCCCTCATTTATCCAGACTTTATTCTCAACATTTTCCTTTCCCGCAGCACTGATTTTAACTCAAACACATAAATATTTATCAGAAAAAGGTCAGGGTGCTGCGGCGATTGTTCTAAAGTCTCAGTTTTCACAGGTTTTATTGTTTTGTCAGAAAAGCATGAAATAGATTTTTGTGGAATTTTTGCGACTGATTGATCAAATGTGTTTGTTTGCTTTTGTCCGAACCATTAATAAACTCTGACAGCTCACAAATCTCCACAGCTGGCACCGCACTGTACTTCTGATAACATAAGTGAATAAAAAAGCTTGATAGACTTGAACTGAGATTGCAGCGCCTGAATATCAACATTTCTCATACGTGGAAAGAGCTGACTCAACTTTTCAGTCATGAGTGCACGCGTATAGGGTTGAATATGGTTGCTGATTGCATCTTTGATCATTTGTTGCCTTTTTTCAGAGTGTACCCTGCAAGGGTTTGTGGGTTTTTTACACTGCTCTTTGTATTTTTAACCGGATGTCTGTGTTTAATTTTTAAAAGTGGGGTTCTCTGTTAAGGTTGTTAACAGGTAATAACCAGCCACAATGTTTTAGAGGAGGCTGGCATCTCTACCATCCCTGCCACCACTCACCAGCTCCAACTTTGGTGGCCTGGTCATGTAACCTCCACTTTCGACTTTCAAAGCAAGTCCTTTACTCTCAGCTTGGTGAAGGAAAACATCCCCCAAATGTCCAAAAAAAGACGTTTAATGATAAGATCAAAACAAACATCAAAAAGTTTCATTGTGATTCCCTACTCAGGTCCTCAAGGAACACCATCCTGCATGTTTACTTGTTTCCTTGCTCCAACACACCTGATTCAGTGATTTAATTACTTCCCCAAGTTCTGCAGGAGCATGTAAATAACCCATTTATTCAAACCAGGTGTGTCAAAGCAGGAAAACGACTAAAAGATGCAGGATGGTGTTCCTCAAGGACCAGAGTTGGGAACCATTGAATTATAGACCTTAAAACCTGGGAATAAGTTGCTAAAACAGGGTTAACCAGAGAAAATGTGTCTGTGAGTATGATCCACTATATGATATTGACTTCAGAGTCACAATGGAGAAAGTAGAGCACATCCACCAAACAACGGTAATCCAAACCAGTCACCACAAACATTGCCTCCACTGTACAAGATTATTTGGGTCTGGGATTGGCTTCTATGTCCGTCTGAGAACTGATAAAAGACCAGTTAGGTGAACAGTCATACTCATTCTCAAGTGACTGCCAAGATGTACACCTAGCAACTTGAGTTTACAAAATCAAGGAAATGGTTGTTGGTTTTCTCAGGAAAAACTCAAAAGTATGCTTTGACCTCTAGCAGCCACCAACTAATGGGTAGAGAGAGTTGACTGTTTCTGGGAACGACCTTGCCTTCTAACCTTAAATGGGTGGCAAATGTCAGCTTTATTGTGCAAAAACTTTCACCATCTTTTCAATCAGCTTACCAAGTTTAAAGTGTAAAGTTGGGCTGCTGCACTTGTACAGTTATAGAGAGTGTTCAGACTTTCTCTTCAACAGTATGGTTTGTCAGTTGTTCAGTTAAACACAGGGTTGTCAGAAATGCATCCAGTACTATTGGTCTGAAACATTAATGGCCAGTCCTGGTCCTTGATGGCCACTATCCTGCATGTTCAGGACATTTCTCTGCTTTGTCACATCTGATTGAATGACGAGTGAACTTGAAGACCTGCTGAAGAGCAGGGAAACAGCTAAAACATGAAGAATAGTGGCACTCAAGGACCAGGATTAGACACCACTGGCCTAGAACATTCTGGTATTGATGTTTTCTATTCCCACCTTTAGAAAGTTGAACTGAAGATATCCTGAGACACATCTCATCCTGCAAATGTCATTTTTAGCCCTCTTCTATCAGATAGAAGGTTAAAAGTTTTATTTAACAGCACATATCCTCAGGCAGTGAGAGTCCACAACTCTCTCCGTTCCTTATTATCTGCTCGCCGAGCTACATTCCTCTCCATGTCATTCTAAAAACTATTTACTTTGTTTTCAATTTATATGTTTTTTTTAATGTGCCTAAATGTGATTAGTAGTCATCTGGTGCTTACATTTTTATGTAATCATGTATTTCAGATGTTTAATTTTACATTAATAAGTGCTTTATTCTTCTGCGGTACCTTTAGTGGTCAGTATCGCAGTCTTGTATTGAAGTTGCGGGGTTCGAACCCAGGTTGCATCTGGTGTAAAACAGTTGCTAAATCTTTCATGCGAAGTTGCTCACCGTGGTGATGCCTGCAGAAATGAGCAGCCCAAAGAAACTTGCTTGTTGTGTTCCATCATGCCTGGTTCTGTAGCGTCCTACATTTTTGAGCTACATACCAAATAAAGTCCCAGTGATGTATATGATGTTGGCAGTAAAATTCTAATTGCCTGAGTGACTGACTAAAAGACCTCAGTTTGGGAAAATAAAAAGTTCTGAGCAGACACATGAGGCTAGTCAGAAAGTGGTTCAGACCAAAGTGGGTCTCTACCGTCTTAAAACCGTTCCATTGTCAAAAATGTGATACAATTGCAATATCTGTTTTATTAAACCGTTACTAGGGTTCAGTTCAGTTATCCGGGAGAGACTCGGAGTAGAACCGCTGCTCCTCCAAATCGAGAGGAGCCAGTTGAGGTGGTTTGGGCATCTGGTAAGGATGCTTCCTGGGCACCTCCCTAGGGAGGTGCTTCGGGCATGTCCGACTGGGAGGAGACCCAGGACACGCTGGAGAGACTACATCTCTCAGTTGACCTGGGAACACCTAGGAGTCCTCCCAGAAGAGCTGGAAGAGGTGGATGTGGAAAGAGATGTCTGGACCTCCCTGCTCAAACTGCTGCCTCCACGACCCGACTTTGGAATAAGCGAAAGATGATGGATGGATGGATGGATGGATGGATGGATGGATGGATGGATGGATGGATGGATGGATGGATGGATGGATGGATGGATGGATGGAACTTTTACACTGTTGTCAATTTATACTGTCATCCTGGCAGAAATATTATCATTACTCCTAGTGGAGGTGCTACAGCTAGCTGCTGCTGCAGCCATTTGGGTTTGCACATAACTACAGAAGTTGTTGCAAAAACCTCTTTAATGCGACACTGATGATAAAATATTATTTTAATGAAGTGCTTAAAAGTTTCTGTGACTGTAACAGCAGCAGCTCATTTTGTTACCGGTCCTCGCTCGGACTAGCCATTAACTCGTCAGTCTGGTCAAAATTAAACTCTATTTCTTCAAAACAGCTTTCCCTTAATTGTGTTGCTGATAAATAACTAAAAGGATTGTTTTACTTCTGTATTTATTGAAGACTGTTACTTTCAGGCTTTCTAATTTTTTCCCGTCTCTCTGCCCACAGAGGATGCGTCACTAATGACCACCCTTCGATATTTAGATGACTGAACCAGCCATCCTGAACGTCAGCAGTCCACAGTAACAGTAAGGTATCCTATCAGCTGTTGTCAGAGCTGCCTGTAAAGATGTAATTATATTTCATTATCATTCTGTTATTATACGCTCTGCTTCCAATCCTCGTCGAGTACCTGCTTGTGCTCACGTGTTCTGAGGAGCTGATTGGATGGGGGGCAATCAGAAACTCAGCGTCACTTATTCCTGTCAAAGCTTTTTGCTTTAAAAAGTTAAAATGGGTGCGACTGAGGCAACACTTTACAATCAATACTCACCATTTTAAGTTATTTTTTAAATATTTTACATTTATATAGAAGAGGCAAATTTTTCTGCACAAGATTCAGTCCTCCTGTGTGTGATACAAAAATCATTGTGTCTGCTTCAAATATCAGAATTTTATTTCATGAATCAAAGCACTGATTTCTCTTTGTCAGGGGTTGCAATTTTTTTTTGAGGAGCCAAATATAAAAGTAACTAAAAGTTGACAAGAATTTCTTCAGGCTGTAAAAAACAGAAGGAAATAAAACTGGATGGCTGGACTCATTGAATTTATCTAGATTTGTGTGTTGAATATAATGAGCTATATAGTAATACTCTGTTATTTCCATTGTTACTATTGCAGTTAATTACAAAACACACACAGATAACTCTCAGTTTATTCAAAACTTACAATAATAACAATATGAGGATTAATGTTTCGTGTGCATATGTATCACTGGTCATGATGTGTTTTTGGCTCGGATAGCTCTTTCATTTCTTAAGCAGCAGGTAGCAAAAATGGTTTATGTTTTTAAAAGGTGAGACGTACTTTTTGCAATTTCCATAAGACTGTACTGGTTTACAGACACAGACTATGGCCAGCCTAATGTGACTCGAGCTTTCATGAGACTTTGAATCAGCTGAGTGGTTTGTTTATATTGAGTGTGGACCCACATTTCAGAATCGCACATCAATACATCTGAAAAACTACTGGAATAAACATTTCAAACTGCATCATTTAATAGAGTTCAAGATAAACATTCTTATTTATGATTTTGTCTCCTGTTGAAGTGAGAGGAAATTGGAAATCCTCCATCTGTTCATGCATGTTGTGAGCATGACAACTTGAAAAATAAGTGAGGTATCAACTTATGTTTAGGTGTGTAGCAACATCTAGGTGTAAGAATGCTTCCTCTTGAAGACGGGGTTTTCACATCAAAATCCATTATGGTCGCTACCATATATACCGGTATATGTAAATCGACCACCCCTATCATTGGAAGAAATTATCTTTATAGATTTAATATTGCTTAAAAGTATATTTTCCTCAAATGATTGGGGTGGCCAAAGATTAATCTATGTGGGCCAAGGCCACCACTGGCCACCCCCTGGCTCCTGAACTGCTCCTGTTGGTGGATAAATTGCTGCCTCCGCCTTGTACAAGCAAAATAAATAAATAGATAAAACACAGTAGCTCCTACCCACTTGAATATCTTGCACCAAAAACATTAAAGTTTACTTACATTCCCTGTCCAGTCCCAGTCCAGAAAAACACTCATCTCGAAAGCTACAAACATTCACTATCCAAATCCCTCAGTGACAGTGAGGACCACTTATACAGTTTTCTTATGAGTACCTTAAAGTTTTGTAAGAAACTTCCAGAATGTAAAACAAGGAGGAACTATTAAAAACTTAAAGCAACTGATTTTATTTAAGGGACATAAGTTATTTTATTTGGATGTTGTGTTTAAGACTGTATTAGAACAACTTGTAATATTTGTTAATCCATCTTATATATTTACAGGTACTGTAATTTCCGGCGGCCATGTCGCTCCGCTCTATAAGTCGCATCGGTCCATACTTGTCTAATAAAGTGGAAACATCCATAAATATGTTGCTTCGCCGTATACGTCGCATCTATTATGCGTCACCGCTGACAACCCAGAAATGTGGACCGGTGTTGTGCCAAAAACTGATGGGCTGCCAAATGGCGGCCTCGGGAATGTGCATGGAAGGACTTTTAACAAGAAATTAACAAGATTAACACTTAAAAACAATTATTTGTTTGCTGGAAATTATAGTAAAGGTGCGTCTCAGTTGAAATATTCCTTAAAAACGCACTTTATTGGTCAAATCAGCTGAATTTCAAAAACGGTTTTGCTGCCTCGCTGCTGCGAAGCGGGCATGCACAGCTGGACCAGCCGTTGCGTTTCTTTCAAATTTAACAAGATAACTATTTCAAAAAAATATTTTTTTGCTCGAAATTATAGCAAAGGTGTGTCTCAGTGTAACATTTGCTTAATAAATGCACTTTAATGGTCAAAGTAGCTGCATTTCGCCGGGGCGGTGCAGCTGTTTTGACGGTTCCAAGCAGTGAGCAGAATGAAGGTGGGGAGGCTGCGGCAGGCTGATTGAGTCATTAAAAGCTGGTGAAGATTCTCCGTCATCCAGGACATGGTGAATTCAAAAAAATTTCAAGACAAAAACAGTAAAGTATAAAGCATAATAAATAAAGTCCAGTTTATGTCTTGAACTTTTTTGAATTTGTCATTATAGCCACTTTTACCTATTGCGTGATACAACAGCATGCCATACAGCTATTACTACTCTGTTGCCATCAAGTGGCTGAAAGTGGTACTGCTCATTTTTTTTCCAGTAAGAATGAATGGAAACGGTCATAACTGTCAGGGTTTAAGCAGGCAAGGGTGAACCCAATGGTGTAGACAAGCACTCAGGAGCCAGGAGATACAAAAATATAGATATTTAATAATTATAAATCAAAACGGCTGACGTGGCAGCAACTCACTCTTAGGAGATACAACTGGAACACACGACAGGACAGGGTAGACCCAACGATGACGCGACAAAAGACAAGACTCACAGACAGGCTTAAATACACAGACAAAACGGGACGTGGTTACAAACAGCTGGGAACAGGAGGTGGAATCAATCAAGAATAATGAGACAAGGGTGCACAGACAGAGAAGGCCCACAAGATGGCGCCATCCCTACAATATCTCGGCCAAAAAATGATTTATAAATATGGGGAAAAAATCCATAAATATGTTACTTCGTCCTATAAGTCGCAGGACATGTACATTATGCAAAAAACTGTGACTTATACAAAGAAAAATATGGTACATCTAAAATTAGAATATTGTGAAAATGATCAATATTATATACAGCAGGTAAGACGCTTCTGATGTTGTCTTTTTTCAGGTGATTTGACATTTGTAGCCCATATCTGTGCATAGTGTGCATGCGTTTCCAATATAGAACTTTATCACAATATTCTAATTTTTTTTGGATGCACCTTTATTATATAAATTAAATTTAGGCTTTGTTTACTGCACAGATTTGTAGATAATCAAACTATTGCAAAAACAAGCGTAGTAAATAAGAAATATCTGCTGATTGTAAATCAAATCCTGTTAGTTTTGATGGGAAAGGGAGGCAGAGCTGTCTGCGTGTCACTTCAGGTTTTGTCAGCTCAGACTGCGTGGAGGTGTATTAGCATTTCTTTGATTTGTGTTTGCAGCCATGAATCTGTCCGTGTCTCGCTCTAACCGTCAGTGTCTGCCTGCTGCCGGCTACAAAGGGCCGTACGCTGCTGTGACAGCCAGCCACCGTGAGCTGTCATCACCCGCTGACGCTCTAACATGCATTAAACATTTTCTACTCTGGATTTTTTTTATTTTTATTATTGCCGTTTCTTCAGGAAGTATATGTCGGTGCAGGCCATGCCAGTGCAAACATTCAGGTCTGTAGATTAACATATTGGATGGGCTTTATGGTGTTTTTGCTAATCAGCCAAACGCCAAATGAAATACAACTTAGTCACTTTTGCAGACGTTCAGCTAAAGTTTTGCATGGTAGTAGCTGAGCCTTCGAGCACTAACACACCTTTCTTTAAACTTTAAACTCTGGCGTGCTAGGCGGCGGGCGATATGCATTCTTAAATAATTCCTCTGGATTATAGAAGTTATTAGGATGAGACACAACAATCCAGAACAAAAGACATCTTTAGAGTCCAAACTGGACTTTCGTTGTTATTTTAGAGACACTGTCAGGACGAGGTGATGATGTAAGAGTCAGAAAACTTTTCTGTCTTCAGAGAAATCAAAGACGTTTTAATAATTTATCCGTGAGACCGGAGTGTAAAAGAGGAGTTTCACTCTTTTGGTAAATCTTTAAAAGACCTGTCTTTGTGTGGTTCAGGGCATCTTTTATCTTTTATCATGCTAGTCCCATTTACCAGATTATAAGGTGCATTAAGGGAAACAAAACAGTCAGATAAGTCAAACTTTATTCATCTCATTCACAATAATCACATAAAATTGGTCAGTAAGCACGACCAGAATGAATATATAAGGTGCACCTGATCATAAGGCTCGCTGTTGATATGTGAGAAAATTAAAGGATTTTAAGTGCGCCTTATAGTCCGAAAAATACGGTAAACCTTTCTGTAACTTTTAGGCATGCATTAATTTTATCCCTCTTTAATGCAGTTCTCGTACATTTTAAGCGTCCGTTAAAGAAAACGTGACCTGGAAAATCATCGGATGATAAAACTGAAGGTGCGTGGCTCTTTCGGTGTAGTCAGCACGTCCAGGACGGTTTCTGACAGTAAAATATGACCTCTTAGTAATGACTTTGGCCAGATTTTCTGTTGCAGGAGGGAGGAAGTCTTATCGTGCAGAAACAGGAGTGGAGATTAGAGGTGAACTCACTGACGGGTGTTTGGGCCATAACCGGGACCCTCCATTTGATTTACAAGTGTTTGCAGAAAAACTCTAAGTATTTATATCGTACACGATCACCCGACCTTCAGTAATGATGCCAAGTGCTGAATGGCACTGAAGAAGCTGAATCTGAGTTTTTAAAGTTAAAACAAACAGAACTGAGGCTAAAAGCAAATATCTGTGGGACATTAGCAACAGCTAAAACAAAATTAGCAAACAGATGCTAACAATAATTTTAGAAAATAGAGGCTCAGGTGAGCAAAACAGATTGAATGGCTAAAAACAAAAAGTAGAAAAGCAATAGCTAGAAGCTAAAGCACAAAAAAGGTAGCTGAAAGCAAAATAGTAAAATATAAAATAAATTTGAAAAAAAAAATCGTTAAGATTTTAGGAACCTGATTGTAAATCTAGCAAGACAAATGCTATGGCTAAAAGGAGCATATCAGCAGCTAAAAGAAGCAGAATGGTAGTTAAAAGCTAAAAGGAGCATGATAGTAGCTTAAAGCTAAGAGCAGCTTAAGAAGACTCACAGTAAGTAAGTTAAGTTACACAAATTAAAGACATTTCAATGTAATTCTATGGGGAACTTATTTAAATACATTTAAATAAAACATAAAAGTTACAAAAACCACACGTCAGACCACACTTTTGTTAATTTAGCTGAAGTTTTTTGACATGTTAAGAGAAATCAGCACAAAGTCTGCAGAAGTGACTGCAATTTGGAAAAAAAAACATACAAAAAATAAAAACTACAACCAGGAAAAGAATAGTGCTGACTCAGCACTTTGGATATTACCAGAAATATGCCCGATTAGGAAAACATCTGGTCACTGAGTAAATTTAGTCACTGACCGCTGGTTCCGGAGAGTTGTGTGTAGTTCATCTCCTGACTGACAGATTTGAGTCTGTCAGGAGAATAAAACGGTTTGGCAACAAGCCAGAAGAACTCTGCAGCTGCTTTTTCACAAGGAGAATAGTTTGATCAGGATTTCACATAACTGTCACAAAGAAAATGAGGCCAAATCTTTCTGTGCATGACACAGACTTTACTTAATCCTTGCATAAAAACTGGAGCTGCAGTTTGTAGAAACTTGATGAAAAATCTCAGAGAATGCTTCTCTGCTTCCTCTAATTATAAATTGAGATTAAATCCAGGGCTACGGTAAAGATTCTGCTCATTAAACTGGGGTTTCTTTGGACCACTTTTTTTTTCATTCAACCTTTATTTATACAGGTTAGTTCCCAATGAGCCTCGAGGGCTCATTTACAAGACAGACCTGTTTCAGACAGACAAAAATAGATGAGGAAAAGAGAAACATGAGGGGAGGGAAGGTAAATAAAGTCATTTCTCGCTCCATGTCCTGCCCGGGGCATAGTGTGAAAGCTGCAAAAAAAACACCTCACTCATAAACAGCAACATAATAATGACATCATAATACATTTGTGCATGGGGAGGCTGACAAAGACGGTGTTGTTCGTGGACACTGCCAGAAAGTAAGTAATAAGAGATGGTGCAGTGTCTATCATCCGGCTCAACTCTGATACAGGTCCACTAAGAGGGGCTTCACTGCTGGACAAAAAGATGTCTCTTTTCCCTTATTAGAAACTAGACAAAACCATTGAGCAAATAACAAACAAACAAATACCTCCATCTGTTAAAGTACTGCAGTAATAGTTATATTTCATCATAAAGTTATTTTGCAATATATACATTTTAATGCTGTTTGTTTGGGGTTTGTAGGAGGTCGGGGGGTCGTGCAGAACAAATGTTTTGACGTTGTTGCCTCTTGGACTTGTTTTGGTGACAGACAAGGAGAGACACCTGATCCAGGTAGAGGTGACGAGGTTCGGAGAGGGAGGAGTTTATGTCTTTAAACAAAAGGACACTTGTTTTTGTAGGAGTCAATCAAACTACATGATGTAGTCACTGTGTTTAGACCTGCGACCCTTCTTCAAAAAGCAACTCGGGATAAAACTTGTAATAAAAAATGATTTGAAAACTTTTGGAAACTCGAAACAACAAGAAAGTCCTGGGTGCAGTTCCCGGTGTGTGGGGTGTGCATGTTCTCATCGTGTTTCCTCCCACAGTTTAAAAACATTCACATCTTCAGGCAGGGTGGGGTGTTCCAGGTTAAATAAAGATTAATACACAAATAAAATTAATAAATACTATTTGACAGAAGAACGTTAGTTTGTACTTTTCATCACATGCAGGGAGTTTTAACTCACTCTTTGTCTCTCCCTGGACGTTATTCCTGTCACCTACAGCCTCCATTACAATTACACGAACATGGCTCAGGTTTGGTAGCATGTATTTGTTGCTAATATTATTGGCAGTAAATCTTAAAAAATAAAATTAATTTTTAAACAAGTCATTTCTGAAGGAGTTTGAAATTTTATGTTATATTCACCATTTAAACCTTTCACTGATTCTGACCCCTAAAAGCTGGAGATCTGTCCTCCTGAGCTGCATCGGTTCCATGTGGCGGTGAAGAAAGCGGTTGGAGCGGAAAAAAAAATCAGGGGAGCAGTAATCTTAAGCAAACAGAGCTGCGGTGAAATTGTTTTAACATTTAGCTGATGAGCAAGAATGACGGTGGTTTTCCACGGGGAAACGTGAGCCTTGTTTCACAGTTAAATATCACAGAAGCGTTTCGAGCAATTTACTTCGACATTTAAAGTCTGGATGTTTAGAAGGTGAGATTGCATCACATTATGTTAGCTTGAAGTGAGTTCAGCTGAGCCAAATCAGCTAAAGCTACTTTTATTGCTCTTTTTTGTTTGGGGTATTTCTTTATCACAGCTTCAGCTTCTATTAGGATCCTTGGCGATAAAAAGAGAAATATGTTCTGTCAGAAGAGTTCGAACAGTGTGCTGCATCACAGGAAGAATAGACCTTTATTGTTATTGCACCAGCGTACAACGATATTTGGGTTTGCTTCCCAGAGCAAAAGTAAAAACAATGTGATATAAAGGAAAACAAATAATAATATTAATCAGGGGTGGGACCGCCATTTTTTTTTTTCTTAAGTCGATAATCAGTTCATTAGTCTTTGAGGTGTTGAGGAGCAGATTCTTCCCCCTGCACCGAGTAGTCAGTTGTTCCACCTCGTCCCTGTAGGCGGACTCATCCTCCCCACTGATGAGCCCTACCACTGTAGTGCCATCTGCAAATTTGACTATGGTGTTGCTGTGGTGAGCAGGGGTGCAGTCATGTGTGTAGAAGGCATGGAGCAGGGGGCTCAGCACACAGCCCTGGGGGGCTCCCGTGTTGAGGCTGAGGGCCATGGATGTGTGATGGCCCACTCGAACTCTCTGACTGCTGTCGGCCAGGAAACTGTGTACCCATGTGAGTTTGTCCACCAGTTTTTTGGGGGAGGATGGTGTTGAAAGAAGCTATAGTCTATAAAGAGCGTCTGCACATAACTCTTTTTCTCCAGGTGGGACGTAGAAGCATGGAAGGCTGTGCCTATAGCATCCTCAGTTGATCTATTAACTCTGTAAGCAAATTGGTGGGGGTCAAAGGTTTATCAGCCACTGAACCAAACCACTGTCGTTGGTAACTTTACAGTTTATCTTGAGTTTTTATCGTAGTTTGTACACGTGCAAAATTAGATTTCTAAAGATGGCATCAATGACGTGTTGTTCTAAATTATTTTTATGAGCAGAGAAAATCTTACACTTTGGGATGGCTTCTTCAAAACATTGATGTTTTTTTCACCCCTGACTCTTTAAACCCTGGAATTGTTTTGCTCATGCCTACAAGTCGTCTCACTTCGATGTGGCTGACGGGGACTAGTTGCCAAAGGCTTTTGTGTCTCCAAAATGTCTTCAAACTTTTGCGGGGATTCTCAGTTTCCTTGTGAGTCGCAGAGGCTCACAGCCCCGTTGATTTGAGTTTTGACCATACATGTTCAAAAAAAAATTGTACTAATTTTCTTTTCCCTGAAAATAGTTTCACTATCATCATTAACTCATCTCAAACTTATCTCAGTATATTTTGAGCATCTCTAATCCATCTCAGGAGTGCTAGAGAACAATTTTGAAACTTTATCTCTTTTGACTACGTTAACGCTGCAAGTCTTTAAGTTCAATTAAGATTTTTTTTGCATGGTCGTTGACATTATCAATAAAATGCGACCTCCATCAGACTCCAGTGTGAACAGTTAACAGTTCTGAGGTGACCTGCGAAAATGGGATGTCATGTTAAGGAAGTAAAAATGAATGAGACATACAGCATTTGAAATTCTGCAGTTATTCTGCGACCAGAACAATAACATTTAAATTTAATTTAATTAAACAGGCTTGTTTGGTCCAGCGTTTACATTTACATTTAACACATTTACATGTGGGCTGCTGTGACAAACTGGTTAGAGCAGTCATCCTCCAATGCAAGAGTTGGGGGTTCAGTTCCACCAAAAGTCACATGCCAAAGTGTCCCTGGGCAAGACTCTGAACTCCTCATTGCCTCCGATGTGTGTCCCATCAGTGTAGGAATGTGAAAAATCACTGATTAGTCTCTGTAGATTGATTTGTTCTATTAGCTTTGTAGAGATCTGGTAGAGTGCTGTATGAAGGAGTAAATGAGGGCACAGATTGTAGTGTAAAGTGCTTTGAGTGTCTTCATAAGATAGAAAGCGCTATATACTGTAAGTAAAGCCCATTTACCATTTACAGTCTATTTAATCTTGCCCCTTGACGGCTCCTCTGGTGCAGTGTTCTTATCTTGGAGTGGAAGAGACGTACTGAAAATAAAAACGAACTCAACTATCAATTGCATCACATTAGTATCAAAACGGTCCAATACTAACGTTAGTATCGATACGGTCCAATACTAAAGTTAATATCGATACGGTACAATACTAATGTTAGTATCAATATGGTCC
>NC_056510.1:8634952-8644800 GCF_014905685.2 Nematolebias whitei | reverse complement strand
CGGTACAATACTAATGTTAGTATCAATATGGTCCTATACTAACGTTAGTATCAATATGGTCCTATACTAACGTTAGTATCGATACAGTCCAATACTAACATTAGTATTGAAACAGTCCAATACTAACATTAGTATCGATACGGTACAATACTAAAGTTAATATCGATACGGTCCAATACTATCGTTAGTATCGATGCAGTCCAATACTAACATTAGTATTGATACGGTCCAGTACTAAAGTTAATATAGATACAGTCCAATACGAACGTTAGTATTGAAGCAGTCCAATACTAACGTTATTATTGAAACAGTCCAATACTAACGTTAGTATCGATACGGTACAATACTAAAGTTAATATTGATACGGTCCAATACTATCGTTAGTATCGATACAGTCCAATACTAACATTAGTATTGATACGGTCCAGTACTAAAGTTAATATAGATACAGGCCAATACTAACGTTAGTGTCAATACAGTCCAATACTAACATTAGTATCGATACAGTCCAATACTAACATTAGTATAGATACGGTCCAATACTAACGTTAGTATCGATACAGTCCAATACTAACATTAGTATCGATACAGTCCAATACTAACATTAGTATAGATACGGTCCAATACTAAAGTTAATATCGATACGGTCCAATAATATCGTTAGTATCGATACAGTCCAATACTAACATTAGTATTGATACGGTCCAGTACTAAAGTTAATATAGATACAGTCCAATACTAACGTTAGTGTCAATACAGTCCAATACTAACGTTAGTATCGATACAATCCAATACGTTAATATTGATACAGTTCAATACTAACGTTAGTATCGATACAATCCAATACGTTAATATTGATACAGTTCAATACTAACGTTAGTATCAATATGGTCCAATAATACTAATGTTAGTATTGATACAGTCCAATACTAACATTAGTATTGATATGGTCCAATACTAAAGTTAATATCGATATGGTCCGATACTAAATTTAGTATCATCCACTGCTGTACAGTCTCAGTCATCCAGGACATGGAAAAACAAAGAACAAAGAAGGGACAACTGGACTTGACTGTATTGGACATGCAGAGTTCCAAGGTTTAAACTGCATGAGGTTGGTGTCATTATTAATACTTTGATATATTTGTTCACCCTTACATCACCGATGTTAAAGTCAGATGAAATGAGACATGACCGTTCAGACTGCAGTCACTTTTAAAAACATAGGATACGTATCAGATTCTGTACCACATATGGAAAAGGCTTGGGTTGGATTAGAAAAAAATTGGATTAATCACGTTCAGAACATCTTAAAAATTTTGATATGGATTACATTTACCTGCCTGTGAACATAGCCTTTGTTTCTCATTTTCAGCTGCTCCCTTCTGCAGGGGGTCACCACCGAGAGTAAACGCACTCAGAGGATTTGTCATTCTTGATGTTACCTGGGCTCGAATCCAGAGCCTCGGGATTACGAGGCATCCACCATGACCACTGAGCTACCACAGCCGATGACAGCTGGGAGACTAGCTGATGAAAAAAGTCCCTAAAAACTGTGAGAACGTCCCTGAACTCTGAGTGTTTGTGACCAAAAGGATGGGAGTTCAAGCTTTGAGTGGACAGTTTTTGAAAACCACAGCTTATTTCTGTGAAAAACTGTATTGTTGGCTGTGCACATTATTTTGTTACCCACCTCGTGAGACACCACCTTTACCACTGTGGAGCCACGACCCGTGTCGAGTTATCCAACCTCTGTGACTTTAGCGGAAAAGATCCGTTCTTTCTACAGAATCGTGCAGCAAAGATCGATTCAACAACTCTAGAAATAAAAATTCATTCAAATCAATAGCACGGTGAAGCAGCTAGGTGACCTTCTCTGCAGTCGGGGCAGGCGTGTACTGTAGGTCTGCAGGAACAGGAGGGAATTAGCAGTGGACGTCATCCTCCTTCACCTCCTCAGACCTGATGACGTCTCTTTTAATTACACTTTCAGGGTTGAATCAGCGAAAATGCCAGTTCAGGACCTATTGAGTTTTATTCTCATGCAGTTTGAATGCAAATTAATTCCAGGGTATGTATTCATTTATTTATTTATTTTTATCTGTTATTGCACAGATTATCCGTTTGACTTTATCACACTTGTTGTTCTGGAGATGGCACTTCCTGTTGTAAAAAAAAAACTCTCCTGAGTTTCACCTAATGCTGTTCCTGTTGTATTCAGCTGTAAATCATTTAATCTGTGTGTATTTTCTACTTTGTAGCCGAGAACTGGGAATAGTTGTCAACAGATAAGATAATACTTTATTATCCCTAAGGAAGTTCAGTAGTTGCCATCTCCTTTCATTCACAAAACAAGATAAGAACAAAGATATGACAAAAACAACAACAGTAGGAGTAATGGGACCAACACCAGCTGATAATACCTCTTTTTTCATGTTTCTTTTGCGTAGCTGCTTGGAGGGGGCACAAAATCACCTGGAGGCTTAAAATTGAAATGAAACTCCACCGAGGTGCCGCTCCTTGAGATGCATATTCCTGCTTCTCCTCTCATGCTCACAAACCCATCACGTCTCAGAGAAGGATTGAAATAATTGGAGTCTGAATCTGTGCAAATCAGCAGGAACTGCGAAACACTGTAAACAGGACGACGTCGCTTTAAAGCCCAGCGTTCATCTGTGGATTGTTTACTTGTTATTGTTATGATTGAAATCTAAGTAAACTATAAAGGAAGCCTCGTAGTGTGTGTGCCGTCGCCTTTTTCGAAATAAATCTTTTGATTTAGCCTCTACCATCTAAGTTTTAGTTTAGTTTTGTAGTAAAATAAGCAAACGACAGAAATGCTCATAACTTGCTGATCATTTTGATTGTTTAGTAACTCCTTTTAACACAAGCAAGGACCAGATATGTTGAACAAGATGTAGATCACAGAGCTTGTCTAATTTAAAATACTACAAGTCCTTTTTAAGAAATGTTTCCTGCTCTGCTGAACTCAGAAACATTTCAGTGTATTTACCAAGAACTGAATTTGAGTTTATCACTTATATGTTTTAATCAGACGTTTAAATTTGTTGGAAATGTACAATATGAAAACTAAAAGCCAATCCTATTCAATCTAAAACCCATCCATCCATCCATATTTTACCCTCTTCTTCCTTTTCCGGTCACAGGGAATATTGACTTTTGGCCTCTTCTTTTGAGCTCAGAGATTTCTACAGATTCTACTCTGTTGACCAGATTATAAACTGCAGATGATGGAGATTCAGTCTTTCATTGAGGAACTTTATTCTGAAATTGCTCCACTATTTTTAGATGCAATTTTACCTCAGACTGATGAACCTCTGCTCATCTTTACATGTGAGAGAGACAGCCTCTCTAAAACACTCTTTTAATATCCAGCTTCTTATTGACCTGTTGCCAATGAACCAAATCAGCTGCAAACTATTCCTTTAGCTGTTTCTTATTCTTAACCCCTTAATTTAAATACTTTTTCTTGTTCCTTCAACAACATTTTGAGATATTTTGCCGCTAGCAATTTCAAAATAACTTGTTCAAGTTCAGTTTTTTCTTTAAACATTTGATACATTTTTTTTTCTTACATTGTGAATATGGGTTTATCAATCCAGTGTTTCAACTCCCATTATCCGAAAAGGGCGCCCTGGCCTGTCAACAGAACTGAGCGCCCGGCCTACCAAACATTTTACAACTTCTGGACGGGGAGCAGAGGTTGTAGCAACAGGATAAGTGGCTTCAACCTAGTGTTAGTAAAATGGTGCTCCACTACTGCTACCACCCCCCATCCGACAAGTGCCCTGCCAAGGCCGGTAATCTAGTGGAAACACTGCAGTCCATTCATTTTCTTTACCATCTGTTCCTTTCCGGACAGTTGGGGAGTTGGCGCCTAGATTTGCAAATCATTGCATTCTGTTTTTATAATTATTTCACAAAATGTCCAAACAACTACCATATTTTTTGGATTATAAAGTGCACCGGATTACAAAGCACAGCACCAATACATAAGGTGCACCAGATTATAAGGCGCATTAAACAATATAAATTCATTTTGACAGATTTTTGAGCGCCGTGTGCCACATAAAATCAGTTTGAGGTCAGTGAGCACACAGTATTAGCTTAACTTTAGTGTGGTAGTAGCCGAGAGTTATTTCCAACACATACTCCCATCTTTGTTTTAAACTTTGGCAAAGTTTCATGCTAGTTTTACTGGTAAAAATAGGGATGCATGATATTGGCTTTTTGGCCAATATCCGATATGCCAATATATTAAAACTTATTTGGCCGATAACCAATACCGATATTTTATATATACTTTCCTTTGTCAGAACATATCCCTCTTATTTAGGCTTATTTGCTACAAAAATTGTGAAACAGCTGTAAGAGCTGGTGACATATATTCAGTAACAGCCATATGATATGCATAGCACTTTAACGTATATTAAATGAAAAGTGTTAAATGTTATTTATTAGCATTATTCACCTGTGATGCCGTCTCACTTGTGGAGGCTTGTTCCAGGTTCCTATAGCTGCAGTGTGGGATCCTCTGCACTCCTGTGCATGAAGGACAGACTTTTTAAGTTCAAAGTTTTTGTTCATTGTGCCCTAAGACTAATCACGCTAACAGGGCTAACACTTGACGTCCAAATGTCTGTGGTCAAACTCACCCAAGTGCTTTTGGCTATTAGCTTCTCGATGACATCAGAGATGACGACTTGTAACTCGGGTAAGGCTACGTCGGAAAAATATCTCTGACTGGGATGATGTAGCGAGGCTCAACGTAGTCCAAAAATCTCTGGAATTCGACATCTTCATCAGAAAAAAACTTGCACACCGCCGACATTTTGACTTTTTCCTCTCCGCCGTGATAAGATGAGGTAGGCGTGTGTGATGTCATCACGTTGTGCTGCCGCTGCAGGGATCCTTGTCATTGGGTTGTCACACAAATACAGCGTCTTTTATATCAGTGAGTTATTTTGATGGAATGGCCGATGTCCAATATTTAGCTTTAATACTAATATTGGTCGATACCAATACCATACCATAATATCGTGCATTCCTAGGTAAAAATATCCCTAATCAAATGGGTCGATTAGCAACCTCAGGCATGATGGGTATTGTAGTTTACCCTTTGGTATGCTACATAGGCTCAATGGGATTTACCTGTCTAAATAAAGGTTGAATGAATAGCATCGTAGCGTAGCTCCTGTCCAAAGAAGCCCCTTTTTTATGTTTACAAACCTCCGGCTGGCCAACCTGTGGGCGGAGGAAGTTGAGTTTGCATGTCAAGTATTTTGTGTGAAGCTAAAGCTTCTCGTTAAGTTTAGACGCCCCATCATCTCCGCTCACCACAGCACCATCTGGTCCACAGCTGAAACCCATTAAGACCCACTGGAACTTCCTCCTCTCTGTTCCACCACGCTCTGAAGACGAGTGAGTAACTTTTACCTCAGCTCTCTGCTTCTTTGCATGCTTTCCCTCCTTTTTTAAGGGCAGAAGTGCTTTTTGTGGATCAACGGGAGTCGTGAAGGTGCGTTGGTTCCACCCGGTTTAAAGTTCTGGGTCGTTTTAGGGAACATCTGGATCTTAAATCAGACAGGGAGACACTGTGGCATGCTTCAGAGGAGGAATTCAGATGATAAATTCATAAATAGATGTGATGCTTTGTGTTTTTCCCGCAAAGCTCTGGAGACCGTGAGAGAAAAGTGGAGAAAGCAGAAGATCTTTGTTGATTTTCCACCGCGTTGATGCCGCGCGGCGTTCAGCTGGAAGGTTTAAATGGAGCAGAGCTTCTGCTTTTTGTTCCATCATTCGTAATAAAACTGTGTCTATGCTCAGTTCATCTTTAGATTGTTGTTCGAGTCGCAGTCCGCTGCGCTCACGTCCAGGAAGTTTATTTTTCCAGACTAAATTCCAAACATTTGAATCACTGCACGTAAACGAAACATGATGTTTTTTTTCTTTTCTTTGTAACTGAGCTGCCGTCGGTTTCAAACCTCGGTTTCAGTCCAAGGAGAAGACGGAGCGATAATGTTTTTACTTGTCTGTGCGTGAGTTTTTGACTCTTTGTGCTGTTAGCAAAATATCTCAAACAACTGAATGGATTTTAATGAAACATAATGAAAGTATTGTAGCTTTTGGAGTCAATCTAATTCAAGATGGCCACCACAGCTTATTAATATTAAGCCTATAGAAAGATGGTAATGCCTCCATGATTTTGACAGAGATGATAGTAGCCGAAAGTCAAACGCTAACTGATTCGGAGAGATATTACATGAAATCACACAACATATTTCAGGGTTTGACCATAACAGCTGAAACTGTCATTTGTCGACACAAGACGATCTCAGTCTGACACTCTGACATGAAAGGTGGCGGGCGATATGCATTCAGCCATGATGAGCTTATATTTTAATAAGGGCTTCAGCAGAGTCTCTGCTTCGGCTGCAGCCGCTAACACAGCCGGGAGACTCAGGATGTCTGCAGCTCGGTGTTAGGTGTGTGTGTGTGTAGGTGTGTGTGGCGATGTGCCTCGGGGTCAGCAGTTCTCCCACAGGGATTCTGTTGAATCACCAGACAGGAAGCTGTTAAAACCAGTTCAACGGTGCAGCTGCCAATCAGAAGAAGTCGAGCGTCAGAGTGTCACAAACAAACAAACAACAAACAAACAAAGGTGACCAGGCCGTGTTTGTTACTCTTAAAGCCGTTAGTGGTGACTTTTAAAACGATCCGAGTGATTTAGGATTTGAGCCACTTGGGATTTTGCATGTGTGCCTGTCTGTTAGCAAAATATCTCACAAATCCCGGGACAAATTTAAATGAAATTCTCTGGCGTATCAGAAGGGGAAGCTACTTTTTTCTAGAAGGAATCCTTCTATTTGTTTACATTGTTGTGTAATCTTTTCAGCACGAGTTACGTAACTGAAACAAAATTTATGACCATGTCAATAGAAAAATCAGTTTTGAATTGAATCGTGACATCAAAAATCAGAATCGAATCACCAGACACAAAGATTCGCACCCCTAATGCTCCTCATCTGCCGCCTTACATGACAGACGCTTAATTCAAAATGGCCGTCACAACCACGTCGCATGATGTGTTGTTGCTCAAGTGAGTGTTGAGGAGGACTCTCAGCTGCTACCACACAGAGCTGACCTCGTTATTTGTAGTTTTGAGTAAGTGAAAGCCTTTTCTGTGGTTGCTAAGGAAGGTTAGCTGTGGCGGCCATCTTTATTTATTTATTTAATTCATTCATTCATTTAAAAGAAACAAAATAAACATAAAAAATTCATTAAAAAGAAAAAAAATCATTGTACGAAAAGGTTGCAGAATATAATATAGTATAATATAATAATAAGAATATAGTTGAGTTATAGATGGACATCCAGCACAGAGCTTTGTTCAAATTGCTTCAGTCTTTCATGAGATATTTTGCTAACAGACAAACAAGGTTGACACCAAATTTATTAATAACTCACACATTTATTTTGTCTCAAATGGAAACAAACTTTGACTTTTCTTTTCTAAAATGAAGTTGATTTATACTCATCAAAATGAAATAAAAACAGGAAAGAAGGAAAACGTGCATCCATCCTTCCATCCATCCATCCATCCATCCATCCATCCATCCATCCATCCATCCATCCATCCATCCATTCATGAATCATTTATCTTCTCGCAACAATAAAAGCCTTTGAATTTAACGTAGTTTTTTTTTTTATTATTATTATATCAAAATATATTGTTGGACAAATGATTAGTTCAAACAGATTAACCTTCGTTGGACTTTGGAAATTTTAAGAGCTGATTTCACACTGATGGTTTTATAATCTGAAATCAAATGAACATAATCCTTTTTTAATCCTTCTCTGAGTTTAAACGACAAAACAATGACTAAAAGCCGACGTCTATTTAAACGACGCTCACCTTATTTCTTCAAATTTGTACTTTTTTTTCTTACTATTTAAAAACTCATTGTCTGTCTTTAGCGTGCACCAAAGATGCTTCAGTTTGCTCCAAATGTCGTTTTCTTGATGAAAAGCAGATGTTAGACCCCTCCCTCCCTCACGCTCTTCTCTCTTTGGTCCAAAATAAAATTTTTCACAATAATCTGCTTTAGAGCTGCAAACATAACCAGCACAGATGACAGAAGATGTGCCTTTTAAAGCAGAGGCCAACATTTCCTGCAGGACCCTTTGATGCAAACATCTGAAGGGTTCTTTGTGACAATGAAACAAAAAAACAAGTTCTCCGTGTCAACGTTTTCGAGCCTTTAGTGAGGAATGTGAGGTATCTGTTGGAGCCAAGATATTCTGAAGGTTCGAGCAGGAGGAGGAATGTTAACGTCTCCGCCCTAAAGCTGCCGCTCATTCCAGGTTTCAGTTTCAGAGCACGACCTTCGTACAAGGATCCGTACATTTTTACACCAAATAACTCTGACGCCCTCACTCACGTTTTTTATTTGCAGGTTTGCATCCAGCAGGTCTGCTCAGAAACTGAAATGAATGCTGGGAGATTTACAGGTTTTTGTGCTTTAAATTTTTTCTCGTTACCCGAGCGTCTGCCTTTGATTTTCTTTTTTGATGTTTTGTCATTTGGCACGTCGATCAGAAATGGATTATCTTCAGGTCGGGTCAAATCTTTATTAGTTTTTGAGATGAATAATCCATGTAATGCTCCGAAGCCGTAAAAACTGTGAAAACGGATTTGATTTTTGTATTTTTTAGGTTTTATTATGGGAAAAAAACACACACACACAAACTAGAACATAGAAAAATAATTGTTTTTGTTCTACAAAGTTAAGTCAGGTTCTCTGGATGGTTACTCTGTGTTGAAACGTTTCATCCAAAGGACTTCATCAGTCCGAGGAGCCACAACAAGCTCAGTCCCACAAGCAGCACACTCACATAATGGGCCGACCGGTTTCATGTTGATAAGATGGTTTCTGATGATGAGATTTTTTTTTTACTTAACTGTGTTGGATTGTTTGTACCTGGATTATTGAGCATGAACTTTGATGTTTTTAACCACTTTGGTCATGGCTACTAAAAGTTAGATTTACTTACACTACTTTGTGTTATAAAACCTAAGAAAGTAGATAATTTAGCCACATAAAGGGGAAGTTGACCACCTGTTGATCGTCCAGTATAGAGGGAGATGACTGTAGACCTTAGTGGTGCCACGCTGGTTCCTCTGTTCTGCGACCGGACCGAGATTTGTTTTCCATCCTCTAAAGAATTCATAATCACTCACATTTCTCCTGACAAATGGAAAGTGCCAGGCATGGGCAGATTTAATTTGTTTTCTGCAGAAGTTAATGTGTTTGGGATGGCTTTCATGAAGCAGACCCTCCGTGTAAAACAACCGAAGAGTTGGGGTTATTGATTATGAGCTGACAGCGACCGGTCTGGCACACTTTGTCCTTGTCGTTCTGCAGATTGCCGAACACTCGTGGGGAATTGATGCACGGCAGTCAAGGTGGGGTCACATTCAGAGACTCTACGGAGGTGGACGCTTTTCATTTGCCAAAGAAATGACTTCATTTTTCAGCACGTCCATGTGCTGGAGTGATAGAAGGTTTCCAACGAGTTCTTCAGCTCGAGTAGATTTGATAAAAAAAGTGTTGCTTCAAGCTGCATTCATATTTTCTTTAGACCTGACAAGGTTGGTGTGAGTGGAGCAGGTGTGTGATGTAAAATCAACAGGAAGACTTTCTGATGACTGAGTTAGATCTTTTTTTTTTTAAATGGTGAATGTTCCTGAGTTCAGCTGAAATACTTCAAAAGAAGTTGTTGCTTTGTTATATGTATACTGTATATGTAGGTATGCATGGACTACA
>NC_056510.1:8610963-8629952 GCF_014905685.2 Nematolebias whitei | reverse complement strand
TGGATGGATGGATGATTGGATGGGTGGGTGGATGGATGATTGGATGGATGGATGGATGGATGGATGGATGGATGAATGATTGTATGATGGATGGGTGGATGGATGGATGGATGGATGATTGGATGGATGGATGGATGGATGGATGGATGGATGGATGGGTGGATGGATGGATGGGTGGATGGATGGATGGGTGGATGGATGGATGGATGGATGGATGGGTGGATAGGCGGGCGCTCTGTAACAGACACGCAGCTTCCTGTGTCTAAAACTCAAACCGTTGTGTTGAACTGTGCCCAGATTCTGAGGACGAGGTATTTTGGACTCCATCTTGTGGAACAGCTTGATGTTTCTTCAGCCATCTGCTCCGTCGTTTTGTTGTGAATCTTCAGACCTGAAAGCCTGAAGCCGAGGAAAACGTCCAAGACCCCCGGCGGTGCCACGGCCTGTTATGACGTTTGGCTCTAACTCACTTTCCCAAATCAGGATTTCTATTTTAGTAGCAGTTTATGGTCATTTCTAAAAGGACAGGTGTTCCTCCATCACCTCACATTAAACTTCCATTTGAAATGGAACTTCTGCTCCATTACTTTAGTTCCTCTGCATTTCAAACTGTGCACATATATCTGGGGGGAGGGGGTCGGAACAAGACGGTGTGTTCAGAGACTGGCTGCAGTCGAGTAACGAGGGCTGTTGTTACAGAGAGAGCAGCTCCACAGAAAACCAAACCCCACAGAGACAGGCCGACACCCCCTGACCATTTACTGCCCCCAGCCCCGTCTGCCCCAACCGTGACCTCCTCCATCAGAACACCAACAGAGACCCGACCCTTTGGCTTCCTCGAGACGTTAGGTTTCTGCAACGCTTGTTAAAGTCGACTGGTGGGAAAAAATGGTCCAAAACATGTTTGTGTTGTTGAATTTAATGAAAACATTAAAGTGAAAAGCATAAAACATAGACTAATAAACACCTGGAGACAGATGTGAGCACATTAAACACAAACAGCTGGTTTTTCTTCTTCCAAACCAAAATAAAGAAATTATCTTTTTCTGTCAAAATGGAATGAGATCACTGAACGACTGCAGAAGAAGCTGAAGTTAAAACCAGAAGAACAACAGCTAAAATAAGCTAAACAAGAGCTAAAAGCTAAAACGAGCAAAGCAGAAGACAGAACTAGCAGAAGAGCAAAAAGCTAATAGTAGCAGAACAGTAGAAGAATAGCTTCTATTCTATTCTATTTACATAGCTAAAGGCTAAATGTAACAAAACAGTAGCTAAAAGTTAAAAGTAGCAACAGACAAAAAGCCAACAATTATTTGAAAAAAATATCTGAATAATGTAAATATTTTAACATATTTGGGACTAAAGTTAAGGGGAGTGGTGGCGCAGAGGTTAGAGAAGGTGGGCCTGTGATTGGAAAATCGTCGGTTCAAACCCCGCTACCGACAACATCAAAAATGTGAGTGGGGTAGGTGAAGCACCCACACCTGCCCCCCCCCTCATTCGTCCCACTCTGGGCCCTTGAGCAAGGCTCTTAACCCCCACCATCTGCTCCTCTGGGTGTCCTAGATAGCAGCTCTCTGCTCCACACAGAGGGCTGTGGTAGCTCGGTGGTCTGTGGTTGCGTCAGGAAGGGCATACTGTGTAAAAATAATTGCCATGTCTTCGTTCGAGTTAGTTCGCTGCAGAGACCTCTGAAGAAAGAAGAAACATGTTCATCCATCCATCCATTATCTTCTGCTTATTCTGAAGTCGGGTCGCAGGGGCAGCAGCTTGAGCAGGGAGGCCCAGACATCTCTTTCCACAGCCACCTCTTCCAGTTCTTCTGGGAAGATTCCAAGGCGTTCCCAGGCCAATCAAAATACATAGTATCTCCAATGTGACCTGGGTCTTCCCTGAGGTCTCCTCCCAACTGGACATGCCCAAAGCACTTCCCTTAGGGAGGCACCCAGGGAGCATCCTTACCAGATGCCCAAACCACCTCAACTGTGAGGTTAGATGGACTGAGGCTGGAGGAGATGAGAAACAGCTGAGCTAAATGAAACATGTCGCCGGTGAGATTGGGCGTGGCAGACCTGGTAAACAGGATCTTCTTATTTTTCTTTCGGCTTTTCCCTCTTCAGGGGTCACCACAGCGAGTCATCCTCCTCCATCTCTCTCTGTCCTCTGCATCCTCTGTCTTAACTCCAACTACCTCCATGTCTTCTCTAACTGCATCCAGATATTTCCTCTTTGTCTTTTTCCTGGCAGCTGCATTTCTAACATCCTTCTACCAATATACCCACTGTCCCTCCTCTGGACATGTCCAAATAATCTCAGTCTGGTCTCTCTAACTTCATCTCCCAGTTGTTCAACCTGTGCTGTACCTCTGATGATCTCATTCCTAATCTTATCCATCTTTGTAACTCCCAAGGAGAACCTCACCATCTTCATTTCCGCCACTTCCAGTTCTGTCTCCTGTCTTTTTGTCCATGTCTCTGTCTCCAGACCATACAGCATAGCTGGTCTCACCACCGTCTTGCAAACTTTTCCTTTGACATTTATTGACACTCTTGAAATTCTTGGCGTTTGATCAGTCTTTGTGCTTTTCCTGTGCCCTCAATCAGTTTGTGGTTTGTCAGGGTCTGGTTTTCCACGGTGAGGTTCGCCTTCATGTTTGGGAGGTTTTGATCTGGATCTTTTTTTTGTGTTTGTCAATACACAAAAAAGAAAACCCAGTAACCTAAAGGGAATGCATCTAATCACTAACCTAAAAAAAACAACACGTACTGGCATTAGGTTTGGGAGTCGGTCTGATTTAAATTTAACTGACTTTAGCAAACACAAAAATGGATACAAATTGGTCCGTTTTACAAATATTGAACTAAACGTTGGTGCGGTAGTAGCTGAGACTCATCCTCAATACTCTGATTGATAACAGAACATAGAAGTTCTTGGATTAAGACTTTGGCTTGAAAGGTGTCGGGCGATGTGCAATCCTCCACAGGTTGTTCAATTTATTTGAAACCTGTTTGGTAAAAATGATTGTACTGCAGCAGGTAACTAAAGGCTTTAAGTGTTTCAATAACCAGCGCTGTGACACCGCTTTATTCTTAGTGAAGAGTTATAACGATAAACTAATCGTAATGTCGTCTGATTAGGTCGTATTTCTCCTCGCCGGATTAAATCATGTGTTTAATGGCTATAATGTACGGTGAATTATTGCACAGGTGGTAACTTTGTCTGCAGTTTGTTGTGAGGAGGGTTGTTGAACATTATGGAAGCGAGCAGCAGATCTGAGGTCTTCACAGGTCACTGATGGTCCAGTCCAGATCATCCCATTACTCCTCTTCACTCTTCATTTCCTGCTCGTCAACGGCTTATTACCGTCGTAATGAATCTTCTGGCAAAATATGCATGAATGTGACCTCGAGGGTGCCCAGCTCCTGTAAGCTGATTGTGTTCGTCTCGACTTGGAAGGTGTCACCGATTCAGGTTCACGGTGTCCTCTGCAGCAGAATGCTAATTTTCATTTACAGCAGGACCGATGGACAATCAAGTTAATTCTTGGTAGGATTCTTTTGTTTGTTGGTTCCTACATGGCTGCACTTGTCCAGAGGCAAAGTGTTAAGATTTATTGGTGCCTTGAGCAACAGTCAGTGTTTTTCTATATATAAAGTAAGAATGAACAAAACCCTGTATGGACTACTCTTGACCTTTGACCTGGTGGATTATGAGCTCTTTCACAGTGGGGATCCTCTAAACTGTAGATCATCGTCAGAGAGGCTGATGTTTGATAACAGACTGGAATGGCCCTCTTCTTCGCTGGATAGGAGCAGATATTCTAAAACCTGTAGGCACTTTTCTATGTTGATGGAGACTTTCCAGATGTGTCAGCTGCTCATGCCAGAAGCACTGATGCACCCCCATACCATCAGAGAGACAGGGTTTTGAACTTTTAGCTAATAACCGGCTGGATGGTTCATTCCCTCTTTCAAATGGAGGATGTTGTTTCTGGTTTCCAAAGAGAACTTCAGATTTGGACCCGTCTGACCACAGAACAGTTCTGCATTTCACCTCAGTCCATTTGAAATGAGCTCTGGTCCAGAGAAGACGGCAGCGGCTCCGGATGGTGTTCACATCTGGCTCCTTCTTTGCCTGATAGAGCTTTAAGCAGCATTTGTGGATGAACTGTGTTTACAGACAATGATCTGTGGAAATGATCCTGAGCCCAGAACAGAACCAGACCTGGTTTTAATGGAGTAGCCCCTGAAGACTCCAAGCCGACCAACCAATACTTAACTTTCAACCTTGTCCTTTAAGCTCAAAGATTTCTACAGATTCTTCTAATCTATTGATGAGATTATGATCTGTAGATTCAGTCTTCCCAAGTTTCTGACAAGGACCATTATTTTGAAAATTGTTCCATTATTTTTAAACACAGTTTTTTGCATACTGGTGAGCCCCTGCCCATTTTCACTTCTAAAACCTTACAACCACTTACTTTAATAGCCTTTTGTTGCACCTGGTCAAACTTTTTTAGGTTGCGTTGCTGCCGTCAAAGTCTAAATTAACTAATTTTTGTCAAAAAAAAAGTCAGTTTATTAGTTTGGATACGGATGTGAACTCTAATCTAAAATTGGGAGAAATGTTGCCAAGAGTTCATTCAAACATGACGTTCAGTTTGAGTGAAAAATGTGATGTTTTTCCTCACCATTTTTTTTTTTTTCTCCAGCTACTCAGAGAGAGAATACCTAAATGTGGCTAAATGTGGATCTGAAGCAGGAAACCGCTGAGTGTTGTTTTGTTCTGTTTTCAGACAAGTCATGGATGCACACCCCGGAGGCTCTGGCCAAGCACTACATTGCCTACAACGCCAAGGTAAGAATCACCTTCAGACTGCGGCACTCTGCTCCATTTATTAAATACACTTTGAGGTTTCCATAAGTGGAGGAAACGACAACGTGCATTTAATTTGGGGAAAGATTTGGCAATCGGTAAGCAGGAGCTGTCAGGAATTTGATCCTGCCTCATTAATCCTCCTGAGCAGCTGTTTCTCCTCGGTGCTGTCGGTTATTTTGAGAATACCGTCTTTATTTTCTCCTAATGGGAGCATCGGGGTTGTTTCTGCAAAGTGGCTCCTGTCTCCCTCTGAACCTGCAACCTTTCGGGTCCTGATGCGGACGCAGCTTGAGCTGTGGTTCTCTGTGTGCCGACGGGAATCATGTTGTTACACAAGAGGTCTCTTCAAACTGCCAGCTCTTTAAACGAGGAGAGCCTCCTGGTGTCGGCGTCTCTCCCCGCTCAGTTTATGATCTGTCATCGTCCTTCCTCTGCTTCAGAGATGCTTTGTTGGAGCGGAGGTGAAACTTCAGCGATGCAGCAAATTCCAGGGCGAAGCAGCGAGACGTACATTTGGTGAAATAAAAACAGACCGTCAGCATTTAATGATGAGATTCCTGACTTGACGTGTCGTGGCTGTGCTGGCTGCCGGACTACCGGAGGAATCCGGTTGTTTATGACGAGGTCTCTCCGGAGGTCATAGGTGAAACTCATAAGTTTGAGCACAGGAACATGAATGGATTTGAACAAAAGTCATCATCGAATAAACAAAAACTTTTGGAGTCAAGCCAATTCAAGATGGCTGCCACAGTTAATCAACGTTAGTCAAAAAATCAGTCATACAGATATCCCCAAAGGGGCAATTCGTTTCACAGTCAGTAGACACACAAAACATCCATACAACACAAGATATTAAAATAACAGAACAGACATCAACACTGTTTGTTGAGAAGTCCGATCGCTACAGGGATGAATGAGTTTTTCTGTCTGTTCATCCAACATCTGGGCAGCAGATACCTGAATCCAGATGGAAGGAACCTGAACTCACCATGGAGTGGGTGATCAGGATCTGCCAGAATCAGCCTGGCCTTGTTCACTGACCTCACCTTGTGTAGGTCAGTGAGGTTCTGTAGGGCTATACCAACAGTTCTGTTGCAAATCCTGACAATATGAGGACTAAGATATGATGTGGTAGTAGCTGAGAGTCACAGTGAAAGGCCATGTCTGTTCATAAATACAATTCAACTCAAAAATAATTTATTAATCCCAAAGGGAAATTAAATGTTGTTGTAACTCGTTATCCTTGTTTCATTAAGAGATTTTATAGATGCTGATGGCTGTATGCAGGAAGGATCTTTTGTAAAGGTCTGGATCCGAAAAAAACTGGCCGCATATGCTGTCCGATCCATCCACACAGACTCGGCTGGCCTCTGGTTACCCCGGGCTGCAGGACCACCCGAATGTCGGGTCACTCCTTCCCGTAGCCCGCCTAGCTCCTCGTCGCTGCAGACAGCCAGCTGCAGGTGCCTGGGGACGATCCCGGTCCTTCCGCTGTCACGAGCCGTGTTTCCTGCCAGTTCCAGGATCTCAGTGGTCAGGCACTCGAGCATAGCCGGCAGGGAGACGGGAATCCCTCCACGGTGCCTCCTTTTCAACTCATTTGAGATTTGGGACTGTAGCTGAGATATTATTTGAACTTCTGAGATGTTAATCAGCTGCTCCCGGTTGTAAAAACCACCTTGTTGCCATGGTTACGCATCATAACAAATGTCCAAAAGTAAAAAAGTTTCAGTAAAAATCCTTCCAGCTGCACAGCGTCCGACTCAAGAGGAAACAATCATCCAAAAAAAAAGTGATTTACATCTAGAAAGAGAGGAATTAAAGTTTCCAAAAGCAAAATCTCCGAATGAAAGTAACAGAGCTGCTCCAACATGCAGCCAACCTGAGCAGCGCAATTCTAGAATCTTTTAATAATAATATATAATAATAATAATAATAATATATAAATAATGTTATTTTTAACATTTGACCAATTATTTTCAAAATAAGATTATCTTAGTGTAACTGTATGGCATGAGGTGGTGATTGAGATTAATTTCTTCAAAGAAAGTGAGGTCTTTAGTTGTAAAATTAAATTCTTGCAGGCGACTTCTTGTTATTTACTTCACAAAGCGACATGTTTTTCTGTAGTTTCAATAAAATAAATATGGTATAAACTCCTCGTTTGAAGTCCTGCCTTCACAGCGTTCTTCCGGGCAGAGGATTTCTCTGAAGGTTACCCACTCCACTTTACTCCTGCTCGGTTTTTCTTTTCAGACAATTTACAGTTTTTTGCTGCCGTGCAAACATAAACTCTGCCAACAAATCACACCCAGTGACCCTTGAGCTTTTAAAAATCTCTCTTTGATTTTCACCAGAAACTTTGTTTGTGGACCGGAGTAGCAAGTGAAGTGGAAAATCTCTGTTTTGATTAAAATGAAAATAATCCATTGCAGGATGGACGAGGTCCGACTCACCCCGACGATTCAACCAGAACCCGACCAGTTTGAAGCTGCACCGCTCACATAATCAGAGGAACGTGCGTCTGCGTTTCACAAACATGGAGCTTCTGGACGCGTTCTCTGCTCTCGACCGTGTTTACACTTTTAAAATCCGAGGTTTTTAACCTTTAGAGTTAACCTAATTCAATATAACTTTAGCAAACAGTTTTAAACGTACTGAGCTAAAGGTTGATGTGGTGGTAGCTGAGAGTCATCCTCAACTCGCACATGAATTTGACCAAAACGGCTTTAACTCTGTCATTTATCAACAGAAGATCTTAGTTTAAAACTCTGGAGTTAATGCTGGTGGGCGATATGCATTCCTTCAAGGAGTGCTGTCCTTTTTTTATTTATTACCATTTGTTTTATTTTCTGTTTTATTAAGTCAAAAAGGCCCAACTGAACCTCACCTCAGATTAAAAACCTCGGATTTTAAAAGTGTACATTCATCAACAACTTTCTGAGATTTCCAATAAAATCCATCCATTAGGTCTTGAATTGAGGTGTTTGCTGTACATGATTATCCACCTTTAATGGACATGCACAACTTTCAGTGGGACACGCGTCACAGTTTGTGGAGAATATGGACCCAGGGACGAGAATATTTAAAGTATTTAATAAAAAGAAAAAGCAGCAACAACCTACAGAATGAAAGAAACGCAGAAAAACGAGCCTTGACTGATGACGAACTACAAACTGAGGGGCTGATGAGTGGAGTGGAAACACCTGGGGTAAAGACAACTGGGGACAGGTGAGAGTGGGCGGGGCAGGAGCTGAAGGAGACAAAACTGACCGAGGAAGAAGTGGCTGCTCCCAGAGGAACGCAGGTCGGGACGGGAATAAACCAAACAAAATGAAAACAGAAAAATAAAAATAGAAAGCACATCCTGACTACATCAAAGGTCATGCTCAATAATCCAGCAAAAAAAAAAAAAATCCAACAAAGTTCAGTCAGGTCATCTGGATGGTTTCTTTTTTTTGTTGAGACATTTTGTCCTTCATCCAAAGGACTTCATCAGTTCGAGGATCCACAAACAAACTCAGTCCCACACGCAGCACACTCACATTGTGGACCAACCAGTTTGCTGGTGATAAGATGGTTTCTGGGGCCCGCCCTCTCCCCCGTTGACTCCTCTGAGGCAGCCATGGCCAAAGTGGTTCAAAACATCAAAGTTCATGCTCAATAATCTTAATCTAATAATCTAGCTCTTATCACCAGAAGGCTGGTTGGTCCACAATTCGAATGCGCTGCTTGTGGGGCTGAGTTTGTTTGTGGCTCCTCAGACTGATGAAGTCCTTTGGATGAAGAACAAAATGTCTCAACAAAAAAAGAAACCATCCAGATGACCTGACTGAACTTTGTTGGATTTTCTACCTGGATTATTGAGCATGGACTTTGATGTTTTGAACCACTTTGGCTATGGCTGCCTCAGAAGAGTCAATGGGGGAGAGGGCAGGCCCCAGAAGCAAACAGGTTGGTCCACAATGTGAGAGTGCTGCTTGTGGGACTGTTTGTTTGTGGCTCCTCCGACTGAAGAAGTCCTTTGGATGAAGGATGAAACGTCTCAACCAAAAAGAAACCGTCCAGATGACCTGACTGAACTTTATTGGAACTCCTGACAACTGTTAACATTCTGTTGCCTGTTTGACTTTGTTTTGTTTATTCTCTGTTGGGTGATCAAAAGAAGACAAAAACGCGTTGCATCTCTGTACTAAGACCCAAAGAATAAAAATCACTCAAATCTACCGAGCTACATGTAAACACAAATCATGCAAACAGTGATGGCATGCATTGGGTTTCAGTTTGAGACCAGTTTGTTTTGGTCAGTAGAACTGGAGCTTTTAGCTGCTTGGTATCAATTCGACCCAGTGAAGAGCCGCTCTTTGACTGAGCCTGCAGGGTGGGGGTGGTGGGTGGGGGTGGGGGTGGGGGCGCTGCCATCAGGCTTTCATTCTGTCATCTCCATGAACTTATCAGACCTGCCGCAAGGTTGAGTGTGTCGAGTCTGCAACCAGAGGGGGGCGAGGCGATTTGTTTTCAGCTGCATGTATCGGCTGATGGATGAGCCTCCTGGCTTGATTTGCCTGGTGAAACGTCCCACAATGCACCAGTCAGAACAACGCACTGCTCTTTCCTATTCTGGGCAAACATGAGCACGAGTGTGTGGAGAGTCCATTTGTCAGAGCGCAGCAGAGCTGACACTTTCTATAGACACCCCCCCCCCCCCCCCAGCCCACTGTCATCGGACTCTTTAGCACAAACTGTTTGGTGTTTCTCTCCTTCTTCTGCCAACAAGTTATTAAACATATTGATAATAATAATAAAACAATAATAATTGTTGGCTGAACACCAGCCAAGCGCAGAGATTAAACCTAAGGGACCTGGTGAATGAACCAGCAATAAATGAAGAAATGTTGAGAAAATAATAATAATAAAATTAATAATAATTGAGAATTAATGGGGCACTTATCCCCACGACAGGACTGCAGTTTTAACTTAACTGCTTTTTCTTTAAAACTGTGATTTACTGAAACATCGTAAAGAAGCTAAAACTAACTTGTTAAAGCTGAAGAAGCACTAAAAATAAAAATAAATTAAACACTGGCTAAAAACTAAAAGAAGCAAATTGTTAACTAAAACCCCAGAGCAGCAAAATGCTTAATAAAACCTAAACTTGTCAAAATGCCAGCTAAATGTTACAAAAGCAGGCTGAAATCTAAAAATAGCAACATAGCTTATTAAAGCTAAAGGATAGCTAAAAGCATAAAATTGTTGATTAAGAGAAAGTAGCAAAAGCTTTGCTGAAACCTAACGGCAGCAAAAGGTTAGCTAAAAGGCTAAGGTAGGAATATGCTCACTTGAAGCTAAAAGTAGCAAAACCTAGCTAGATGCTAACAGTAGCAAAAAGGTAGATAAAAGCCAAAACTTTTATAAAAGCAACAAAAAGTTGGCTAAAAGTAGCAAAAGGGTAGCTAAAAGGTAACAAAATGTTTACTAAAAATTAAATGAAGCTGCAGAATGAAAAACAGAATTGCGTGTAAATTAGATTTTTTATCCCGCCTTAATTAAAAAGCTTTTTCGGTTTTATATATGTTCTATATAAATGTATTTTATATTCCTGCATGATTGTTTAGATGGATTAAATTATATTCTTAGATGAAATCTTAATAAAGTCGGTTGATTGGCTCTTATGACCACGGCATGGAACCTTCTTGTTTTAGACGTGAAACGATGTTTTCTGCCCGTCGTGATATTTTCTCACACAGATGCTCTGCCTGTGAGCTGCTTGCTGCACTCCACTTGTTTTGTTTTTCCAACCTTTAAGGGCAGGACTGTGTCTGAACTGGAACAGGCTCCGTGCAGACTGGAAGAAATCCCTCCTCCGGGGAAACAGCGCCCTCTGCTGGAGCTCAGTGAAGGAGCGAAATGTTTGCAGCACATCAACTTAAATCTGCTCTTCTGTTTGTCTCCAGTTCCTGGGAAACACAGAGGTCGAAGCTCCAAAAGGCACAGAAGTTGTGAAGGATGCGGTCAGGAAGCTGAAGGTAAACCCCGTCCTCAGAACCAGAACCAGCTGCCGCCTGGAGCGGAGCACAGACTGTTGTTGAGTGAGCAGATTGGATTTTTGACTCGGTGAAGGGGAGGTGGGAGTGACAAATGCCTCCCTCCCCTCCTTCATCGAGTCCATAACCAACAAGGTGCCCTTGGAGTTTTCCAGCTCCAGGCGTGGAGGTCTCAAAGTGCTGAATAAGCAGTTTGCTCGGCCGCTCCGTCCCCTGATAGATGGAATATTCAACAGCAGAATATTCTGCTTGCTGAAACGCTCAGACGGTCGCGTTTCTTCCTGAAAAATCCAAAGTCCATCTTCTGACATTTAGATTATGTTTTTTTTTATTAAACCAAATGAACTTTGTAAAAGACTGGTGGTCCCAGCCCCTGATGGTGGTCCCAGCCCCTGATCCAGCAGCTTACAGAACCTCCATCAGCAGCAAGAACTCTGTTATAGTATCGGTCTCTCGTGGTTGTAGAGGGAAGTTGGCCCACTCTTCTGTTCGTTCGCTTCACTGAGGTTTCTGCTCAGCTCTCTGAACATCCATCAAAGTGTTCCAGGTTCTGGACTCACTCTGGACCATTGCAGCACCTTGGTTCTGTTCTTTCTGACCTGTTCCGTTGTAGATCAGCTGCTGTGTTGGGGATCCTGGTTCCGCTGGACCCACTTGGGTCCAAGCTTCAGCTGTTAGACAGATGGGCTCACGTTTGACTCCAGAACCCTTTGGTCTACAAAATAGTTCATGGTCCACTCAGTGACTGCAGGGAGCCCAAACCATCAGCCCTCCACCACCATGCTGACAGCTGGGAGGAGCTCTTTGCTGCAGTGCATTCTGGGTAAACATCTGTCTTTTGGTCTGGTTCTGGTCCAGCAGTCTTGTGGTGCCTTTAGATGAAAGTTTCTAAACCTAGGTTTGCTGCTACGGTTTGTCCTGCTTTGACCTTTGACCTTTAACGTGCTAACTGAGGCCCGTAGAGTCTCAAATGGAGCTCGTTTCTCTGAGCATTACATGGTCTGACCTTCGGGGTGAATCTGCTGTCACTCCTGTGCAGCTGTCTTAAATGTTTTCCACATGAATGACTCATCTCTCTGTAGAATGATGGATGTCTGGTTGTTTGGAAATGACCTTTGACCCTCCTCTAAGGTCATTGCTGATGTCTTTCCTCCCTGGTATTGCACCAACACCCACCTGTGTGCTCCAGAGCAGCAGAGTTTGAGCCATTTTGGCTGGAATCTGTTGCTTTTGAACACTTGAGTTTGAATAAAGTTCAAAGCTGGTGAACAGACTAGATCCAGAGGAGGAAAACCTTCAAACTGACTTCATATTTCCTGTGACTGGTTGGTGCTGGTAGGTTACTGGGACAGGACTTGTTCAGTGGATTTCATGGGGCAGCATTTGATTAGAAGCTAAAACAGCCATCATTTGTTTCAATCAGAAAACCGAACCGCAGCTGTTGTTCCAGAAATGTCTCCGAGGACTCGTCTCATTGATTGTTTAGGACTCGGTTTCATCAAACCCACCCCAGTAACGGCATTTAACCTGGGCTGGTTCCAGGACAAATACCACCCCGCTCACAGTGGAAGCACTTTAAAGCGACCTTTAGGTCTGGGAACAGCTCTGGCAGCTCTCTCTCTGGTTTTCTGGCCTCTTCTTCTGCCAGGAGCTGAATCTGCGAGGCCGCTTGTGGGAGGGGGGGCTTGTGTCTTTTTCCAAACCAGTGCTTTTATTGTTCCAATAGATCTGATCCTGGAAACCAGTTTCAGGCTCCGTGGTTACTCTCCCAGAGACACAGAGGACAAGTTCAGTTATGTTTCCTGAGATCCCGTCCAGGAAAAGCGTTTTTTAAAGCAGCACCTGGGAGATGGCCTTTAGTATCTGCTTTAGTTTAAAGTCGTTTAGTTTCGTTTATAAAAGGAGAAAAGATGTCGACCTAAAGCTCGGGTCGTGTTTGTGTCTGTGGGCTTTGAGCAGTAAACATCTTCTTTTACACAATCTGCTTGAACTCTGGTTTTTACAGCTGTTTTAGCTGTTTGCTTCAAAGAAGCCGAAATGTTTTGTAGGGTCTCTGAGGAAGATGTTTGAGTGGATCAAACTTATTGTTTGTTGCTTCAGACTAAAGTTTGGCTTCACAAGAAACTGCAGGATGATTCTACAGTATCTATCTTCTTACGATAGTAAAGTTTTCTTTAAAAAAACTTTTTTTTTTCTATTTATATTCATTAGTAGCTCTTATTCAGAAATAGTTTAGATATTTTTTTAAATGGGCACATTCTGAGAGATTTATTGTCTTTCATTATCTTTATTTTTATAAATATTGCAATAAAACTCAAAGATTCATTGTAATTTTTTTACATTTACAGTTTTTACACCAACACTTTTTGTTTTATCATGTCTGTTAGCAAAATATCTCATGAATGAACGCCTTGGTTTTAACAAACCTCTCAGAACTGAACAAATATTCACAACTGATTCACTTTTGGAGTCGACTTGTTTCAAGATGGCTGCCACAATCAATCGATTATTAAAGAAACGTCTATAACTCGGGGTTTGGTAGTAGCTGAGAGTCAACCCAACACATATGTTGAGTGCTAACAGACCTATAACACATTATTACACGTTTTGACCAAACATTTATCAAACCTGGCAGCAAATCTTTAAAAGATGTCCACTCAATTGTGCAGTTTGGACGAAAAAAGCAACAAACGAGACAACATCATTTGAGGAAAGTGTTCTTTCTAGTTTTTATATTGCTTCAAAGTAACATTTGCACAAAGTTCATGCTCAATAATCCAGGTACAAATCCAGTAATGTTCAGTCAGGTCATCTGGACAGTTTCTTTTTTTCTTTTGTTTCTCTGAGACCTTCATCCAAAGGACTTCTTCAGTCTGAGGAGCCACAAACAAACTGGAGTCCCACAACCACCACACTCCCATAGTGGGAAGAAAAAAAAAACACTTTTCTGGTGATAACTGGTGATAATATCTCGGCCTGAATAAATCCTTTGGATGAAGGATGAAACGTCTCAGCACAAAAAAGAAACTATCCATGTGACCTGACTGAACATTGTTGGATTTATACCTGGATTAATGAGCATGAATTGTTGGTGTTTTGATCCACGTTGGCATGGCTGCCTTAGAGGAGTTGACAGGAGAGAGGGTGGGCCCCAGAAACTATCTCATCACTAGAAAACTGTTTTTTTTTTTTCCCACTATGGGAGTGTGGTGGTTGCAGGACTCCAGTTTGTTAGTGGCTCCTCAGACTGAAGAAGTCCTTTGAATGAAGGATGAAACGTCTCAGCAAATAAAGACACTGTCCAGATGACCTGACTGAACATTGTTAAATTAACATTTCATTTTACTCACACGATTGGGGTGACCATAGTTTAATCTATGGGGGGGCAAGGCCACCATTGACCACCCCCCGGCTCCGTCATTGCGCCTGGTGGTTGATAAGTGTTTCCTCTGATTGGACAAGAAAAAAAACCCTCCCAGTTCTTCTCCACAGTGTGGCTTCTACCCACTTGAATATGTTGCATCAAAAACATTTAGGTTTCCTTCCATTCCCTGTTTCGAAAAACACTCATCTGGAAAACCAACTGTTTGAATCCGTCAGTGAGGGGGGACACCGGCACTCCGCTCGTCACCCAGGCTTTTACGTCGTTTTAAAAATGTCCCGTGACATTTTGTCACGAGTCAGCAAATAATGTTTTGACTCTCCTCAGTTTCAGAGACACATCAAGAAGTCTGAGGGTCAGAAGACCCCCAAGGTGGAGCTGCAGATCTCCATCTACGGCGTGAAGATTCTGGACCCCAAAACAAAAGTGAGTTACTTTGTGTGGAACGCGAACGAGGTTTTCACAGGATTCACAGAGAAACGGTGTTTGTGCTGCAGGACGTGCAGCACAACTGTCAGCTGCACAGGATATCCTTCTGCGCCGACGACAAAACCGACAAGAGGATTTTCACTTTCATCTGCAAAGACTCCGAGTCCAACAAGCACCTGTGCTTTGTGTTCGACAGCGAGAAATGTGTACGTTTTTGCTTTTTGTTGGATTGCGCTGCAGGCTGTCGACTCGTTCCTCACTGAACGGTGTGCTGCTGCTTCCAGGCCGAGGAGATAACGCTCACCATCGGTCAGGCCTTCGACTTGGCCTACAAGAAGTTCTTGGAGTCCGGAGGCAAAGACGTGGAGACGAGGAAACAGATCGGAGGCCTGCAGAAAAGAGTAAATGTTTTTATTCATCAGTGCGGAGCTCGTTCTTATTGATTGTTTTTACATTTTCAGTAGGCCGAGCAGAAAACCGTCATGGATGAATATTAATGAAAAAAGCTCCGAAGCTGCAGTTCGTAATAGAATTGCAGCTAAAAACACAAAAACTCTGCTGCTTCTGATTAAATCCTGATTTATTCATTCAACCTTTATTTATACAGGTTAGTCTCATTGAGTCACAAGGACTCATTTACAAGACATGTTATAAGAAAGAATGATGACAACAATGGAAAATCATAAAAAACAAACAAACATATAAATCGAAAAATAAATGGAAGAAAATCATATTGAAAAAACAGCTACATTGTAAAGCGATATAAAATATTAAAACTCAGCAGATGTTTGAAGCCACTTAGAGAGGTCAAGGTCGAGAGTTTCAGATCTTTTTGTAAAGTATTCCAGGAAACAGGAGCGGAGTAGGAGAAGACCCTTTTACCAAGTTCAGTCCTCACTGAGGGAACACTGCAGGTAATAATGTCCTGAGAGCGCACGCCGTAGCTGCACTCACGCAGAGACATGTAGGAGGAGATGTATGAAGGCAGCAGACCAAGAAGTGATTTAAAGATGAAAATGTACCAGTGAGAGAGTCTGCATGAAGCTAATGAAGACCAGTTAACCAGTGAATACTGGGTGCAGTGGTGGATACGATAATCACAGCCAGTTGTGAATTTTAGCGCACCGTGATAGACAGCATCCAACATCTGCAGGGTGCTTGTAGGAGTGTTTGTGTAAATAATGTCACCATAGTCGATGGAGGGAAGGAAAGTCGCAGTTACAAGGTGTTTCCAAACATTCAGAGTTAGACAGGATCTGTTTCTGAAAAAGAAACCCAGTTTAACTTTCAGTTTCTTGACCAAGTTTTTAACATGAGGCTTTAAAGAGAGAATATTTGTAGGAATCGACAAACTCAATAGGGACACCATTCGCAGATAAAATCGAGGGAAGAACTGCTGAGACCGACTTCCTATTTGAAAACAACATCCCTTTGGTTTTATCAGCTTAGCACCAGTTTGAGACGGAACAATTCTGACTGGAGGATGTTGAGACTATAAAAGCTGGAAAACCTTAGCAAGTGTTCTAGCTCGACAATAAACAACTCTATCGTCAGCATAGAAATATAAGGATGCATCAGGAATGCTCTGACCTGTATTACTTACAGGTCTGTTGGTCTGCTGCCTTCATACATCTCCTCCTACATGTCTCTGCGTGAGTGCAGCTACGGAGTGCGCTCTCAGGACATTATTACCTGCAGTGTTCCCTCAGTGAGGACTGAACTAGACAAAAGGGCCTTCTCCTACTCCGCTCCTGTTTCCTGGAATATCTTACAAAAAGATTTGAAGCTCTCGACCTTGACCTCTCTAAGTGTCTTTAAGAATCTGTTGGACTCCTGGCAGGGTCCAATGCAGACATGTTCCTGTTTTTAGTTTTCTACATTTGTCTTGGAATCTAGCTGTTTTTTTGTTTTGTTACCTTTTTCCTTTTAGCCATCCTATTTGTTAAAAAACAAAACAAAAAAACAAAAAACTGTAGTATGAGTTTTTATAACTGTTTATTGTTGTTGCTGTTGTCCATTGTTGTTATCACTCTGTTGAAATCAGGTCTCTCTTGTAAATGAGTCCTCGAGGCTCAATGGGATTTACCTGTATAAATAAAGGTTGATTGACTTACATAGATTGTGAAGAGGGTGGGTCCTAAGACTGAGCCTTGTGGTACACCATTGTTGACTGTTAAATAACTGGAAGAAGTACCATTATGTTGAACACACTGACTCCGATCTGAGAGATAGTTAGAGAACCAGCCACTGGTGTGAGCTGAGAAACTAATTTTGAGAGTTTATGACACAAGATGTCATGATCCAGTGTCAAAAGCTTTAGACAGGTCTAAGAAAAGTGCAGCACAATAATCCTTAACACCCAAAGCTTCATCAACATCATTCAGCTTCAGCTTCTGATTAAATTCTGATTTATTAGAGTGTTTAAATGAACGTGTGGAGGAACCTGAGTGAAAACGGTCCTGCAGGGTCACGGATCAGCAGAGGTTCTGCTTCACGCTTTGTTTGTTTTGTTTCCTGCAGATCCAGGAGCTGGAAACGGAAAACGCTGAGCTGAAGAAGCAGCTTCAGGAGCTGGAGGAGCAGCTGATGATCGCACCCGTCACTCCGGTAAGAGGAGCCGCTGCAGAGCTCCTGAAACCTGCTCCTCCTTCAGACTCGAGCAGCTCCTCTTTAACCACCACGACCTAACTGATCGGTTTTTTTATCTTTCTTCAGAAAGACTAAACCCTAAAGCCACTTTCAGAAATCATTTGTTTACAGACGTTTCCATCGACTCGTCGTGGACATGAAGGTTTTTATGGCAGGCTTTTTAAGATTTATTTCAACTGTTTGTTTTCCAGCCTGGAACAACTGTAACGAGTTTTAGAAACAAGTTTGAATTTATTGTGGAGTTTCTCTGATAGATGCTTCTCCTGTAACGTTGTAGTTAAACGTTCTTTGTCCCACCTGGACCTTTTTGTCTCCATCAACAAGGATCTCCTGATGTCTGAGTTCATTCAAATTGTTTGGTGTCTTAGTTTCAGACCCGGCTTTTAATCAGTGTCCACAAATGGCCCTGATGTCAGCCTGATTGATCCATTCAGAACCCAGTTCTGTCCTGATGGACCCAACTGTGTCCAGGTTTCAACCGTCCTGCTGTTGGTTGGAGGTGAAGCTGAAGAACTTGGAGGTAGTCCTCCTCGCCTTGTTCCACAGCATGATGCTCCCACCACCATGCCTGACAGTTGGTTCAGTGTTCAGGTCTGAAAGACTCAACTCCTCCTAACGTCCTTCTTGTCTTTGTGTCCAAACAGCTCAGTCTGACTTGTCTTCAGAAGACATTTGTCTCGTCCATGTGGACAGCTGCAGGTTTCAGTCCAGCTTGAAGGTTCAGAAGCTTCTTTCTTGGTCCTCTCAGTCCACAATGATGTAAAACTGTCTTCACTGGCAGACTGGGACACTGGTGATCCAGCAGGTTCCAGTTCTTAATCTTAATGGGTCCCATCTGAACGGGTCAGATGCGTGTCGGCTGATCCATGGAGTCAAACAGAACCTGTTTTCATCTGACAAAGAGGAACTAGGAGCTGCAGTCGATCATGATCACTGACAGGACGTTAACAGCCTCGTCTAGTCGAGACGTTCTTGTATTTCAGAACCACGGTTAAGACGAATGTTTGTATGAACAGTATTTAGGACCGTGTGCAAAGATTGGACCCAGTGTGGGCCAAAAATTCAAACTTGTTTTAAGAAATCGTTCACGTTGTTTGTTGTAGTCGTTCTAAGGAAACGAGTTAAATAAATCTTTGGAAGCCTGAAACACTAAACTTCTGACTGTGACTGTATTTGGACTGAACGGGTCAGAACTTTGAGCAGGTTTGAATCAGAAAAACGGAGCAGATCTCAGCAGAGGATGGCGATACAACTATAGTTGTGGCAGATGTTGGTGAAATGACCTGCAGCTCTCCTGACTCACCCTGTCCCGGCTCTGCTCCCTCTCTGTCTGCCATCTTTCCTCAGCCGCTGCACGTGAGCGCAGCAGACGAAGCGTACCTGCTGCACAGGCCGTCCTCTCTGTTCTGGTGTCGCAGCGTCACGTCGCTCTCCTGCCTGGAAATCTCCTCTGTCACTCTCACTCCCATGAGCTCGCCGGACTCCAACCTGTCCACCGGGTTACTAACCCCTCCGCCTGCCAAACCCGCTCTGCTTCCTGCTAAAGCCGCCGAGGGCTTCAGCGTCCCGCGGCCGCGCGTAAACACCTTTTTCTTCTCTGCTGTCTT
>NC_056510.1:8607607-8610863 GCF_014905685.2 Nematolebias whitei | reverse complement strand
CCCCCCCCCCCCCCCCCCCCCCCAGTGAGCGCTCGGGTGCTCAGCGGTTCTTTTAACCGTATGTGTTTGTGTCCAGGCGGGGAGCATCTCCATCAAACCGCAGTCCACAGACGTTTTTGACATGGTGCCCTTCTCCCCGGTGACGTCGCTGGTTCCGACGAGGGCCAGCAACGGCTGCCCCCCTCCCCCACCCACCAGCTTACCCCCCGATATAAGTGAGCGTACGACTCGGCGCTCTCAGGTTATATTTTTTATTTTTGTGGTTAGAAGGTGTTGATTCTGTTTTCTCCTGCAGGGAAAGATTTGTTCGGCGCCGAGCCGTTTGACCCGTTCACCTGCGGGGCGGCTGACTTCCCCCCGGATATTCAGTCGAAGCTGGATGAGATGCAGGTGAGTCCTGCCTGGTTGGGGGTGGGGGGGTTGAACTGTAAAACTTTTTCTTTTTTTTAACAGAATCACCACTTTAAAGATTTAAACATCTGCTTTTATGACGAAGTCCTTGTCAAAATGAATTTCTGATCTTTAATTTGTTGTGTCTGAAAACTGGTTTAAATCAGGGGTGCCCCCAGAAAATATTTAAAGAGGGGCCCAGATGGGGGCCCATGGTAAACTTGAGATTGAACACCAAAACTAAAAGTCAGAACAGAAGTTTAGGAGATTTGTTGTTGTCATTTATGAGTTATTTAAAACTATATATCGTTACAGGAGAAACTTCCTCTGATCTACACAGGTCTACTTTATTTTTTATTGTTTATTGTTGATGTTGTTTTTGAAAACAGAGCTGTCACTTCTCAAACTACTGAAGCTTGTGCAGGCCTAAGTTTAAATTCATATAAAAAATATTATGCATTTACCCTCCTCAGCCCTTGACTTTTGTTAAGGAAGATTTCTGCATCTCAAACATGTATTCTGTTCAACTTAGACCTACATTTGTTTTATTTTAGTTTTTAAATAAAATATACATTTCTATTTTTAACTTATATTGTTACTAAACAATGTTTTAATGTTTGTGAGGCTCTACTACAGTAGTCCCTCGTTTATCGTGGGGGATCCATACCCTGAAGCCCCGAGATAAGTTAAAAACCATAAAGTAGGGATAGTAGTACAAGTAGTATGTAGTAGTTTATTTTAGTATACATATATATATATATATATATATATATATATATATATATATATATATATATATATATATAAAGGCATTTTAAACCCTTCCCACACTATTGTAAAATTCTAAACAATATTTCTAAACTCTAAACGCTGTAAAAGAGCACAGTATGTCATGATTCCCCTCTCCCCGCCTCATCTGCCCTCAGCCACCTGCAAGCGTTCTTGGCCACGCCCACTTCTCTGCTCTGTATGGAGAGCAGCTGATCAGCTGCAGGAGGAAGTTTTTTTTCTGCAGCTCTGGGTTGCACAAATGTGCAGCAGGTGCTAAATAATTTAAAATAATTTATTTTAAATAAAAATTCCATGCCGACCGTGCGGCTCATCCATCAACTGTGTGTCATGTCCAATCTTATTTTGAAAAACCGCAATACATCGAGTCTGTGATAAACGAACCGCGATGTAGTGAGGGACTACTGTAATCCTAAAAAGCTTGGAAAATTTACAAAGTCACATTAAACAAACGCTCAGGGCTCAGGAGATAAGACTGTCTGGCTAAGGGGGGCCAGTGGGCGGGACAACAATAATTTAGGCGTGGCCGTTGCCTCCCCTGGCCCCCCTCGTTAGTGGCACCCCTGGATTTTAGTATATCAAAAAGCTAAAAACATCCAAACTGGCTAATGCTGTGAGTCTGGTTCTTTGCAGAAACAGAAGTTTTACCTTCGCGTTTGAGAAAAGTTTCAATTTAATTTTTTTAAGTACAAAACTACAAAAAAAAAGTGTTTTTATACACATGCCTCTACATTTTGCAGAAACATTTGAATAACTTTAGTCTGACGCTGCAGGAGAGAGTTGATGGACGAGCTCAGAATGAAAAGTTTCACAAAACGTCCAGATTTATTTAAACACGGACATCTTTGGACTGAAAAGTTACATTTATAGGATTCATGTCAACGTTGGAGACGATGCAGTTTGATGGACGTCTTCCTCTGTGAGCTGAGGCGACGTCGCTCTCTTCCTTTAGCCACTAACAGCTGATTGTGTCTCTTTTGTCGTCCTCTCTCAGCGTCAGAGATGGTTTGTACTCTTTGTTTCTCCCTGTGCAGTTCTGCATGTTTTACCCGAACACGTCTTCACTGCGCTCGTGTGGCGTCTCGACTCTGCGCGCAGCTTCTTCTTGTAACGAACGCACATCGTGGCTTTTTGACTGGTGTGTTGTAAAATGGTTGTTCTGTTTGTTCATACTTCATGTGTGCTGTTGCCATCAAAACCATTCTGAAGGCATGAACTGTTGCGGATCATTTTAAGCATAAAAGTGTGATTTTGTTTATTTATTTGTTTATTTTCTGCTGTGCATGAGTTTCCTCGTGATTTGTCCACAAATCGTTTTATTTTTTTAAGTGGGTTTTTGTGACGTACAACCCTGTTTCTGACAAAGTGGGAATGTTGTGTAAAAAGTATTTTTTTCCTATTTTATTCACAATAGAAGATCATAAATGGATCAAAAGCTAAAACTAAAACTTTTTATTTTTATTTTTTGTTGTAAAAAATAAGATCATTCTGAATCTGCAACACATCTCCTTAAAGTTGTTCCAGGTCCAAGTTCCCTCTGTGGAGCTTCTTCTTTTAACATCGGTAAATGTGCAGGATCTGAGACCAGTTGGAGGTTCTGGAAGACCTGAGGGGACCAGTTGTTGGAGGTTTTAGAGCATATGTGTCAAACTCAAGGCCCGGGGGCCAAATGTGGCCCTCAATGACATCATATCTGGCCCCCAAGATGTTATTTTAAATATACAATACTTTAATTACTTTAATTTTTTTTCAGTAATATTTGATTATGATGTCAAAAGTACAACAGAGAACATCAAATGAGACCAATCAAATTCTTGTTGAGGAACCTGTGACCAAGAAAAGATGTCGGGTATTTAACTTGAGTTCATGTAGATTCTGAAATTGGCCCTTAGTTTGAAAAAGGTTTTAATTTTGGCCCCCTTTTGTAAGTGAGTTTGACACCCCTGTTTTAGAGGACCTGGGGAGACCAGTTGTTGGAGGTTTTAGAGGACCTGAGGAGACCAGTTGTTGGAGGTTCTGAAGGACCTGAAGAGACCAGTTGTTGGAGGTTCTGAAGGACCTGAGGAGACCAGTTGTT
>NC_056510.1:8586917-8607597 GCF_014905685.2 Nematolebias whitei | reverse complement strand
CAGTTGTTGGAGGTTCTGAAGGACCTGAGGAGACCAGTTGTTGGAGGCGTTGTCTCATTCTGGTCTGATGGAGGATTCCAGCTGTTCTACAGTCCTGGTTCTTCTTTGCTGGATTGGACCATAATTGTTTTAAAACCTTAACATACATTATGTTTTGATCCTCATGACTCATTGGTCTAGTTATCCTGTCCAGATGTGTAAACTGCACATGTCAGAGTTACTAATGCACCCCCATACCTTCAGAGAGGCAGACTTTTGGAATGTGAGCTGATGGGCTGGATGGTCCCTCTACTCTTTCAAATGGAGGACGTTGCGTCCGTAGTTTCCAAAGAGAACTTCAGATTTGGACCCGTGTTCTGGACTTCACCTCAGCCCATTTGAAATGAGCTCTGGTCCAGAGAAGACGGCAGTGGTTCGGGATGGTGTTCACATCTGGTTTCTTCTTTGTCTGATAGAGCTTTAAGCAGCATTTGTGGATGACCATGATCTGTGGAAGTGGTCCTGAGCCCAGAACAGAACCAGACCTGGCTTTAATGCAGTGGCCCCCGAGGGCCCAAAGATCACGATCATCCAATATTAAGTTTCAGCCTCGTCCTTTGAGCTCAGAGATTTCTATTCTTCTAATCTGTTGATGAGATTATGAACTGAAATTGATGGGAGATTCAGTCTGCCCAACTGTTTTTGAGAAGCATCTGGTGGAACTTCTGCCCAGTTTTTTTTTATTTATTTGTTTTTTTACTGATCTGTTGTCATTTAACCTAATTTACAATATATATATATATAGACAAATCTAACAAGATGCAGCTCATCAAAGTTCAAACTCAATAATCCAGTTTTTAAAAATCCAACAAAGTTAAGTCAGGTCCTCTGGACGGTTTCTTTGTGTTGAAACGTTTCGTCTTTCATCTAAAGGACTTCATCAGTCCGAGGAGCCACAACAAACTCATTCCCATAAATAGCACACTCACATAGTGGGCCAACCAGTTTTCTGGTGATAAGATGGTTTCTGGAGTCCGCCCTCTCCCCCGTCGACTCCTTTGAAGCAGCCACGACCAAAGTGGTTCAAAGCATCAGAGTTCATGCTCAATAATCCAGAACTCCAGAAACCATCTTAGCACCATCAAGCTGGCTGGGCCACTGTGAGTGTGCTGCGTGTGGGACTGAGTTTGTTGTGGCTCCTGGGACTGATGAAGTCCTGTGGATGAAAGATGAAATGTCTCAACACAAAGAAACCGTCCAGAGGACCTGACTGATCTTAGTTGGAAGGTGCAGCTTAGTGTTACATCTCCAAACTGAGATCACGCTGACTGCTGCAGGTAAGCTACTGACCGCTCATAACACTCCCCCCAACCCCACTTAAAAATAAAAAAATGCTCTCGGTCATAGGATCTCACTGGTCTGTGACTGTTGGGGACACTAAACTGAAAGAAAACAGAAAAAATATATTGATTCACACTAAAGAACACATTTACACAAACTCCCCAAAAACTTGAGGCCAAGGTGGCACAAGTACAAACAGCAAAGTGCAACAACGTGGTTGAGATTGGTTCCAGACCCCCCAACAGCTGCAGCCCAGTGACAGCTTGATGCACTTTTACGTTGCACGCTTGTTTCTGACTCGGACGTTCTGCTCCGTTCCTCACCTCCTAACATCAGAGGTTGAAGCAAACACCACTCGGAGCTTGTTTCCCGATAAAGTCAGAACACGTCAACGTTCACTGACCGGCCTCTGCTTCGTCCAACAGGAGGGGTTCAAAATGGGACTAACCCTGGAGGGCACCATCTTCTCCCTGGACCCGCTGGACAGCCGCTGCTGATGCTGAGCAGACAATCCTCGAGTCGGACTTTTAACCCGTTCGTATGAAGAAGTGCCAAAAGCCACTCCGCGGTCGAGTCGAGACGCCACGCTCGTCATCATCTTGGGGATTTGATGCATTTGCATTTAGATTGGTTTTCAGTATTTCAAGGTAAACTCAGAACCGTTATAGAAAAGAGCTATTTTTGTACAAGATGTTATGGACGGAGTCGTTTTGAGTACCTTTACTTGCACAGGCAAGATGTAAATAGTGGAGTGAGTCCAACGGTACACAACTTTCAAATGTGTGTTTGTGTAAAGTCGACACATTCCTGTTTGTACGGCGAGCTGAGGAGAAAAATGAAATAAATCTGTATGTTTAACATCCTTTTTATCACACACTAATACAAACTTTGTGTAGTTTATTCATCCAGACTTTTCTTTTGTTTAATTAACAACATTTATGCCTGTTTTTGTTTTTAATTTGCATTTTTTTAACTTGTGTTTTTTTCCCCCCCATCTATGCAGAAATATTCACATTATTTTACATTTGGTACCACTGACTTTGCAGTTATTAAAGAAAGCCCTACTGGGAGGAAAAAAAAAAAACACCCATGACTCTTGATTATTGATTTTAATTCAAAACTTTTAATCACAGAAAATAGATCAATCTTTTTTAGATTTGGTAGTTTGGACTCTTAAAATGATCTGGAATAAATCCTGTCAGGATATGAAGTGGAAACAGCAGAACTCTTAAGGTCAAAGGTTCAACTTCTTCCACCAGGTGAGATGGGTCACTTGTGTCTCTGTTAGCAAAATATCTCAAACCATTTGGTAGATTTCAATATTTTAAAGGAAGTTATCGATGGATGCAGGTCTTTGATTAAAAGTACTTATTGTAAAGTATAAAATCAAACTAAGTTTATCCTGAAATATATCAAACAGTGCAGGTAGTTCTACAGATATAATCACAAGCTAACCTGAAGTGCGGGTACGCGCTCCATGTAAACAAAGCTGAAATTCATAAAAGCTACATGGAAGCCTGACTGACCTACACTAGAGCTAGTTTGTGCAGGTAAAGGAATATGTCGGTATGAGACGTTTAACAGGAAATATAAGAAAATATGCTGCTAAACTTAAAAAAAGAAAAAGAAAGTGAGATCAGTGCTGAGCATCAAGCAGGGAGGTGGAGCTCCATAAAGACAGAGCTGTTTAAACTTATAATTTAAACCTCATCTGCAAACTTAACTAAATGTAAATACAAAGCATCAACCTGGTCAAACCTCTTCCATTGTCAACCTATTTTCAGTCAACAGCTGTTTCTGGTAGTTTGTCATATAATTGGTGGCAAATAAAAAAAATTGGTTTATACTTTTTTTATTTTAACCAGTTTTGTTTTCTTTTCTTTATGACCTTGCAATGTGTGGCTTTACATTTTGGAGTCAAAAGTAGTTAGCAATCATACAAGTTTGTTGGAGATGATTGGTTTGAAGGGATTAAATTATGAAATTCTAACGTACGTCACGTTATTTTCAACATGGATCTGACTTTTAGAAAATCCAGATGAAGCGCTTTAAGTAAAGATGCTGGCCTAAAAAAAAAGAAACAAACAAACAACAGCCTGATGATGAAACTTAATTTTATTATAACTGTAAAGGCTCTATAGATTTCAGAGCCCGGAGATCAAATATTGTTTCCTTGCAGTCTAACTGTTGTCCAGCAGGGGGCGGAGGAGCGCCTTTAACAGAGTCCAGCTGCAGCTAATGAACACCAGAAGAAGAGCCGGTTTGTTTTGTTGCTTCAGAGCAGCTGATGGATGGTCACGTTTGTTCAAATAAATATTCCGGGACGTAAGAAAGTGGAAACGCCGTCCAGCAGTTTTAAATGGAGCCGTGTGAAGAACTGACCGACTTCGATAAGGGTCAGGTGGTCATGGCCAGAGAAATGGGGGTGAGCGTCTCGGAAACGGCCAGGCTGGTGGGCTGCTCCCGGGCCGCGGTGATCGGCGCCTACCGGCAGTGGTACGAGGAGGGACTGAGGCTCCGGGCGGGCAGACCCAGAACCATCGACCCGAGAGAGCTGGAGGACGAGTCCGGGTCCGAGAGTGAGAAGGAAGCAGGAGGAGAAGGAGGCGCAGCAGAGGACGAAACAAATGATGAGGAAGAGAGGAACGACCCGGGAGGACAAAGCTGCGGACCGGATGTCTCCACATAACCAACCGGAAGTCGAGGCCGGAGCTCATATCGGCTGGTTCCGGCCCTCCATTTAAACGAACTAATTAGTTCCTGTTAAAAATAAAATAAAATCACACCTCATATAATTTCTCAGGTGTTTACTCACCCTGCTGCTTTATGCGCGTATATTAGTTTTCCACTATGTTTAGCTGAGAGTAAGTCAGAGGAGTAGGCGGGGCTTAAAGCTCAACATCTAGTGCACAGACTGGTTCCAAAAATGCAACATGGCAGCTTCCAATAAGCAGCTCCTGCTGGCTTGTAGGGACAGCTGGTTCAGACTGGAAGGAACTGTGGTTTTTTTTTTGTCTCTTTTCAAAGGTGAGCGATAATGTTTTTGGAAAAGTCATAAATTGATTCGCAACTAAATAATTTTGTAGCTAATCCAATTCAAGATGGCTGTTACAGCTAAATAAGCAACACAGCAAATGTTTGTTTCACATATTTTAAACTAAAAGTATGAGACATGAAGTGATGAATGTATGAAATGTTAATTAATATTCTAACAATTATAACGTCTGTACAGTACCTCATACTTGTTTGCTTTTTAAAGTATTTAAATGTTTTGAAATACATTTATGCTTGGTAATTAAGAGATTAAGTCATTACTTGCGCAGGTACTTTCGACTTTTACTCCACTACATTTTACATTAAGTATCTGTACTTTTCTATTGCGCTACATTTCTATACTGCATTACAAGTTACATTCATGTTGTTTTGTTATTTGTTCATTTGTTTGAAAGTGACCAATGGTGAGAGGGGAGTTGGTCGACTGAATCACTTCAAATTGGGCAGGTAATGTTAGACCTGCCTTCAAGAAGATCTGGGCCAATGACGTATATTGTAGTATATATAGAGTATATATACAGAGTCCTCGAGGCTCAATGGGATTTACCTGTATAAATAAAGGTTGATTGATATATGTCGTTGAGCTGGGTGCACCCACAGCACCACTAACGCACCCAAAATGGATTCCACCGTGGAGAGTCAGCCAGAAGACATGTGCCACCCATGGCCTTATTGAAAGATTATTGAAAAACTATTGAAAGACTGTTCAGAACAGCAGGACAGATTCTCTCTCCTAAAAGAGCCAAACTGGACCAAAAAAAAAAATATTTGAAAACCAACTTCTGAACTTGAACAAGAAATTCTTGCTGCAAAATTAAAATGTGTCAGTTCGTGATGTTAGGAGACAAAAGACGTCTCCAAATGTCTTGACGCTCAGGTCCAAGTTTTGAAAATGGTGTCAGGAAGTTAAAATATTGTTCACTATTGACCCATGACAAGGTTGATGGACAGTATTTTAACTAGAGTTGATGACAAACTGGAGTTGAAATGATCAGATGCTCCTTTTTTCAGGCAGACAGCTTTTACTTAAATGTGTTTACTGCAGTTAAAATGACACATTGGTTTTACTTTGTGTTAAATAAAAACATTCAAAGGTGAAATCATTCCTCTTTCTTATTTTGCTTAATGACATTTAACTCTGCAGGTCCTCCCTGAAATTCTGACGCACAGAATCACAAGTCCAAGTGTGAACTGTGTCACAAACAATAAAACCATGAATTATCTGCAGCATCGTTCATTAAAATGGATCATCACTATTAATGTATTACAGAAAATAATATACATACGGTAGGCACACTTAATGATACTGTAGATCATTGCATCCAGCAAGTACTTTTATTTTTAATAATTTAAGTATTTTTAAAAGCTGACTTATTTACTTTTACTTATGTAAAATATAAATGTTGTACTTCTACTTTAACTGACTGTTTATTTGTACTTTTACTTAAGTACAGTGTTTGAGTACTTTCTTCACCACTGGTTTTAAAGGCACAGTGGAAACTGATGCTTTGTGGAAGAACCAGTAAACAACACCAGCGACTCGGAGTCGCTCCACAAGAGGGCAGTTTAACTTTAAATAAAACAGCAGCTTTGAGTTTTCCTCAGATGCAGTTTATTAAAGTCCTGAGCTCGGAACCAAAGTGAAGTGAAGCTCATCATCCGTTTGTCATCTGGCAGTCACCAAATGATTAAAGCAACATTCTTTGAGGGAATGCTTATCACCCGCCGTGTTGCATGCAGGTTTAAACTAATATCTTGCACCACTTGTTGGCACTCAGATGGGAATGGTTCTCAGCTACTGCCACACTTAATTTTATCTCCGTATCTGTAAAAATGACTATTAATTGGCTGTGGCGGCCATCTTGATTTGGACTAATCCCACAGTAGATGTTCATATAATAATACATTTCTTTTTGCTGAGCGCTGAAAACAAACGGCTTCCTGATTTACAAAGAAGAAGGCGTGTTTGTTTAGGACTTTTTGCGTTAACATGAACAAAACCACCGATAAAAGACGAAAACTTGGACTCAAACCTGCTGTCTCAGGATGATGAGACGCCACAACGCTGACCACTGCGCTACCGCGGCCCCTTGAAAACATCTGCATAGTTTGTGCTAATTTAGCTTTTTGTTTACGGAAGCCTGCATCTCATTTAAAAAAAACAAATGTAATTACTTTTTTTTTGTAATTTTGATACATTTTTAACATATTTAACTTTATTTACAAATATATTCCCACATTGAAATACACTGACATCTCTTCGCTTCTTTCAAAAACGCTGATTTCTTTCAAATGTGCTTCAGCTTTATTGTTTTTTATGATGTTTTTGATGTTTACTTACTTTTCTGCTACTTTTGCACCTTTTAGCTAAACTTGTATCACTTTCAGCTATTAGCAAAATCTTTTGCTACTTTTACCTTCTAGTCTCCTGCTGCTCTTCTGGCTCAATTTGAAAGACTCATGGTTCATTTTGACCCAAGGGCAGCAGGAGGGTTAGCTAGCCCTTTGATGCATTTAGCTTTTTGATAGATTTAGCTTATAAACTAGCAATATTTTTTAAAACTTTTGTGTTTAACTGTTAGTGTTTTTCTGCTTTGTCCTCTAGCTGGCCTTTTGTTACTTTTCGCCAGCCTTTCCTACTTGTAGTTTTCAGCTCGTGCTTTGCTTTTTTTAAATTTTAACCAATCTGTTTTAGCTCCTTCAGCTGTTTTCTGTGCAGTGACTGAGCGCTCGGCGTTCACGCTGCAGTTAGACTACAGCGTCAGCTCGTGGCGTTTAGCATCCAGCTGTTCTGGAGTTTCATGGAGGCTGATAGTTTAGTTTGTTTTCTGATTTCCTGCCTGATAAGCGAGTCACTGCGCGTCCATTTTTATACATCCTCACACCTCTTCGTAGTAGCTAAAAGTTGTGCCAAAACCTCCAATTGAACTGATTTTTTTTTCCTGTTCACAGTCACCTGGATGATGTTCCTCTGCTGCTTCACAGCTGCTTTTACATTAAAATTAATGAGGATTTTTGTGTCTCATTAGAATAATTATTTGCAGACTTTCAGGTTGACTCAAGTTTTTGGTTTTTGGCTGTTCCATGATGTTGAGCTGCCTAAAACATAAAAAAAAAAAAAAAAACTTTTAGACTTCTGTTGGCTCGTTGTAAAGCACTTCTTAATATCACTGCACAGCCAAAAGATGAAGGAGGAATAATGTTTTTGCCCGTGTGCCTGTTACCAAAATATCTCATGAGCCACTGGATCAATTTGAATAAAACTCATGCAAATAACGCTGCTTGATTGTTAGTAAAATATCTGGACAGATTTTAATGAACCTTAAACCTCCACGTTTTATTCATGTTTGGAGCCAGCACAGTTCAAGATGGCCTCCGCAGCTAACTGACTGTAACACAAAAATTGTTATAAAGCAGATTTCTGATTTCCTGTTTTTTAATGGAAACATTTTACCGAAGGCCATTAAAACGGCTTAAAAACCATCAATGAAAATTTAAAGCTAGGAAAGGTTTTAAATTTTTACCTTAAAAGTATAAGAGAAAACAGAAAAATATAACGCGGACAAAACAAATTCAAAAAGACTTTGTAGCTGTTAAAATCGCCTCAGAGTTTAATCGACTCTCCTCACCTGAAAGCGTTATCGAAGTTCAAACTTTGTTTTTTCAACTCTTAAGTCAACAGATCGTTACGTGAACTCGGCACTAACTTGTGGTTGAAAACACAATATACAACGATGATTATAGATGAATACCAGACTTAAATGATGATTATTAATGTTACGCTCACCTCTTATCGTCGTTTGTGACATTGTATTTTTATCTTAAGATGATAGTCACAGGGGTTCTACTATTTGGATTGCACTTTATTAATTATTATTTACTTATATTTGTGTTTTATTTTCCTTTATAATTTTTAATAGTTGTTTGAATTCATGCATTTTTAGGAAATTACAAATTCTATTATTAGTAATAATTTTATAAACAAGAAGTATTAGGAATAAGGGCGCATGAGAAGAGATGGGCTAATGTACCGTAATGTCCGCCGTACACGTCGCACTGTCGTATAAGTCGCATCAGTCAATATATGTCTAATAAAGTGGGAAAAACATAAATGTGTCGCTTCACCGTATGAGTCGCATCTATTATGCGTCACTGCTGACGCGTCATGTTTGTTACGCGTCACCACTGACAACCCGGAAATGTGAGACGGTGTTGTGCCAAAAATCGATTGGCTGCCAAATGGCAGCTGTGGGAGGGTGCACGGGAGGACTTTAACAAGATTAACTCTTAAAAACAATTATTTGTTTGCTCGACATTATAGTAAAGGTGTGTCTCGGTTGAACTTTTACTTAATAAATGCACTTCAATGGTCAAATTAGCCGCAGTTCATCGGGGCGGCGCAGTGAAATGAAGCTGGTTTGACGGTTGCTCCAGGCTGGACGATTGTGGCAGGGTATGGCAAGCCTATGGTGTCATTAATAGCCACTTTCCTCTATTATGACAGAACGGCATGCCATACTACTCGAGTGCCATCTATCTGCTGAAAATGTTAGTATTCAATATTTTCCGTCAGAATGAATGAAAACGGTCATATCTCAGCCAAAAATTGGATTATAAATATAGAAGAAGAAAAAAGTTGCTTTGGTGTATGTCACAGGGCATGCAAATTATGAAAAAAACAAAAAACGACTTTTAGGCCAAAAAATACAGTAAGTGTATACTTCTTCCCACTCCTTTGAGCATAGCAATATTAGTAACTGTTTCTGTTATCCGTTACGTTAAATAAATTTAGAAAAGAAAGAACTTTATTCTGTTTTACGTAAATGTGTGACGGACTCTTCCTCTCAGCACGTAGCTGCAGAAGCTGCTTTCACAGCTCAGCTTGAATGAGGCGACCATTCTAGCATCGGATGTTGTTTTTTTACTCCTACCACCCCTGCTGCTCAGGCAGACACGGTGCTGAACATCAGCCACGAAACTACGTAACGAAACCATTTTAACGTGTTTTATTTGATAAGTTAGCAGAGGGGGGAACTGGAGCGAGTCAGGAGGAATGAGCTGCTCCTGAAATGGAGTTTATTCCTCCTGCTTGACGTGCAGCCTATCTCCCACCCTGAACCCAGCACAGTCTTTCATCACATGTTGGGGGGGAAACGGAACAATTTTAATTGCGACAAGTCCAGACGTCAGAGAAACTAATTTATCGAAGCTAAACGGATTCAGCCTTTCAGAGGAAAAACCGAGCCGAACGTGTTGAGTTTTCACGTATGTAGACGACCTTCCTTTATGCCATGCCATCGTTTCCTTCCTTTTTCAAAGGGTTCAGGACAAGAAGCTGAAATGTGCTCCACAGTTGTCCTGTTCTTACTTTTTTATATAAAGGAAGCTTCTGAAGGCAGCTGAGCCCTGAAACTACAACATCATAAACACAGAATTACGTCTTATGAAAGACTTGGAATACAAACAGTGTGAAGTGCAGTGGATTAAAGACCAGAAACGATACAAACCACTGCACGTGTTTACAGAGATAATTACTGGTGTTTTTATTTTATTTCATTTTCAGGCTGTAGTAGAATCACGATCCAGGCCCGACATTTCAGAGTAGAGAAAAGTTTAGATGTTTTAAAACAACTCAAGCGTGGCAGATGTTTTTAAGTACGCTCTGGTTTGATTCAAGGACCAGTGGATGTTGGGGTGGGAGAGAGAAAGAAAAGTCAAAAGTTGTTTGATTTAGTAAGTTTACGCACTTACAAAGAAATAAATGATCTCTAAGTTTTTGGTGGTTTCATTTATTGCAGACAAATTGAGTCAAATGATCTCCAAGTAAATCATGAACAAGTTCTTGTTGGAGAAACCTTTTGTTGGTGAGACGTTCCTTGTAGTTGGAGACCGGGTTTGTAAACGTCTCAGGAGGGATTTGGTCCACTCTTTGTCTTCAGTTGCTTCTGAGCTGCCTTGGCGGTACGTTTTGGGTCGTTATTCTTCTGGAACCATCAACGACCCATCTTCAGTGAAGGAACAAAATTTTATAGTGCAGTGCCCCTCAATGAAGTGAAGTTCTACTTAATGAAGAAACTGCCTCAAATCATAATGTTTCCACCCCCATGCTTGACCATGGGGGTTGTTGTCTTTGGGTCATATTTCTTTCTCCAAAGAGCTGGACTCATCTGACCACAGCTTTCTCCAGCTCTGATTTACTGAGATGTTCACTGACCAATTGAAGACTGGCCTGAACCTTCTAGCGTGGGTGCACCAAGATTATAATCCGGTTTAACAGTTTGTCAGAGTCAGAGAGTCAGAGTTTCTTTATTGTCATTCGCTCCTCATGTGGTACATGTGGTGGAGCGAAATTATGTACGCAGGGTCCCAGTTACATCCAACAATAAAATGTATAAGAAAAACAGTAATAACATCTAAGATATGAACCAAGAAAAACATCAACTAAATATACACTAAGCACTCATAACATAAAACATTGAACATCAGCACAAACATGAACATGAGTCTGTGAGCAGATGTGCACGCATGAACACATCAACATTGAAAAAGATCAGCAGCAACATGAAACAGATCAGCAGCAACATGATATGGTTTTTCACAGTGATTATTCTAGTTAGAGATTCATGAGTCTAACAGCCTCAGGGTAGAAGCTGTTCCTCAGTCTAGTGGTTCTACACTTAATGCTCCTTAACCTCCTTCCTGAGGGGAGTGGGGCAAAAAGTGAGTGTGCTGGGTGGGTGGGGTCCTTCATGATGCAGGTGGCCCTCTTCCTGCATCTGGAGGTGTAGATGTCTGTGATGGTGGGGAGACTGATTCCAACAGATTTCTGTGCAGCCTTCACCACTCTCTGCAAAGGTTGTAATGGTGGGTTTGATGTCTGTGGTCCCAGCTGTCTTCAGATCAACAACAAGCTCCTCCTGTGTAGTTGTGGGCTGATCCCTCACCTTCATTATCCTTTCACTAGGAGGCAGATCTTGCATGGAGCTCCAGACTGAGGGCAAACGCTCATTTTATATTTCTTCTATGTCTTGAAAAGCAATTGTGCTAATGGTCGTCCAGGTCTAATGTCTGATGGCAGCTCTTTGGTCTCGTCCACCATGGTGGAGCGTTTGGAATGAAGGAAGTTCTTCTGTGGACAACAAAACCTGATCTCGACTAATAAATTGAGATGAGGACTAGACTGACTGATTGATAGTCATTTGTGTGTTATGTTGGCACATAACCAATCTGCTAGCTACAGTTGTGTGGACAGAAATACTTTGTTGCCATCGGAGGTCAGAGGAGACTGGGCAGACAGGTTCAACATGACAGAAAGGCAACGGTAGCTCCAATAACCACTTGTTCCAAACGAAGAGCTACAGAATATTATCTCTGAACACAAAACAACCTTAGAGTAGACCACCGGGTGCTGCTCCTGTCTGCTAAGAACAGGAAACTGGGGCTGCAGTTTACACAGGCGCACCAAAACGAGACCATAAGAAACTGGAAACGCATTGACTGGTCTGAGGAGTCTGGATTCTTTGCAGCATCCGTGATCACCCGATCCCAATCTGCCTTTGGGATGTGGTGGAATGAGAGATTATCATCATGGATCAGCAGCTGACAAATCTGCATAAACTGTGAGGCCGTCATCATGTCAGTTTGAACCGAAGTCTTCGAGGAACGTTTTTGATACTTTGTAGAATTTGTCATGAAGAATAAAATTAATAAACTAGCCCGTGAACGTATAACTTTATAAGGATAAGGTTTCTTTACTGTCATTCTCATCACATGTGGCACATGTGGTGGAACGAAACTGTGTACACAGGGTCCCAGTTACATCCAACAAAAGTTTAAAATGTAAAAGAAAAACAGTAATAAGATCTAAGATATGAACTAAGAAATACGCCAAACTAAGAATATGCTAAACACTGATAGAACAAAAACAATACACCGAATAACAACCGCAGCACAAACATGAGTCTTTGTGAGCAGATGAGTATGAATGAACACAACAGCATGAAATAAATCAGCAGCATGAGATCAGCAGCATGGATAGTCAGCAGCACCAACAATTAAGTGGCATTACAGTGATTTTTCACAGTGATTATTCTGGTTAGAGATTAATGAGTCTTAACAGCTTCAGGGTAGAAGCTGTTCCTCAGTCTAGTGGTTCTACACTTAATGCTCCTCAACCTCCTGCCTTAGGGGAGTGGGGCAAAAAGTGTGTGCTGGGTGAGTGGGGTCCTTCATGACGCAGGTGGCCCTCTTCCTGCATTTGGAGGTGTAGATGTCTGTATTGGTGGGAGGCTGACTCCAGCAGACTTCTGTGCAGCCTTCACCACTCTCTGCAGAGCTTTTCTTCCTCCATGCTACACGTTGATGCTGGAGCACAGGATGCTCTTCACTGCACACCTGTAGAAGGAGGTGAGGACTGAGCATCCCAGACCAGCTCGCCTCAGCTGCCTGAGTAAGTATAGGCGGCATGCGTTCTTCTATTATGTATTACAAAATCAGTTAAATTAACCTCACTGCACAATTCTTGAACAATAGATCAAAACTGAAAACAGGACTGTCGATGAATTCCAAACCCGATTAATAATCACTAAAATACAAAATAAACGTCATGTTTCTGGTGGTGGCAGAGCTCGTTCGCCTGACTTTTTAAACTCTTAATCAAACCTGGACAGATTTGCCTCTTGTCCATAGATCTTGACGCCTGGAGGGTCTTAACAACTCCTTGGCTGCCTAAACAGTTCGGTTAAATAATACATTTAATGGACGCTTGGTCAGATGTTTCTGTTCTGTAGAGAACAAGTCTGCAAATTATTATAAATTTGCTGAAATCAATTTTAAAAAGTTGCATGAATGAAACTAAACACATTTTAGGCATTAAAATTCATCTTCTCGTTTCTCTGCAAACTAACCTTGCAGAGCTTCGCTCTCTTTCTGTTGCCTGCAAGTCAGTACAAGATAAGGGAGGTGTCCTCTGAATAACTGGCAACCAAAGTAAACACATCACCAATGCTTCGTAGTTCAAATTAAGGAAAGGAAGAAATCCCTCCCTACCTCCATCCTGCCTCGGCTGAATAAATAACCTTCTGCAGGGTTGTCATTACTCACCCATCAGCTATTTGTAACATTACCTGCCTGAGGTGAGCTTTCCTTCTCTGATCAGACTCTCAGCTCTTTGTATACATTAAGACATCTCTGCACGGACATGTTGAACAGAACCGAGACTTTTATCACCGGAGTCCAGGGAGGCTGAGGTGCTCACCTTTGTTTCATTCATGGGATCAACTTTCACTTTTGTTTTCTCCTGTTTGAAACGCACTAAATGTGCTGCTTTTAGTTGCGACGGTAGGTTTTTGTCCAAAAAAATGCAGTTTGAAACCAGAACGCAGCCTTATTTAGGTGCATGTCTCCTTTTTCTTTAAGAGAAATTTACATCATCTTTCCTCGTGACTCACTGACCTCAAAGTAATAAATTACTCTGGTACATTCCAGTTTATGCTGGAGGAGACCCTTACTCACACACACACTCATACACACAAAGCGGGTGGTTTAAACATCTGTGGAAACAACTGGAATATGAAGGCTGTGATTTTCCCCCCCTTAGCAGTGGAAAGAAAAGACTCCTTCCTAATAAAAGTGTGACATCAGCGCTGAATGGGCTTCTTTTTCTTTGGACTTCCTTTGAATTGTGGATAATAACGGTCCTCAAGAAAACTTCAACACTTTTGCTTCTCTCCTTTAAACTCCGAGACCTTTACAGTCTGACCTAGAAACATTTGCAGTTTTGAAAACAATGAGAAACTAAATGAAACAAAGAAACAAGCAGTAGCTAAAACTAGCAAAGTCGCAACTGAAAACTACAATTAATAAAACGGTTTCTAGTTAGCAAAATATATGCTAAAATCATTAAAGCAGTAGCTTTAGCCTAACGTTAACAAAACCAAAGCGATAGGCTAAACGTAACAAGACTAAAGTTAGCAAAATCATACCTAAAAATAACGTCAGCAAAAAAGTAGCTAAAGCCAATCAAACATAGCTTCAAGCTAAAATAACCAATACAAAAACCTAACGCTAAAATCAGTGCAACAGTAGCTAAAAGCTAAAATGAGCAAGATCATAGCTACAAACTTAATGCAGCACAAGACAAAAATAGAGTTGATAATCATTAATAATATTACTAAAGCAGTATTCAGAGAATAGTATTTTTGAAGAAACTGAAATCTACTATTTTGTGAAAGTTTGTTATAATTAAAGTTAAATAATTTTAATTAAAAAAAATTATTTTAAAAGCATGTAAGATGCTAAGTCAGCACAATATTCCTGGTCGAGCCAAACATTTTGATGTATGAGGGCTAAGAATAGCACAAAGCCTGCAGAAATAGTTGGAGTCAAAAATTGCAAAAACAATAAAGTTCACATGAGAAAAAGCCTCGAGTTTCTTGAAGGAATGCATATCGCCCGCTGCTTTAATGCCCGAGTTTTACATCGTCTCATGGTGAGGGAGGCTGGAGTTGAGTCCATTTTGGTCAAACCCTGAATATAATGTTAGGCCCCATCTCAGCACAGAGCACATGTTGGGGACCGCTCAACAAATATTAGTTTCTTATCTGGTAAATTTTACGCGTTATGACCATTTCTTTGTTAGCCAACATGGACTAGTTAAGGCAGACATCTTGGATTGGACTGACCGCAAACGTTAATCCGTTGTTAACGTTCATCCGTTGAATAATTTCAAGCAGTTTCATTCATGTCTATGAAGTAAAGTATGATACATTTTGCTAACAGACCGACAGAGTTGACTTCAAGTAACGATGATACAGTATTAGTAAAGATCTGTTCATGTAATCTGCTCAGATTATGAGTATAAATGATTGCACTAATAGATAAAAAATACTAAAGCAAAACTCAAGTGAAACTGGATAATTCTGAAAAGAAAGGTTTAACTTGAGGTTTAAAGAATTCCACGAAACTCACCACGTTCACAACCAGAGGGTCTGTGGAGTTCATTCAGTCTCGTGCTGTAAACTGAGATGGTATTATGACCCAAACTCTGCGAGGCCTTGATATTTTCTGCATCTGCATGCAGAAAAGTTCTTCAGCTTGTGGTTGCATGGGTTTGGAGGACTAATTCTCCTGCTGAAGCACCAAATACGGAACCAGCGTCGAGTCACCCTCAACACTTACAGGTCACAGGAGCTCTTTGTTTCAAACATCAGCAAAGTGTCTCACCAACAACTGGATGGATTTTAATAGAACTTTAGGAAAATAATTTGGAGTCCGCCAGATTCAAGATGTCTTAAAAAGCAGAACATTCGAAGTAAAAGCAACAAAACATTAGGTAAAAACTGAAAAGTAGCAGAAAATTAGAAAGGATGCCACCACTGCTAATGCCTGCTCAACTCATTCATGCTAACATTGCTAGCTGTGATGTAGCACTGTGTTCTCTAACACAGAGTTCAGGTCTTACTACACTTCTTCTTGTATTTGTTCTTGTTCTTCTTGTTTTTGTTTTTCTTCTTTCGGCTTTTCCCTCTTCAGGGGTGGCCACAGCGAGTCATCCTCGTCCAGCTCACTCATTTCATTTTTCTTTTAGTCTCATTGAGTCACGAGAACTCATTTTCAAGAGAGGCCTGTTTAGGGAGCAGATGGTGGAGGTTAAAGGTCTTGCTCAGGGGCCCAGAGTGGGGCAAATGAGGGTGGAGGCAGGTGTGGGTGTTTCACCTTTTCCACCCACATTTTGATGTTGACTGTACTGGGAGTTGAACCTACGACTTTCCAATCACAGGCCCACCTTCTCTAACCTCTGCGCCACCACTCCCCTCTGTCCTCACTCCAACTACCTCCATGTCCTCTCTAACTGCATCCACATCTCCTCTTTGTTGTTTTGTTTTGTTTGTTTTTTCCTGGCAGCTGCATTTCTAACATCCTTCTACCAGTATACCCACTGTCCCTCCTCTGGACATGTCCAAACCATCTCAGTCTGGCCTCTCTGACTTTATCTCCCAGTTGTTCAACCTGTGCTGTACCTCTGATGATCTCATTCCTAATCCTATCCATCACTCCTAAGGAGAACCTCACCATCTACATGTCCGCCACATCCAGTTCTCTCTCCTGTCTTTTTGTCCATGTCTCTGTCTCCAGACCAGACAACATAGCTGCTCTCACCACCGTCTTGTAAACGTTTCCTTTGACCTTTGCTGACACCCTGTTGTTGCAAATCATTCCTGAAACTTTTTTCCATCCACTCCATCCTGCCTGGACTCTCTTTTTAACTTCTTTACCACATTCCCCATTTTCCTGGACAGTGGACCCCAAGTTCTTGAAGTCCTGCACCTTTGTGACCTCTGCTCCTTGTAGCCTCACTGTTCCACCTCCTCCCTCTCATTCACACACATGTACTCCGTCTTACTACGGCTGACTTTCATTCCTCTTCTTTCAAGTGCATACCTCCACCTCTTCAAGTTCTCTTCCACATGTTCCTGTTCTGGTCTTACTGAACTTTGTAAAACCGTGCTCTGATGGTACATTCGAGTTGGACTTGGAAGTTGGAGTTTCTAAATTCATCAGCAGATGTAAAGCAGAATGGAGCCTGCCAATTTCCAAACAGTTTGATGGGTGCGCTGCAAGTCCTCAGGCCAAACAAAGAGCTTTTGTTTAAAAACATTAATGTGGAAGTAAAGCCCACGATTACACATGGAGCATTTGAGCACACTTGGCTCTTCTGTTGACAGAATGTACTATTGATTTTGGCAATGGAGGAGGGGGCGTACCAAAGAGACCATCTTATCACAAGCAGAACTGGTTTGTTCCACTTTGGAGTAAGCTGTTGGGGGAAGAATCAGTTTTGTTGTGTGTTTCCTTGACTGATGAAGCCTTCTGGATCGAAGGCGAAACGTTTCAGCACAAAAAAAGAAACTGTCCAGATGACCTGACTGAAAAATGTTGGGTTGTATACCTGGATTATTGAGCATGGACTTTGTTGTTACCATTGATTTAGTTGTTTGAACACCCCCCCCCCACACACACACACACACACATAGATTTTATTGTGATGGGCTCTCATTCCACCTGATTAGTTGTATGAGCACCTGTTAAACCCAGCGTTATCACAATAATCATACTTTGAACTCTTCTAGCTCAGCTAACAGCTCCTCATGCCCCGGGGTGAGTCAGATGAAGGCAAGTATTTCTTGATGTCTTCAAGTTCGGCCTGAGCTTCCATCAAACATCATCAGATATACAGAACAGCAAACAGCCTGCCAATTCCTAAACAGCTTGACAGACATCCTGTGTGCCCCGAGGCCACGCAAAGAGCTGAACCGCGTACAAAACCTCTGCTGCACTCACAAACACGCAAGTTCAGTCCTGTATTAAAGAAAAGGACCTTTAGAAAAGGTTTTAAAGTGTCAGGTGGTGCGTGTAGTCGAAGACCCACTGTAGACAGAAAGGGGATTTTTTATTTATTTTTTATTTTTTTTGTTTTAACAGACAGATAACGTTAAAACAAAAAAGGTGAGGCAGAGCAGAAAAAAACAGCTAAATCTAAACTAAAGTCCAGACAACCAAACCAAAAACAAAATCAGAAGATTTACCAGAGGGGTACATTTAATAAGGACTGGACTCCTGACAGAGAAACTAGGAAGTACATCAATAGACTGCAGAAAATGAGATGTCAGCTAAAAGTAGAGAACTGTGGTTTGAACGCTAAATGACAGCTGAAATTTACTGAAGGAGCTAAAAAGATGCAAAACTGTAGCTAAAAGCTAAAACTAGGACAGAGCTATAAGCAAAAGGCTAGCTAAAGTATTAAAAAGCTAGCTAATAGCAAAGACATCAAAGGGAAGCTAAACGTGAAAAGTTGCAAAATACCAGCAAAAAAGAGCAAAATGCTAGTTAAAAGCTAAAAGTAGTACAACAAAAGCTGAAAAAAGTAAAGGTTAGTTAAATATCAAAAAGCTAGCTAAAAGTAGCAAAAGGCTGGCTAAAATTAGTAAAAAGCTAGCTAAAAACTAAGGTAGTAAAAAAGTAGCTAAGGTAGTAAAAAAGTAGCTAAAAGTAGCAAAATATCAGCTAAAAATAGCAACATGCTAGCTAATAGCTAAAATTATAAAAACAAAATCTACAGCAGTACAAGGTTACTTTAAAGTAGCAAAAGGCTAGGTAAAAGTAGTAAAACACTAGTTATAATCTAAGGTGGGGAAAAAGTAGCTAAAAGTTACATGTAGCAAACTGCTTGTAATTACAAACTAAACGTAGCAAGATGGTGACTAAAAGCTAAAAGTAGGAAAAAGGTTAAAAACACTAACACTTTAGCTAAAAGTAGCAAAATGCTAGCTCAAAGCTAGTAACTGATAACGAGTATTATGAAAAAAACGCAAAAAGGTCAAAGGTCATGTGTTTTGTCTGGTCCATTTCCATTGTCTACACGGAGGAGTCCTCTTCAAGCATGCAGCTAAACTCCTGAAAGGTGGACAGAACTTGCCCTTTAGCTGTGTATCATCTCACTTTAGAAGATTTTCTGACCGACAGTGACCTCAGTGAAAGTCCAGTGACTGTTTTCTGACATTTTCATTTAAATCTGTCTTTTAGCTCATATAATATTTTGCTAAAACCACAAACAGAGGTGAGCAACAACATGAATGTTCCCCCTTTGCTGATAAAACAGACGGTGGTTGGTCCCTTCAGAGAAACCCTCATGTACATAAAGTTTGTTTGGTACATATAAAATATAAAATCCATTAGAATTATGTCAAGATACGTTTCTGTCCACCATTTCCCCTTCTGTGTACCTCAGCCCTTCTGTCTGGAAAGTAAACAAAAAGCCTGAGTCCAGCTCTCAGAGGCAGAACTTCCAGCCCCCTCAGTGATAGCAGCCGAATGACTCACGCTCCGCGGCCTCAGTCCTCACATTTTCCACAAGGTGCAAATCCTTCCTCTCCAGCTGTTAAAAACCAAATGTACACGACGTTACGACACAACGAAACACAGCATGCTTCTGTAAAGTTGGCAAAGTAAGACACAAAGAGCTGAAGATGGTGGTATATACAGTATATGTATATATACATTTATGTGTGTTCGTATGTAATATGTATGTGTGTAGGTATTTGAATAGGTACTGTAGGTAGGTAGGAAATAATAAGAAACTGAGTTAAAAGTTAAACAACCAAACAGAAGCTCAAATTCACAGAACACAGACTAAAAAGATCAGAACACAAGCTAAAATCTAAGATCAGACTAGTAGCTAAAATCAGCAAAACCGTAGCTAAAGTAGCAAAATACTTAAAATAAAAAACTAAAATAGAAAAAAAAATTTGCTAAAGCAGCAAAACAGTAGCTATAATACTAGCTAGAGAGGCTAAACAAGAAAGAGGCTATCTAAAAACTAAAAAGGCAAAACAGTAACTAGAAGCTAAAAACAGCAACAAGCTATCTAGAAGCTAAAGCAGCAAAAAGTTAGCTAAAATTTAAAATGGCAAAATGGTAGCCAAAAGACACATGTAGCCTAAGCCTAGCTACAAGTTAAAAGCGGTTAATGCTTGATAAAAGCTAAAATAGCAAACTGGTAGCTAAGAGCCAAAAATAGCAAAATGCTAGCTAAAACCTAAAAACAGCCAAAGAAATCTAAAACGGCTTTAATGAAGAACAATGTTTTTGAAGGGATTAAAATTTCTATGCATTTCTGTAGAGAAAACGTGTAAATAAAATTGAATATTTAGAAAATATAAAAATAACAAAAACAACGTTCACAGCAGCCATCTTCCAAATGAGCAGGTTTTGACTCCTCCTCGGCTGAAACAACAAAATATACAGAAATACATTCCAATAAAGATACGTAAAAAGTAAAAAAGGAACTAATGGTATGCATCACAGTAATCTCATTTCTCAAGACGCCATTCTAAATGTGCAGGTCATTTGATAAACAGCTTATTATGTGATTAATAACTCGACGGAAGTGGATGTCTCTGCAAAATTGATTCTCCCATAAATGAATTCTGTTTTTTCCCCCAACTCTCCCAGAGATTTTAGAAAACCACTTTCCAAATTGTTTGTTGTCGGCCCATCTGATCTTATCTGAGGCTCTGACTGATGACGGTCTCGTGTCTTTGTTGCTCGTCCTCATGGGTCGTTCAGTTTGAGGCGTTTGTATGAACTTGTCCTGAAAGCTCCAGCATTCAACATCGTTGCAAACTCAACGCCGATGTGCAAAAATGTGTGGCGTCGTGACACGCGCCTTCATAAAAAGCACCTCGTTCACAGGGTCGCCATTATTATTATCATACCATTACCATATTATACCATATTATACCATATT
>NC_056510.1:8575087-8581917 GCF_014905685.2 Nematolebias whitei | reverse complement strand
ATATATATATAAAATGTACAATGGTCACCCCTATTTTTTGAGAAATTATGCTTTCTAGTTTTTACATTGCTTAAAAGTATAATTTTCTCAAATGACTGGCACGGCCAATGAAAACCCTATGGTGGCCAACCAAAGTCACCATTGGCCACCCCCTGGCTCCACCACTGCACCACAAGTACTGGTGAACCTGCCAGCTACTTTCAAACTAAAAAGAAGCTAATCTCACAACTTGCACACTTTTCAAACCAACTCATTCCCACACACCGTTCATTTTCTCTCCAGCAGCTTGTATTTAAAAAAAACTAAATGTTTGGTAGGAGGTGTTCACTTCCTTCAGGTTTCAGATAAAACAAAAGCTGAAGCTGAAGCTCTGAGGGATTCTGAAGGAACTGGTGGTGGTGGTGGTGGTGGTGGTGGTGGTGGGGGGGGGGGGGGTGTACAGGAAGAAAACAGCTGGCTTTCCCATTTGATGGACTCTAATGTCCTGAACCGCCTCATTCTCATTACCCACACAAACACACACTCACATGCGCACGTTCTTGTAGTTCTCACTTTGTGGGGACTTTGCACTGACTTCAACTCATTTTTCTTTAATTTTTATAGCCTAACCCTGACCCTAACACCCCCATTGAGACTTATCCTTATGGGGACCAGGCTTTGGTCCCCACAATCAATGTAGCCTGGAACAAACGCACCCCTACACACACCCCTACACACACACACATACACACACACACACACACACACAGTCTTCACCTGGTGCAGTGAGCACGACTAGCATGTTTTGTAAAATCAAACTTTTAACCTTTTTTTTTGTTGTTGTTGAATTTCTGTGCAACTTAAAGCAATTTAGGCTTAATTATACAACATTTTTGTTTTGTAAATTAGTTACAGTCAGAAGTTTACATCCGCTCGTCATCAGGGTCAGTAATTTGGATCTTTTAATGACTAAACAACAGTCATTAAAAAAAATGAAGAACAAAATTCAAGAACAAGTTTCCTCCTTTGCACAAGATCAAAACTATCCATGCAGAGTCAAACACAGACACACACCCTTCTGGTGTTGGAAAACAGAAAAAATATCTGCACCTCAGTTAACTTTAAAGATATATTGAGTTAAATGTTATTGAGGCAGTAGGTGAGAGTCATCAGCATAGACTGTGAGCTCCAACAGCTCTTTGTTTAGGTGGAAGATGGCAGGCTGTGTGTATTTCTCTAAACTAACAAATTATTTATTAAATAGCTGATTCTGCAGCTGAAAGCTAAAATATACGCTGCCTAACCAAAAAAAAAGGTCACACACTAATATTTCGTTGAACCGCCTTTCGCTTCAATTATATCATGCATTCGCTGTCGCATTGTTTCGATAAACTTCTACAACAAGATCTATTTCCATCCAGTGTTGCATTCATTTCTCACCAAGATCTTGCATTGATGACTAGGCTCTAGGCATGATGGGTGCATCACTTCACCTGCCTCTCGTCTTACCTGATGCACCCATCACTCTGGAACAGGGTAACTCTGGACTCATCAGACCACATGACCTTCTTCCATTGCTCCAGAGTCCGATCTTTATGCTCTCTAGCAAATTGAAGCCTTTTTTTCCCGGTTAGCCTCTCTGATTAGTGATTTTCTTAAGACTACACAGCCGTTCATTCCCAATTCCTTGAGTTGCCTTCACATTGTGCGTGTGGAAATGCTCTTACTTTCACTATTAAACATAGCCCTGAGTGCTACTGTTGTTTTTCTTTGATTTGATTTCAAACGTTTAAGTGATCGCCGATCACGGATCATTCAGGATGTTTTTCTAGCCACATTTCTTCCTCGAAGACGATGGGTCTCCACTATCCTTCCAGTTTTTAATAATGCGTTGGACAGTTTTTAACCTAATTTTAGTAGTTTCTTCAATCTCCTTAGATGTTTTCTCTGCTTGATACCAATGATTTGACCCTTCTCAAACAGACTGACATCTTTTCCACGACCATGTGATGTGTCTTTCCACATCATGGTTGTTTAAGAAATGAGAAGCAACTCATTGCACCAGTTGGGGTTAAATCACTTGTTGCCAGCTGAAAGATAATCACACATGCAGTAATTATCCAATAGGAGGCTCGTACCTATTTGCTTAATGTTTTGGCCAGTCAGTCTGTTAAAAAAAACTGATTTAAAGTGACCGTTGTGACATCAGTCACACACAAAGGGTTCATTTTGTCTCTCAATCCAATCAGGGATTAAACCATTTGTTGCAGGTAAACGTTGAGAAGTTGTAGCCTGAGGTTTGTGACCACCTGTGCATTCTGACCACCCACACTGACAGTCTGCTGCACGTTCACTCAAACGTTGATTATTCTATGAAAAAATCAAAATGCTCTGTCCTTTCTTTAAAGCTCCACTTCCTGTTTAGAAAACAAGAACTGACAGTAAAAAAATGAGATAAGACTGAGTCTTGAAGAAATTGCAGTAACAGTTTATAAAGACCATAAATAACATAAAAAAAAAAAAAAAAACTCCAATCAAATTCATCTTTATCTGGCGAGAGAGGCTCACAGACCCCGTGAACATGGGTGTAGTTCTCTGTGAGGGGATGGCTGTGGGACAAAAGGGGGAGGAAAATTAGGCTTGCCAGCATTCTTCTCAGTTAAAGCTGTAACTAGACAAAAAACAAAAAGAACGGCACAGTCTGGGCTGGGTCTGCCTGCTGCTTACAAGGAGAGGCGCTCCTCTATTCATGGTGGTGCTGTGATAACTGGAGCTCTTTTTTTTTTCTTCCATCCCTTTCCCCCTCTTTTTTTTTTCACGTTGCACAGAAAGGCTCATGTCTGTCTCCTAGACATGATGTTCCCGGTGCATTTAAGGACCTTTCTTCTTCTGGTCTCTCAGGTTTTGATTGTGACATGTCAGGAAGGAGCAGGCGGTAAGTGTCGCCCCACTTTGTTTGTCTCAACAACTGATTTTTGTTGGTCAGAACGTGTGAAGGTGGAGGTGGTTGACCCGTCAGCTTTGGGGTTCAAGGTTGCAGGAGATCTGTGGTCCTGCTGTTGAGAAGCTGCTCAACAGAACTCATTTTGTGCATCCTGTGTTGGTTTTCTTGTGCCAAGGGACATTTCTCCTCACACATGAGGACTCTCTGTGCTGTGGACATTTAAGTGAAGCCTTACATGGTCATCTGAGGGTCTGTTTATCTTAGAGACAGCTTGTCCTGAGGAGCGTCTGTAACTTGTCAGACATCTGTCAGTGACTGCAGGTGATGTCACTCCGAGGCTCTGAAAAAGAGTACCTGAGGGGGGGACGAGCACCTTTTTGTGGTTTGGCATTACTCTAGCAGCTCTTCGGAGCAGTCATTAAGTATCAGGAGGAGCGTCTACTTGTTTCCCCTTTGGACTGCACATCTGTGAAAAGAGTTTCAGCAGCGCCTCCGAGGGAACACGGTAATGCAGGACAGATGTGAGGAGGCTGAGATCCAGGATGGAAACACCTGAGAGTTCTTGTTTCACTTGATTTTTTTTTTTTTTAGGTGGGAACATGTTTGATGTCATCTGTCGTCATGGGGGCCGTGATGATGTCATGAGCTCAACGACATCCCGATCAAGCCTAGAATAAAAACTAAAACTAGACATAACCGCAGCTTTTAGGTGTTTTTTCTTACATTTAACATGAAGTTGAGGTTTCCCTATAGGTTCAAGTTCATTTGAGAACTTTGTGATGCTGTGGGACTGGTTAGAGCGCCACCTTGTGGAGCTCCAAAGAAGAGCTTGAGCGGATTTTAACTATCAGGACAGCACGAGCAGCTTAGAGTTACACAAACACTAATTAAAATTTAAGTAACTGAGTTTAACTGAATAAACTGTGTAGATTTGAGCTATTAGAAGTTCGCAATCAGCTCTTTGTCTGCATTTGTTCATGTATTAAACATCTTTCAAGTTTCTTTCCATGGAACAGCTTTGGATGAAGTGATTGCACATCGACCATAAAATCCAGTGGAAAGTTTCTTGGGGGGGGGGGGGGGGGGGGGGTGGGGGGGGGGGGGGGGGGGGGGGGGGGGGTTGTACACCAGAGGAAAATGTGGTTCACCAGCACTTTGGGGATAATGAACGTGCATGTATGGGGGAGGGGAGGCAGAATATTTTAAAAAGTATACCAATTAGCTGCTTTTGTATTTTATTTTATTTTGAGCAAGAAAACCAGAAAACTCAGTCTTTAAAGTAATTTTCTAAAAACAAAAAAAGCCAACTTGACAAACTCACTGCATTAAGTTAAGCTTTTTAAACCGGTACCACCTCAGACAATACTATGGTCTCCACTTACTCTTAATGCAACAGACCTAAATTTGACAAGTTTATGTTCATATCTGATAAAATACAATGTGACCAAACCCGTAACCACACGATGTGATGGAAAAGCCACTCCGCCCCACAACTGAGATCAAATTTGAGATAACTAAGTGAAAGTTTTTGTTGCCAGCAGGTCTGACACTGATTTTACTGGCACAGTTTACGTAGCCGCCATCTACCGGTAATCTGGTTTCCACAGGGGTTCTTGATTTATTGTCCAAACCAGTTGACTGGAATTTGCATGAACTGTTCAGATTTTGACTCTTTGTTTTCAAGCTCATGATGGTTCATTATCTGATTATTGAACTTTTAAAAATTTGAACTTTGTTCTGAGTTTTACCAGAGTTTAAGTTCAAGAATGTTTAATATCCCCAAGTGGCAACTGCTTCACATTTAGTAGTTACACAAAACATCCATACTAGACAAGACATCGAGACATTAAAGTAACAGGACAGAAATCACCTGATCACCACAGGGATGAATGAGTTTTTCAGTCTGTTCGTTCTACATCTGGGCAGCAGATACCTGCGTCCAGATGGAAGCACCTGAACTCACCATGGAGTGGATGATCAGGATCTGCCAGAATCAGCCTGGCCTTGTTCACTGACCTCATCTTGTGTAGGTCAGTGAGGTTCTGCAGGGCTATGTCAGCAGTTTTGTTGCACATTCCCAAGAGTTTGTTCCTGTTTTTGCATGTCAAAAGTCTAAACCAACAGATCAAGGTGAACGTTAAAAGAGACTCAATGAAACATTCTTATAAAAGTAGAATTAACATTAAAACCACAAATCTTCTGATAAAAATACATTCTCTGGTGGCCTTCTTACAAAGTGAATTCACATGTTCATCAAAATGCAGTTTGTCAGAGGGGCCAAAGGCCAGACGGGTCCAGAGTACTATCAGTGGTACTTGTACTACAGTTTGAGCACCATATTGGACCATTTTGCATCAGTGTTTCTCCAGGTTTTGCTCAGATCCATGTCCAGTCCTGTTCCTTGAGGGCCACTATCCTTCCCATTTAGAAATTCCTCTGCTTCAGCACACCTGATTTTACATCAGGCGTTGACTTCCTGTGTATTTGGACCAGCTACTAGGACTTTCCTAAGATTGTAGGACTAAGAATTCCACTAAAAAGCAGTTAAGACGCCAACGTGTTTGCTTTCGCACCACCAGGAGGCTGCTTGGCTAACGGTCTGTACAGTCATGTACAGAATAGGACAGTCACCAGTGGTACGAATGGGGCGACTGTGGCTGAGTGGTTAGAGCAGTCGTCCTCCAATGTGAGAGTTGGGGGTTCAATTCCACCAGCAGTCACATGCTGAAGTGTCCCTGGGCAAGACACTGAACCCCTCATTGCCTTTGATGTGTGTCCCATTGGTGTATGAATGTGATAAAGCACTGAATATTCTTTGTAGAGATCTAGTGAATGGGTAAATGAGCGCACAGATTTTAGTGTAAAGCGCATCGAGTATCTTGATAAGGTAGAAAGTATATAAGTGCAGTCCATGTACCAATGAAGGACTCTTATTGATTTACGGTGTAGATCTCTGAAACAGCATCAGAAGAAGTTGTTAAAGGAGCCAAGACTCTTCCAACAAATCAGTCTTCTTTGTGCTGCGCATGTTCAAAGACGAGTACATCACAACAGACAATGGGGACGAGCCAAGAAATATCTATTTTCACAAAGCTGATTCAGTTTTATAGTGTTGGTGCTGGAAGAGCGTCCAGTTTCTGCTAATCAACGTGCATCTGTGTATGAATCAATCACATCATCTTTCATCACCTGAAGGTTCTTATAGAGCTAAGAAAGTACTTAACATAGGTATAAGAACTGAACATGGCCCCGGTACAGTCGTAAAGAGAAAACAAAAATTATACTGTTTTACGATCGTAAAAACTGAGAACTGTGCTCTGAATGCATCTATGATGGGATTTTATTTTTAAAAACTTGACTTTTATCCACTTAAACAATTGCTTTTAAAGCCAAACCCATACTTTAAGCCAGTGTTGAACATTTAATTTTGTACAGAGCTTGGGAGTCGAGTCGTATGGCTGCACATGTGCGGAAAGTTAGCTTGAATAAATAAGATCAAGGAGCAGACTTTAATCTTAAAATTGTAAGTGGTGTCGCCGGAGCGGATTAGCCGGATAAAAATAGAGCCCGCCCTTTGTACAAAACCTGTAAACTGCATTTGAATACGCAGAAATTGTTAAATGGTGTTTGGAGTTGGGGTTTGGACATAAAAAAAGGAAGAAAAAGGCAATAAAGTTTTGTTTTTGACTGTAATAACAGAAAGTAGTCGTTCGCCCAGTTTTACTTGGTTTTTGGAACCATCCCACACTCTGATCCAGCTGTAAAACATCTTCAGAGATGTTACTTTGGGCCTCGCATCAAAGAGGCTCGGGTTACACGTCTCATGTTACGAGCTTTTTAATATTCATCTCAGACGAAATGCAAATCGGCTCCAAACATTTTCAGAGCCACCCCCCCCCCCCCCCCC
>NC_056510.1:8562190-8574987 GCF_014905685.2 Nematolebias whitei | reverse complement strand
CCCCCAAAAAAAAAAAAAAAACTGGCATTCCAAACGAACAAAACCAACATGAGGTCACCCTGTCTTCCAAATTGCTTCCAGTTGTTGTTGCCACATCACTGACATCGCAACAAATGGGCTGTTTTCGACCAAAGGCTCCGAACATGTGAATTCAACTGGGTCCACAGACGGATCCGATTAGGACCACATGCTGCATTTTTCAGCTATGACTTGATTACACGCCTCTTTTCTCCGAGTTAAAGGAGGACGGGCTCAGCAGATTCAACCAGATTTTAAGGGGGAATTACCATTTGTCTGCTTTGGTGGGGGGTGAACCTGGGGTGGCACAGCATTAGGGCTGATAGACTGCACCATGAGAACCACTCATAAAACTGACGCAGTCAGCGAATGGAGAGTCGGGGTGGAGGGATGACTTCCAGATGTTTAAAAAAAAAAAAACCTCCCTCACAGTAAAGTCAGCTTGTTGGAAGAGGAGGAAATTAAAGTTCAGATGCATCCAGGGACAGATGTGCAGCTTCCTGCCTGGTTTAGGACTCCACATCATCGCCTGCATGTTCACATGTTCGAGTGAATCTGTTGTAAGAGAGGCTGTGTAATCGTGGCTCCTGCTGCTTGATTGGCACGTTGTCACCCTCCTGCCCTGTGATTTGTTCGTTTGACGCCTAAACACAGGACAGGCAGCGCGTTCCAGGAGGTGCTCTTCTTGTCTTCTAATTTATTCTAAGAAACAATCAGCCAAAACTGCTCCTCAAGCTTTTCTTATAAAGTTTAGCTACTAAATTCAAAACATGTTGATGCTCTAAAATAAAAAAAATAAAAAAACGAATTTGGGCTTCTTACACTGTAAAACAAGATTTTGACAAATGTTGAATTAACTCTGTTTTTCTTGAATTTTTACCTACAAAATATTTAGAAGTTAAAACAAACTCATATTAACATCACAAATCAGATATTTGGATACATTTCGATTATTTTTAAGTATTTGTATTGTGGCGTACATAATGCTGAGAAGTGCAGTTCCCTGATTTCTTAATTAATATGATGAAACCAGCAGTCTTTGAGGAATATCTGTAAATTTGACACAGTTAAAGTGTTTTTCATGTCTGCTGAGGTTGATTAGCTGTAGTGGCCATCTTGAACTGGATTGACTTCATAAGATAAGTAGCTGTATAAGTGATATATGTTGTCATCATTGTATGTTCCCATACAATGACAATATTAATTCTCTGCATTTAACTCATCACACCTTGGATATGCACAGGTGGAGCAGTGGGCAGATATTGAGCACCCGGGGAGCAATTAGGGATTGGGTGTCTTGCTCAGAGATGCCATGAAATGTGGGAATGCTGGGGTTTGAACCGCTACTTTCTGGTCCCAGGTCGGCTGTCCTACCTCTACCTCACCTCGGCCCCATAGACATACACCCAAGGATTATTTTAAGTTCCATTAAAATCCATAAGGTGCTTTTCAACAGACAGACAAGATGTCCAAGTGGTCCTGTCATATTTACCTGTACAGTTCTGATCAATCTGTGTTTTATTGATTAGACATTGATTGGAAATGTTCTCCAGAACCCCAAATTAAAAGGAATATGCTGAGTAGAACATCTTGTATTGATATTAGTTGTCATGTAGCAGCACCTAATGAGTACAAATAATGTTTAACATGTTTAAACTTCTTTAAATTAACTTAAATATCAAACACGGTGCTTCCTGTTAATTTAAAGAATATCGAAACTGTCCAAAATCTACTTGTTTAATTATTTGTTGACTGTTTTTAATTGATCGACTGTTGCATTATAGAAAACCAACTCGAAATTTAATTAGAAATCTTATCTTTGCTGTCTGATCAGTTTTAATGGCTAATAAGGAATGAACGTGTAGAGGGACATAGGAGGAAAAATAAACTTTTGTCATAAATTTTTTTTATAAATCTTGTTTAAAAAACGAACGGTAGTAAGGAGGGGGTCCGTAAGGTAAAGGTTCAAGTAAAAAAGCGACTTTGGTTTGCTGTGGTCATCGTTCTCCAGCTGTGGTCCGGCACTTCTGGTGAGAGAATTTACACGATAACCAGTTTGCAAGTTTGACTAACATTTTAAGGCATTTTATAAAAGCTTATAATTGTCAGACACATTTATTTCAGAGTATCTTTACACCTGAAGACCAACTCTTCCTGAAGTGATGCATGTCAAGAAAAAGTCCAAAATGTTCAACTCCGTTTATTGATCTGAGTGATTGCTATTAATTTACTGATTTTAAAATAACTTCTGCGTGCTCTCACTTCATTACAAAGCTCCTTTAACGAACATTTTTCTGTCTTACAGAGGAACGTCCACCTCTGCGTGTGTATTTGTAACTTTATGGGTTTGCAGCAGTAAACTGTTATCGTACCCCATTAGTTGTTCTCAATTGTTTGTGTCTGAACAAACTTTATCCCAGTCGACATTTTACCCGTGACACTGAGAGCACGGTAAACAAACATGACTGCGATAAGGCTCGTGTGCCGTCCGGCTAATGTTGATACAGCTGGTTGTAGTTTTTCCAACAGATTTCGATGGAGGGGGAGGCTGATCCTCTAAAGGTTGGCAGGTCTCACTGTGAACATGTACTCCGGATCTACCCCAGTGACTGTTCTAAAGGCTGCTTTGATTGCCCACAATTATCCAATTTCTAGAGACGTAGGGGTTTATCTAAAAAGTTGTAACCTGTTCCAGGGAGGGATTCGATTCTAGAAGTAATTTTGCTTCAGAATTTAACATTTGTAAATGATTTTTTGACAAACTTTAGCTCATAAATTCTTAAACGTTTGAAGGCTCAGTCTTAAATACTGCTCTTAGTCGTGTTTAAACGCCACAAAGCAGCGACAGTTGGCCATAATTGCAGGTTGTGGCTCGACCTAAATGCTATGCTGCAGCTCGGCTGTGTATATTAAGAGTCCGGAGGGTGAACGAACGAAGCCACATGGTGTTCCAGTGGGTGACATGGGTCAGCCATGTGGCCTCAGGTTTGTTTAGGCTCTCCGCAGCTTGTCGAACAGCTGAATGACTTTACGTTAACGTGCTTCACATACGAAAGGCAGAAGCGCCTCCAGGTACGCCTCAGTACGGGTGGTCCTCGTCTTACTCGTCTGTTTAGAGCACTGATTTTAAAAGTGACCGTGATCTAAAATCTGTTGTATTTCATGATGTTGGTGATAAACGCAGCATAAAGTTAATTAACGCTCGTTTTACAAGCATGAATTATCTGTGCCATATTTTTAGACGTCCCTTCGTAACTGCACCAATAAACAGAATTTAGTTTTTTCAACTCGGTTTATTTATAAAGCGCCAAGTCACAACAGAAGTCATCGCAGAGCACTGAACAGAAACATTCATATGTATGAAAGTAAGTTAATAACATTAATTATCTGAGGAGCAGACTGCTTCATCTTGAGCGAGCATGAAGGTGACAGTGGAAAGGAAAAACAACCTCATGAAGAAGAAACCTTTAGCAGAACCAGGCTCAGGACAAGCGACCATCTGCTTTGACCGGAACAGGAAGGAGGAACAGATACACAATGGCAGGTCAAGAATCATATAAGTAGTTTCAAATGAAAACTATTCAAATTTAGCAATTAATTTAAGGAAATGGGGTCAATTTGTCCTCCAGTAGCCTAAGCCTGTAGCAGCATAACAAGCCAACCCTAACTATAGGATTTATCACAAAGGAAAGTCTTAAAACTGGACAATGTGTCAGCCTCACGGACAGAAACTGGAAGTTGGTTCCACAAGAGAGGAGCTTAATAACCGGAAGATCTTCCTCACATTCTGCTTTTGGAAACTCTAGGAACCACAAGTAAGCCTGCAGTCTGAGAGCGAAGTGCTCTGTTGGGAAAATATGGAACAATAAGATCTGTAAGATAAGATGGAGCTAGGATGTTGAGGGCTTTGTAGGTTAGAAGTAATATTTTGAATTCAATTCTGGATTTGACAGGGAGCCAGTGGAGAGAAGCTAAAACTGGAGCGATATGATCTCTCCCACTAACTCCAGTTAAGACTCTGGCAGCAGCATTTTGGATCAACTGAAGACTTTTTAAAGAAGTTTGTCGAAACCCAGACAACAGACAAAAACAGACAAACCTCAGAATTAGTCACGTTAAACATTGTCAAAAAACAGGGAATTTTAGAAAAGTTGCTTTACTACAAGATGGACACCATTTTGGGGAAATAAAACAATATTCATAAACTTTTGGGATAACTCGATTCTCAGCTGCCACAAATCAAAAATTTAGCTCAATATCAGTAAAATTAAATTAAAAAATTAAGCTATTTTTATGTTTGCTGAGGTCAGTTAGCTGTAGTGGACGTCAGTTTTATTTTATGTTGGATTGTGGCCTGTTGCATTAACTCTGTCGTTTCTGGGGGGTTTCGAAGTGGAAAAAATGAATAATTTAGTAAAAAGACGAGCGCATTCTTTGAGCACAATGCCGAGTCTGTTCTGTCCGTTAGCTACTGACCACAACGTGGAGTCAAAGTTCCCGACCAGACCGGGTCTCACTCTGAGACAGACGTGGAAATGTCTGCTTGCATCCGCTGACTCATGGAGACAATTCCTCCCCAAGAACAGCTGCAGAAAACACTAGCTAACGGTAGATGTAAGTTTTGGTTTTTGACTCCTTCAGCCATAACAAATAAAACATCCTGACTGATGGAGCTTTCAGTTGTGGTAAATGTGCAAACTCAAGCCGAGGATTAACAACTCCAGATTTAAAGTCTGCGAGCTTTCAGATCGTCTCCGCATGACCGGGAGCTGCTAACATTTGGAACAAACTTTAAACAAATTCTCGTGTGTTTGGATGCAGAAACAAACAAAAAAAAAGCTGCTAAATAACCTTATAATTTTCTTTTGCATTAAAACAACACCTCACTGGTAGATAAACATGCAGTCAGCGTTTATTTACCTGGACTCGCTTTGAAAACTAAAAGTACAGGGTTCGAGCGGCTCAGATATCTGTTGATTGTTGCCCGTCGCCATGAAAGATGGACAAAAGTGTAATTGCTTGCGTCTGTATAGCAGCACATGCCATGAATGGATGCTAATGAAAGATCCACAACTGAATCACTTTTGGAGTCAGTTAGATTCAAGATGGCCACCACAGCTGATCACACTAACAAGACAAATAGCACATTCAGTTTGACAGATGTTGAGATAAAAATGTATGGTAGTATATGAGAAGCATCCTCAACAAAATCTCTGAGAGCCACACAATGACATAAACTCAGTGCAGCTGTGCATGACGTTATTTTTACTGTTTACCCAGATTGGCTGTAAACTTATGATTTGTGTCCCCCCTCACAGACTGAATGGGGGGAATATGAAATATTCATCCATCTGTCCACCCGTTCAAGTTGTGAGCACAATAACTTGAAAAGTAAGTGAGGTACCAACTTCCATCTTGGTGTGGGGCTGCATCTAAATGTAAGAAAGTTCACCATCGAAAACTGGGTTGCCAGGTCAAAATTCAAGATGGCCACCACCATATGTAAACTGGGCACCCTTATCATTTGACAAACTATATTTTCTGGTTTTTATATTGCTTATTGCTTGTTCTAGTGCTGGACGATACGGCCAAAACTTTTATCACCATATATTTCTTAATTTTGGTTGATAATGATATAATTCGATATCGATATAAACAATATAAAAGCCCCAGAAAAAAACTGTACAAATAAATTAATGTTCACCGTTTAGTTGTATTTAGCCTTCAAAGAAATTTGAAATCACCGTCAAATAAACATAAAACTCTCAACTTTGTCAATATTAATAGTTTTAACTTTAAACAACATAACCTAACCCATGCAGCAGAGGTGTTCTCTTTTGATAGAGCTGGGGGTGCCGTTTCAGGGAAAAACTTTTATTGTGCTTCATCTTCTGACTCTCAGCATATTCTACCGAGTGGAAACGCTTCAAATGGTGGAACAAGTTGGATGATGACAAGTCAGATCATTTTGAAGCGAAAACTTACCACGTGTTGTAGCTTAGCCTAGCCTGCTACCGCTGACTCCTTCTGGACTCGAGCTCTGTGTGTGGTGTACGTCACCACGCACTTGCGTAGTTGTGTCACGGCTTTTTATGTTCGGGTTGAAAAGGCCTCTTCAACCCTAAAGTGAAAAGCTGTAATCACAGCATAATGTATATCGAAATATCGAAAATGTGCTTAAAACTCATATCACCGTTATTGAATAAAAGTATATCGTGATATATATCGATATCAAATTATTGTCCAGCCCTAGCTTGTTCTGTGAATAGCAAGTGACCATCAGGGCATTAACAATCAGTCGTTAGGATGATGGTCCTCCTTTATCGTGATTGGGGTGGCTGAAGATTATTTTTTGGTGGCCATGGCCACCAATTTCCACCCCCTGGCTCCGCGATTGCTCCGCAATTGCACCTGGTGGTGGATTAAATTGTTCCCTCTGATTGCCAGGCTCCATCACTCGGCACATAAAAACACCCCTGTTCTTCTCCACAGTCTAACTCTTACCCACTTGAATATCTTGCACCAAAAACATTAAGGTTTGCTCCATTCTCTGTTCAATTCCAGTCCAGAAAAACACTCGTGTCAAAAACTACAAACATTCACTGTTCAGATCTCTCTGCGATGCGGCGCATCGGTGAACTGCTTGTTCAGTTTAATAAGATTCAGTGTAAAACTCTGGCTCCAAGATCAGCAGTTGATGCTTTTTTTAAAAGTTCTTATTATTTAGGTGTTTGTTTTTGTGTTTCGGAGATTTTTATGTGTTATTTATACAATAAGGAGGAGGCAGAGAAAAAGAGCTGAAATCAGGCTGAAGTGACACTGAGAGAAACTCTGCACTTTGGTCTGGGCATGTTATGGACAAATTTGTCCCTCCGTGCACGTCGTGGTGGATTTGACCAGGAAGTTGTGCTGATTTGGAATTTCCTCTGGCGCTGCGCATGTTCTTACTTTGTTTGTTAACAGCTGGTTTAATTTATGGTCAAAACACAAAACAGACAGAAAATAAATCAATTGATTATCTTTAATTAGTCAACTGTGCTTTTTATGTGCGTGTTCGCACTACTAACCGATGAGTCTGGAGTTAAAGTCATGTCAGACGTGCACTCGTTAAAACTCAAAACTCTTAAAATTGAAGTCATCTTGAGTTTGCTTTGTGAAATTTTTGCACCCTTCATAGCAGCTGATGACCTCATGAAAAGAATATGCAGCTGTTCCAGAAACAAGCAGGAGTTTCAGTAAACAAACTGCAGCCGAGACGCAAAGACAAAAAAAAAACACGTCTCAAGAAAACGTGAAAAGGATTTTAACTCAATTGGTGTGTGCAGATAACTGCACAATGAAACGTGTGGGGATTATTCCCCTCATGTTTCTTTTCTTTCAGTACAAATAAATAAATAAACTACCGTATTTTCCGGACTGTAAGTCGCTCCGGAGTATCGGTCGCATCAGTCAAAAAATGCCTCATGAAGTGGAACAAACAATATACACTGTAAGTCGCTTTGGAGTATTAGTCGCATTTATTTAGAAGAGTATTTCACAAAGTGCAAGAACAGACATTTAATCTTAAATAACAATAACACACAGAACATACCTGGGATCCTGAACAGGCTTAATTAACACAAGTCAACGAGTCTGACAAGCAAATTACCGGTAAATTCACCAGTCTCATTCCACATGACTTTTGGGGACATTTTACTTGTGTTAAGTTTTTCTCAGTTGTCTCTAAGTGAATGTTTGGGAGGGGGGGTAGTGGTAAAGGAACAACATATAGTTGTCAAAAGCCTAGAGGGCCCTCTTGTGGCTGCAAATGGTAATGTTTACGCTTTGGTCCGTGTCAGTATGAATGAAGTATGAATGTGTCAATCAAGAGTTGCGTCATGAATGGGGAAAAAACGTACATAAGTCACTTCAGACTATTAAGTCGCAGGACTGGTCAAACTATGAATAAAGGTGTGTCTTATAGTCTGGAAAATACTGTACATATATTTCTCATATTGATGGTTAACGTGCCCTCTTGTTAAAAAAATGTTCAGATTCGTTGAGTAACAAATGTTAGCGTTAGACTAGAGTTGAACAGATGTTTCACACTTTCTCTTTTCGTTCACGTTCAGCAGTAGATTTGCTCTTCCACCTAAATGTCATATTCTGTCAGATCCGGTGACCTGCACAGACTAAAGCCAGCCTAAAGTGAGTCAGTGCTGCGACTCGAGCTTTTCATGTTTTTTTTTGGTTGTATTCAGTTATGTGCTTTGTTTTCAATGAGTGTGTACCCACATCTGGAAAACTACTGTGAACTCTTTCAAACTGCACCGTTTGGTGTAGCTCAGGATAAACCGTGCAACTTATAAATTTAATTTTGAACATCAGCTTTGTTAGCTTTAAAGTCCGCAAACTCAACTTGCTGACAAACAAATGTTACTTTCCTGCAGAAATATGTTGCACAGATCAGTGCGCTGGTTTCAGATCAAGAAAAAGTGCTGGATTGATTTGGGTAACCAGTTTAACCAAATGTTGTTTACTACTTTTAAGTAGGGGCGGCTGTGGCTGAATGGTTAGAGCAGTCGTCCTCCAATGCAAGATTTGGGGGTTCGAATCCACCAGCAGTCACATGCCGAAGTGTCCCTGGGCAAGACACTGAACCCCTCATTGCCTCCGATGTGCGTCCCATCGCTGTATGAATGTGATAAAACACTGATTATTCTTTGTAGAGATCTAGTAGAGTGCTGTATGAACGGGTAAATGAGGGCACAGATTGTGTTGTAAAGAGATTTGAGTATCTTGATAAGATAGAAAGGTGCTATATAAGTGCAGTCCATTCCATTTACTTTGAATGCTTCTAATCTGGAACAATGGTTTTCATGCTTGTAGAAGCAGTCAACAAGCATTTCTTAAAGGAATGCATATCGCCTTCTAGACATCAAAGTAGATAGAGGACGAAACGTCTTTCCACAAAAAAAAACAAAAAAACAGTCCAGATGAACTGACTGAGCATTATTGGATTGCCTTCTAGAGTTGTAAACTAAGATCTTGTGTTGAGACAGGACTTTTAGCCCTTTTGGGACAACTCTGTAAACCCTTCCTGAAATAAACATCTCCCAGCTGTTAAACTGAGTCCTTTGTGTATTCATGAAGTAAAAAAAAACTCACAACCGGACTGATTGACGATCACCAGCACACAAGGTCACCACTCTTGGTATATCTTCTACTTATATGAGGGTTTGGTTGACTTTAAGGGCTTCAATCACCTCTAAAGAGAAAGTGATAAATTCTGAGTGTCCCCCATGGTTTTAGTCCATATAATGTCCCCATAAAAATGGGGTCTCCACATCAGACTCTCCTCGAAGCTCACATCTTGGTTTCATGGCTGTCTCGTCCTGAGCAGACGTGTCCTGTTACTAATGAGAAGCTGGTGTGGTTTGTACCTTCAGAGAGGTGCAACTAACTTAATATATTCACCAATTAACACGTCAGAGCTCTAAAACGTTGATATGTCTTCAAGATTCTCAGTAAATGCTTAAAGAAAAACCAAGTGGACTTCCAGGAATAAAGATGAAATTTCCTCAGCAGTCAAGGGTATAAGTCCAGCTGCCTTCTATTTAAGTCCACAAGCTTTCATTTAGAGGTTCCCTGGATGCACGTTGGTTTTTTAATTCTTCTGAACTTTCAGTGAAACAAGCCAGTCCTGACGACTTTTGGCGTAAACGTTCCTAAAGCTGCTTTCTCCGTCAGAACCGTGTCTGGTTCATCACGACTCGCTGTTTTCAGCGATGTTAGGATGTCCAGGACTACAACTGAATACTAAATCACATTTCTGTTTAGCCATCGTGTCATAGAAATTATGAGCTCTGCTTTGAATGACTCATACGTTTTTGGCCACCAAAATGACCTCAAGAAAGTTTACGTACATAGCAGTTTTACCTGAAAGTGCTTTTTTTCTAAGCTTTTGCTTTGTTGAGTTGCAAAGACCGGAGTAAAATGGCTGCTTTATATTTAAAAAAAAAAAAGAGCATAAAAGAAAATGAGTATGCAGCGAAAGTCCATAAAAGTGGTTGTGTTTTGATAAGGATAAGCAGAGAGAAAAAAGGAGATTGCACAGCTTGACAGGGGATCTGAGAAAACCCAGGCTAATGCAAAAAGAGGAAAAAGTGGGATTTAAGAAGCGAAAGAGGCTCTGGCAGCCATCTGAGTCTGAGGAGAGGATGCATTGTTCCTTTATCTGCTGCAAGGCTGAGGTCAGACGAAATGTGGAGACAATAAATCTGTTGCCTTTGGGGTCGCTCAGTAACACGCACACGGGACGTCCCATAAAACTAAACGATTTTTTTCCAACCAGAGGAACGCTATGTGAGCACGCCTTTATTCCCTTTAAAAACTCATTTGCAGTTTTTAAAGCGGCTCTAAATGAAGAAATCGTATGTTATGTTTTAAATGTGGTTAAATTAGCAGCGTGTCTACGATGCAGATTACCCGAAAATAAGTTTTCTAAAGTGTAAAATCACTACAAAACTATGGGTTAACAATGGCAAAGTTTAACCAGGTTGCACCAAACAGACAAACTAAAAGCTGATTCTAGAGAAAGGGTTTATGGTTTTACATTATTGTAAAGTTCTAATATATTGGGGGGTTAAATAGGAATTCTATTAGATGCATTCTCTAACTACACCACTAGATGTCACTACATCCTACAGTCTGGCTCTTTAAACAGTCTTCAAAATCATGCCTAAGAGTTTTAATTAGACATTTTAAAGCTTTAGCTCTTAACGTCAGCCTCTACAGAAAATGAACTCAACTAATTATTTATTTTATCTTATTTTTTTAACTGGTTGACGTCCGAGGCCTTAAAACTTCCACAGTATACAAACGTATGCATGTACACATTATGACTCAGTGTAATTTATGAGTCAACGTCTGCCGCCATGAAAGATGGGCTTTGGAAAAGTGGTAGGGCAGCTGACTTAGGGCCAGAAAGTTGCGGGTTCAGTTCCTCACCACGCCCACATGTAGTGTCCTTGAGCAAGACACCTATTCCCTCACGGCTCCCCGGGTGCTTGCATAGCTGCCTGCTGCTCCACAAATTTCATCAATGTTTGCGAACATGCAGTGACGACGATACTCGGCACATTTATATTTGCACTTATTTATTTACATCACGCAACTGCTTCTGTCTGTGTGCACGTCTTTGTCTGTTAGCAGAATATCTCGTGAATGGATTTTAATGAATGCTACAGAATATAATTACTGGATGTTCGACTACAACTGGTTTACCTTTGGAGTCAACACAATTCAATATGGCTGCCACAGCTAACGGACCTGAAAAAAACACAAAAATGACTACAATTTTTGCAGATGATGAGCTACAATATGAGGGTGGTAGTAGCTGAGAGTCATCCCCAACACCTAGTGCAAGTGCCACAGAATATTTGACAAATTTGGCATAAAACTTTCATTGTTAACAAACATATCCTTCTTTGAAGAAATGCACATCTAGTACCAATTCACAAATCATGTAGGATTTGTTAACAGTCAAGAGTTTGTGTTAAAATGACTCTCAGCTACTACCGTGCTAAATTTGAGCTGTATATTCGTAAAAGCTTACTGCAATGTATTCGTTTTTGCATTTGCTAATCTCGATGAGCTGTGGAAGTCATTTGGAAACAAGACTAAATCCATAAGTCCAGTTATAGACGCGCTTCCAATGATTGCCGGTACTTTCAGAGTTTCTGTCCCAGGGTTCAGGAGATATTTTGCTAACAAACAAGCAGATTCTCACAAACCAACTAATTACTTGTTACTTGCACCCTTCAGCTGGTTCATCTACAGCATGCAACATTTTCAGCTAAAGGTTTTAACCTTGCTGATTAAAAAAAAAAACTTTACTATATTTTATGAAGTAAAAATATTAATAAAATTAACTCTAAGCTGGAAATGTGGCCACAAAAACTGCCCATACCTCAGTATAAAATTACAGTTTTATGTAGCTGATTTGGTTTTGGCACAATGTATTTTGCTCACATGACAGATCTAAAAAGGTTTTTCCTGAATCTGTTTCATGAGGAGCTTTTAGGGTTGGAAACAAATGTTGTGTACAGAATCCAGTTTATTTTCCACATCTGTCTGCTGATGTGAAACAACGGGGCGCTCTGACCTCTGGGACGTTAACCGTGTGCTCCAGTAAATTGGAATGTTTGACGTCATCATTTTCCTTTACAGACCAACTGAAAGTATTTCAGCAAATGTTAAACTAGAGAGAGGAAGAAGTCAGTTTCTGTGAAGTGCTGAAGACTTTGCTGAAGTTTGCTAAAGCAGCTAAAATTGAGTTTAAAGTTAAAATGGGCACAGCAGAGGCTCAAATGAGCAAAACAGGCTGAAATGTGCACAAGCTAAACCTGAACACCAACCAAAGAGTAACAAATATGCTAATAATAGCAAACTGTATCCAAAAGCAACTAAACTAATGTTACAACTAAAGTCAGCAAATTAATAGCTAAAATGAGCTTAGAAGTACCTTAAAGCTAAAAGGTGCAGAATGGTAAATAAAGGCTAATGGAAGCAGAATGCTAGCTAAAACATAAAATAGGCAAAGAATGGTTAAAATAGCAAAGACTTAGCTGAACTCTATGAAGGAGACGGTAGCTAAAACCTTAAAGAAGCCAAACTGTAGCTATAACAGTAAAACAGTAACTAAATGCTAAAAGAAGCAGAATGGTAAAGGCTAAGGAAGTAGAATGCCAGCTAAAAGCTAAAATAGGCAAAAGAATGGCTGAAGTAGCAGCACATTA
>NC_056510.1:8541438-8562180 GCF_014905685.2 Nematolebias whitei | reverse complement strand
GTAGCTAAAACCTAAAAGAAGCCAAACCTTAACTAAAACAGCAAAACAGTAACTAAATGCTAAAAGAAGCAGAATGCTAGCTAAAGGCTAATGGAAGCAGAATTCTAGCTAAAACCTATAATAGGCAAAAGAATGGCTGAAATAGCAGAGCATTAGCCGAACTCTATGAAGGAGATGGTAGCTAAAATCTAAAAGAAGCCAAATCGTAGCTAAAACAGCAGAACAGTAACTAAGTGCTAAAAGAAGCAGAATGGTAGCTAAAAGATAAAAGAAGCCTAAGCCTATAGCTAAAATAGCAAAACGGTAGCTAAAAATTAAAAGAAGCCAACAGAATTTTCAAAAAGAACATTATTTCTAAAGGAAATTAGTGTATTTGTTTGGAGATTTTTATTTTAAATAAAGTCATAATTAATAAATAATATTAATATTTAAAATATATATGTATAAAGTTACAAAAATCAAAAGATGTAGCCCTCTGCTCCCAATCAAGCTGAACTATTATTATAATACCAACGGCTAAAATAACACAAAAGCATTATTCCAACTATTTAATGTATTTTCATTTTTTATATATTTTGACTATGAAAGGATACGTCCAAGCTGTTCTGTGTCATGAATAATAACCCATTGCTCACTTTAAGTCTAATATATAAACATTTATAAAATAAAAGCCTTGCATTTCTTGCAGAGTTTTAAACAATGATCTTGTTTCATCTGTAGTACTCCAAGTACATCTTTATTTATTATAAATAAGTTGTGCAAACATTTTTAACTGGACATTTGCAGCAACATTAAAATAAACAAGTATACTGTAGAAGGTGATGTAAAGAGACTGTAGAGTTTAAATATGAGCATTACCTCATCTGCAGCGAAATATTTTTTCTATCAATAAAGGGAAAGAATGCCCCCCCCCCCCCCCCATTTTAACCTTTGACCCCTGACTTGAATGAAAGTTTCAGGCCACAGAGAGTTCAGACTGTTTGTGAGGAACAACATTCGTCTTCTCGGGGCTCCTCCTTGTAGAACATGAAGCATTGTCAGGAATCTCCATTACAAAATAAATATTTTTAATTAATTTACAAAATCATAAAGACTTCATATATTTTTTGACGTTATACCTGCGGGGTTTAATTTTCATTTCAATGAAAGCAACAGAAGTTAATTAATTGAAGTCATCAGATTTTACACTGATTTCATGATTTATGAATAAATATTGATGCGACTTTGACAGCTGTTTCAGGATAAATCAGTTTAAATGTCAAAACATGTTTTTGCTTCTACACTAAAAAAAATACTTGTTGGATAAATAATTTAAAAATGTGAGGGGAAAAAAATCACACGTATTATGGATTATTTTAAGAAGAACCATTATATTATTTTAATAAAATCTAAGTTTTATAAACAATATTTCAGGGCTGATTTAGTATTTTTATTGGCGTCATGAAAGGCAGGCGATCGTGTCTGTGTGTTTGTTAGCAAAATATCTCATTAAGTACAGGACAGATTTCAATGAAACACTCAGAAAATAATCAATTAAAGCGCAAAAATAGCTATATCTTTCTCAGTTTTATAGATATTTGGCTAAATTTTGGTGTGGTAGTAGCTGAGAGTCATTCCCAACTCGTCCTCCGTTGAGTACCAAAAAATAAAGTCGTTGTGTGATGTGCATTGCTTTAAAGAATGCAAACATTATTTGAAATTTAACTTGTGAGCTTTTTCTGGTAAATTATGTTTGCATTGTGTTTTTTGCTTTAATGATTTATTTATGTATTTTATTGTGAAGGCAGTCTTTGAGACCGAGTGTAAAACTGATTTCCCAGAGGCCACGTTAAAACGTACTATAACGTACTATAACGTACTATAACGTACTATAACGTACTATAACGTGTTATATCTGACAACTGGAATACTCAAAACATAAGATGATAAAGTGTAAGGATCAAATGTAAAAATAAATTGTACCATATTTGGGTGTGGGAAGTAAGATTAGAAAAAAAAACATAAGAATGTGGCACGGTGGCTCAGTTGGTAAAGCCTCTCTGCGAGAAGGTTGCTGGTTCGAATCCTGGCCGGGGGGAGGTCTTTCTGGGTGGAGTTTGCATGTTTCCTCTGTTCATGTATGGGTTCTCTGAAGTTCAAGCTCAGGTCAACTTTGTTGTCATTTTCAGTACATGAGGTGGAACGAAAGTTGTTCCCCAAAATAGCAAAATATAAATTATGAAAAGAAACAGTAAATAAGGATCTAAACAAACACCAACCGGTACGCTAAAAGATCTAAGATAAACGCTAAACACTCATGATGTAAAACAATACGGCATAGCAACAGCAGCCCAAACATGAGTCTTTGGTGAGCAGATGGGTATGATGAATACAGAAGCATGAGATCAGCAGCAGCATGAGATCAGCAGCATGAGATCAGCAGCATGGTTAATCGGGTACTCCGGTTTCCTCCCACAGACCAAAAACATGCATGTTAGGCTGATTGGTGACTCTAAATTGTCCCAAGGTGAGAGTGAGAGAGTGAGTGGTTGTTTGTCTCGTTTGTCTCTGTGTCCCTGTGATGGACTTGCGACCTGTCCAGGGTGTCCCCCGCCCCTTGCACAGTGATAGCTGACACCAGTGACCCCTGTGACCCTAAAAGTAAGAAGCAGGTAAAGACAATGGATGCAGCACATCTCAAAAGTTGTTCCAAGTCCATGTTTCCTCTGAGAAGCATCTCCTCTTCTTTTAAAAACAGTCCATAAACTTCCAGGACCCGAGGAGACCAGTTGTTGGAGGTTCTGGAGGGAATGCTATCACATTCAATGGAGGATTCCAGCTGTTCAACAGCCCTGGATGGAAACCGTCAGAGAGGCTGGTTTTTGAACTGTGTGCTGTTATTAACCTGGATGGTTTGTCTCTTCTTTAGAAGAGCTTGCAGCATCTGTGTTTTTTTTTTTCTTTCATTGACGGAGTCTTTCCAGATGTGTAAGCTGCCCATGCCAGAGGTACTAATGCACTCCTATACCATCAGAGAGGCAGGCTCTTGAGTAGTGTGCTGGTAACTGGCTGGATGGGTCCTCTCTTCTTGCGTACGAAGGATGTGGCGTTCTTGGTCCAGAGAAGACGGCAGCGGTTCTGGGTGGTGTTCACATCTGGCTCCTTCTTTGCCTGATAGAGCTTTAAGCAGCATATTTGTATGAACTGTGTTTACAGACAGTGACCTGTGGAACCCTAACCCTCTTTCTCATCCAGTCCTCGTACTGACCTGTTGCCAGTTAACGTAATTGGTACAACATGTTCCTCCAGCTGTTTCTGTTTTGTGCCGCTGACTTTTTACAAACTTTTTGTCGTCCCTGTCCAACTTGTTTAGAGACGTGTTGTTGCCATTAAAGTCAGAATTACCATGTTTAACTCCCACAAATGGTGCAATCTGAGTTTCAACATTTGATGCCATGTCCAATTCTGAAGAAAATATGGATTTTGGAAACTGGAAACTCTACAGCAGATTGAGATTACCAGTCGAACTCTGTTTTAGATGAAGCTGAATTCAATCCAAGGCGGCAGAAAGCAACCAGAGACAGTGACGTTGATGATGGTGAGGAGGAGGATGGGGGCTGTAATTCAGAGGGACCACAGCCCTCCCCAGGGCTGAACGCTGGATGGGAACAGCTCTTAACTGCGGCTGCCTCTTTTAAGGAGGACCCACTGGAGACGGGGGCTTGTTGATGGAAAAGCCAAGACATGTAATCAGCGAGCAACTTATTCAACTCAACTTTCCTGGCTGAGTCAACCCCCTCCCTCCAGATTCAGAGCGTTATGGAAGCCAAGCTGAGGAGGAGCGTGTTCAAACCCATCACACGACACTAACAGAGGCTCTGCATGAAAATGAAGCAGGCAGGATGAAAACTCTAAATCCCTCGGCCTGTTTTTTAATTTATATAAAAATGGGTCGATTCATGTTGAAAACACTTCTGAATCAAAGTTTTGCGGACAGCTTGATCACTGAACCAGGTACCAGAACCAGCGTCTTTGCTGAGGGGAGATTTACTGCGAGACAGGAAAACAGGAAGGAGCAGCTGGAACTCATCTGGACGAGGAGTCCTAACTGGAGCAGATGGAGAAATGTTCCTAAAAGATTTCAGAACATTTAAAAGTATGAGGTGCCGTTTGTAAAGTTACACAGTCAAAAATGAACAGCAGTATTTTGGTTTAAGGAAAAAAGTTTTTTTTCTAAGTCATATTTTCACCACGTCATTCATACTTTTTATAAATTTCATAGTTTCAAACTAAATATTTAATTTACAAGCTAAATATTTAATTTCTAAGCTAAACATAATTGCTAAACTGTACATTTAATTTTCTATCTAAATATTTAGCTTTGAACTAAATATTTATTTTTCAAGCTAAACATTTAATTTCCAAAATAAACATTTAATTTACTAACTAATATTTAGCTTGGACGAACCTTAACATTTAACTGGCAAGCTAAGTTAAGGTATATTTAGCTTGCAAGCTAAATATTTAGCTAGCAAGGTAAATATTCATGTCCAAGCTAAAAATTTAGTTATCAAATTAAATATTTATTTGGGAAATTAAATGTTTAGTTTGGAAAATAAATATTTAGCTTGTAAATTAAATATTTAATTTACACCTAAATATTTAGTTTACTAATGGAATATTTAAATTGCAAGTTAAGTATTTAGTTTGTCAACTAAATATTTAGCTTGTAAATTAAATATTTAGTTGGAACTATGACATTTATAAATGTATGAATACCATGGTGAAAATATGACTTAGAAAAAAAGTTTTTTTACTAAGTCATATTTTCACCACGTCATTCATACTTTTTATAAATTTCATAGTTCCAAACTAAATATTTAATTTACAAGCTAAATATTTATTTTCTAAGCTAAACATAATTGCTAAACTGTACATTTAATTTGCTATCTAACTATTTAGCTTTGAACTAAATATTTATTTTTCAAGCTAAACATTTAATTTCCAAAATAAATATTTAATTTGCTAACTAAATATTTAGCTTGCAACCTAAATATTTTTTTTTCCAAACTTAACATTTAATTTCCAAAACGAACATTTAATTTACTAACTAATATTTAGCTTGGATGAACCTAAACATTTAACTTGCAAGCTAAGTTAAGGTATATTTAGCTTGCAAGCTAAATATTTAGCTAGCAAGTTAAATATTCAGGTCCAAGCTAAATATTTAGTTATCAAATTAAATATTTATTTGGGAAATTAAATGTTTAGTTTGGAAAATAAATATTTAGCTTGTAAATTAAATATTTAATTTACACCTAAATATTTAGTTTACTAACAAAATATTTAAATTGCAAGTTAAGTATTTAGTTTGTCAACTAAATATTTAGCTTGTAAATTAAATATTTAGTTGGAACTATGACATTTATAAATGTATGAATACCATGGTGAAAATATGACTTTGAAAAAAAACAAAACTTTTTTTTCTTATGAAAGGCGACATAAACCAAAAATATTGCTGTTATTTTTTGACTGTGTATCTTTACAAACAGCACTCCATATAATTGGACAGTTTAGATTTTTATAGCCAGCCTTGGCGTCTATGCTTGTATTCATTTGTCTGTCAGCATAATATCTTCAGAGCCGTGGAACAAATTTTAATAAAAGTCTCAACAGGTGTCAACATGATTCAAGATGGCAACTAACGGTTCATGTGAAATCTTGGCTGTAACTGTTGGAGTACTTTGACCGTCTGTTAGCATAATATTTCATGAATCAGTGGACCGGTTCCAGTGAAACGGCTGCAAATTGACATGCATCCCTTAAAAAAAAAGTCAGTTTCAATTAAAGTGAGGTTTTGTGGAAAGATTATGAACAAAGAATATCTTACCTGTTGTAGATGGATCTTTGAACAGCCTCAGTTTGGATAAGTCAAGACCAGATTTGGTTTCTGTTGTCTTAAAGCAACTCCAGTGTCCCAAATTGTTTAGCGATTAATACAAGCCGTATTTTGTAAACCTTGATATGATAATTAGTTCTGTGTTGCATGATTATTCTAGAATAAATGTTATTTTTATGCAGGAAATGCCCCAGGCTGTACTGAAAGTGCTACTTCTAGCTACTGCTAAACACTTGGCAGCATAATGGTTTATTAAATAGCGGTGAGAGACAACAGCTTTAACTGAGCCACCGTGCCGCCGTTGATGGTTCATGTGTCCCCAATTAAAAAATTTGTAAACAAAATTTGTGAAATGTTGCCACAAACAGAAACAGCCGACGTGACTGAAAGCAGATGAAACTTACTGTCCATATTTACCTGCACATATTACTTCTAACCTAACGGAGTTCATTCGTGTGGTTTGTTTTGTTTACATTAAGTGCGTACCCGCTTTTTAGAATTGCATATTAATGTGTTTGAAAAGCCACTGGAGTGAACTCTTTCAAAATGCACCTTTTAGATGAAGTAAAAAAAAATCTTGTTTTTTGTGTTTAACTTCATACTTTACCAAAAGTACATTTTAACTATATTTAAAGAGCTATCTGCAACAGGTAAGATAGTCACTGTTCACAGGTCCCCACTTCTAAAGCTCTGAGCTGTTACTATAAATCAAAAATAGTTATTGATTTATCAAAATAATCTCACCATGTGGCTGTTTTTGGAGCTTGTGCTCATCTTTAAATCAAAAGATTCAATTTGATGACTCACTGTTTCCATGTGATCATTTTTCAAACCGACAGGTTTCTTCCTGCCAAAGCTTCTCCACAAACACACTACGTTAGGAGTATTTCCATACAAGCCGTAGAAAAATCCACAAACCATCATCACTTTTTTTTCTTTCTTCCCACATCTGCCAACTACATCACAGGAGTAGTTTCCTCAGGTTTTTCCTCGTCCCGGTGCCATAACTGCAGACAATGGATGTTGGATTTTTGTTATCTGGCTGATATTTCGTGTCTGAGTGATCTCTGCAGGGAGAGCGGACGTATGAGTCACGCTGAACTCATGTTTCGTGAAGCTGACTGATGGAAAAATCAGCTGCAGAAGAAAGAGGGTGTCTTCTTAAACTGGAAGAAAAAACTTGCAGCAAATTAGCTGAGGCTCGGGTGAAAAGTGAACATTCCCCTGCACCTCCCAGCTCGCGGTTACTGGTCTTTTTTTTTTTTTTTTTTTTTTAAACCACACTTCTCTTCCAGTAAATTTCAAGCTCTCCCGACATGCAAAGTTTCAAGTCTCTCAAACCTCAACAGGAAAAATTGTTCCCAGTTCAGCAGCTCAGCCAGACGAGTCTGGACCGACGTTTTTATCGAGTCGGCACAGGAGGCCGGAGGTGGCCGTCTCTTACCGGCTGCTAAACGTGTAAAATAACCAAAACGGTTCAAACCAGAGTCCCTGCAAACATTCGATTAGGTTGCTGTCTGTTGTTTCATGTTGGCTGCTTAACAGACTTTGTATGAAATTGCAGTTTTTGTTTTTTTTTATTAGATAAACTAACTCTTGTCAAAATCATTCATATATCACAACACATTAATGTAACGCTCATATTTTATTGCAAAACAAAGGAAAAATAAAGGAAAAATACCAACAAAGTCATTTTTAGTTTTTATTGGCGTCAATGGGGCCAGGGCACATTTTCTTATTATTTTTTAGTAATTTCTTCTTGTTTTTTTACACTGTTTTATAATGTAGCATGTTTTTCACTGCGGTTTATATCACTTCTTTTTTTTAACTTTTCATTTTATATGCATTTTTATGCTTTTATACGAATGTTTATTGTCATGTGTACCTGATTTGTGGTTTTTGTTTAAAACAGGTCTCTCTTAAATTAAATGAGTCCTCGTGACTCAATGAGACTAACCTGTAATAAATAAAGGTTGAACGAGTTTTGGGGGCTTCTGGTGCAAAAAGTGCCCTTTTGTATTTACATTGTGTAAGACGAGAAAATATTGTTCGTTTTGATGTAAAAATGATGCCTGAAGAGTTAAAACTGTTGACATTGTAGTACATTATATATTTATAAGTAATTTATTTTCCAGCTTCTGTCCATTTCATCAGAGATTTGTTTTCAAGACTAAAAATTCAGCAAAACGTTGTATTTAATTGCCATTTAATATCTGAAAAACGGAGTTATTGCCATTGAGATATTGCATCTATAATTGTCATAAATCCTTCCTGCACACGTAAACGTGACACAAATCATGTCGTCACATATAACCTAGAATAGTATTGCAATAAGATCCCCGACTCGTAGTAAAGCTTTATTTTCTTTAACAGCTAAAATGTTAAATTTAGCGCGGTACAGTACGCCTCAGCTCAATGAAGCTTGTTTGTTTATCTTTTAAATTATATTTATTTAAAAAAAATATATGCGTATATCCATATAACCTTGTAGTCTTATATAAGGACACGGACATAAATAAAATATTTTATGTTATATATTATAATATTATATATATATATATATATATATATATATATATATATATATTTTTTTTTTTTTTTTTTTGTCTTTAGGGGGGATAGTTTTACTTTCATAAGAATATTTTAAATATCAAATACTTTTTTGCCCCCTTAGGCCTCCCGTTGGGGACGCACCCCTGTCTATTGGTTAGGATAAATTACACTGTATGAAAAAATTAATAATTTTCAACATTTTTAAGTTAAAATAATGCCTAATTCAAAAAAAAAAAAACTGTTGGCAAAGACACAGATTTTGTAAATGCTCTTTTTTTTCCCAGCTCCACTTCATTTAAACCGAGTTCAGTTTTCCAACGATCGTTAATTATTTCTGTTTCCACTTGTTTCTATTGTATTTCATGTCAAACTGTAATCCAGTCCCGGCCCATGTTTTTCCACTCGGCTGCAGTAAAAAGTCTCAAATGCAGCACAAAAACAGCTTGTTTACATCCGATGTTTGCACTTTTGTCCAGAATGCAGACAGATTTAAACACAGCCGCTTGAATACATGTATTTGTTCACATTCATTTTCCCTTTAAAGCTTTTATTTCTTTATTTAGTCTATTTTTTTTGGTATTGTTTTTAAAGAACAGAGTAATGATACGCGTGTAAAGAAACTGGGAAGACCTGTAATTTACACAACTTTGACTCTGATGTTGGTCATTGCAGCTTCAGGAGTATCAAAATTAAAACTTTGTTTTGCAATTAAAGTTTTATGACATTATCAGTTTTAATCAGCTTTTTTAGGGTAAGTTTGAACATGTATTCTTAAAAAATCTTTTGCTTTTAGCTGTTATATTGTGGAGGTTTTTTTTTTTAGCTGTTTGGTGTATAAGAAGACAGTTTGGTCTTTATTATGTCTCATGACAAGATTAAATCATAAAACCCTTTTTTTCCTCCTCTTTGCTGTCACTCATCTGATTTACCTGCTGTGTGAAGCTCACAGCTGCCACCTGCTGTTTACAGCTGAAACAGGTAAAAAGGTTTCAGATCCTTGTCTCAGCAGGTCTGAGGACTGCTCAGACCCCAGAGCTAACGCATCAGATTATTTTCAAGGTTCGTGCTGATCATTAAAAAGCCGGATCACAGATCAGTTCAAAGGGCTTTGGAGAAAAAGAGCGTCTGCTGCTTTCTCCTCTGAAAGTGATTCATGTTCATGAGCTGCTGCCTTTGGAGGAAGTGACCTCATGTCTGACTGCTGCAGTCTTTCAGAGTCCGTCAGCTCTTTTCTACAACTTTGGCTCACCGACGGTTTTAACAGCACTGAAAAGAGAGTCTGGGCCTCCTCGACTCAAACACTCAGAACGTCTTTATTAGTTCAAGTCAATTTTATTATCATTCGCATCACATGTGGTACAAGAGGTGGAATGAAATTGTGTACTCAAGAGTCCCAGTTACACCCAACAATAGCAAACCTATAAAGTGAGCAGATGGGTATGAATGAATACAGAAGCATGAGATCAGCAGCATGGATGATCAGCAGCACAGATTAGCTCTTATTCTTGTTTATTTCTTCTTATTTACATGTGGAAATATAGTAACCCGGCAGCACAACTCCACTACTTTAGATGATCTTTTGATTGAACGTTTCGTGCCGCTCGAGGTTCTCTTTTAAATTCCACTTCACTTACCTGAAATGCTAACCAAACACCTAGCATTAGCATGCTGACAGTTGATGGCGCGCCATCTGTTTACAGCAGGTGTTGAGCGGTATTGTTTTATTTTTAACAAACTTCTTTTTTCTTATTGAGAAGTCATCTTAATTCGATTAACATTATCATACCCACTTGTTGTTTTCAGTGTAAGTGATGGTGGCTCATTAGCGCCAGGTCCTGCATAAATTAAATTCCTGTGCATGTGAGCGGGAAAAAAGCAACAAGCACGACTCCAAATGTGATTGGTTGATGAAGCTTTCCAAACCTATACATCATTACATCGAAACAGGGTAACATGTGCTGGTACTTTTATTGGTGTATTGAGTTACCCATACGATTGTATAGAAAACCTCCTAAAACTGTTTTTTTTAAATAGGCTATCTTGTAAACAACTTGAAAGAAAATTATTAAAACTCCCATAAAGAGATCTTCAAAGTTCCTCTACAGCTGATTAGTATTTTGTCTCAAGTTTATTCAAAATGGCCACCACAGCTAAGCTGTCAAACACAAAACTGGTTGGATATTTGTCAGACGTTGAGCCGTAATTTCCTTTGGTGTGTTTTGAAGCCATCAGTGACCCAAAGACACACGGTTGCTGCTAACAGAGAATGGTTCGATTTTCTCAAAATGTCCTCCGTTTACAAATGCAAACTCATTTTTAATGGTTTTAGTCACAAAACCTTTAAAACATCCCTCGTTTCTTCTTGTTGCAGAAGGCGAGCTGAGCTGCTCATCAGACGGTCAGACGTACATGAACAATGACATCTGGAAGCCGGACCCCTGCCGGATCTGCGTTTGTGACGGCGGTAAAGTCCTCTGCGATGAAATCAGCTGCAACGAGCTGACCAACTGTGAGAAGGTGTACATCCCGGAGGGCGAGTGCTGCCCGATGTGTCAGGGAGATTCGTCCAGCGGTGGAGGTGGAGGTGGAGGTGGCGGCGGCGGCGGTGGGACAGATGATTTCGGTGAGTCACCAGCAGCTACTTTCAATCCCGACTAGAAGCCATTTCTACATAGAAATCCTCAACTAACAGGAATAACCACTGCCACATTCATCAGAGTAGGAGTTTATTATCGGAGGGCAATCGTGTAAATGTCTGGATGTGTGTAAACAAGTTATTTTGAGAACCAGAGGACAGATTTTAAAGAAACTCTCAGAAAGTAATCACTGGATGTCCATCTTGTGGAAAAAAAACTTGATTCAAGATAGCCACCACCGCTAATCAGTCTTAGCAAACACAAAAATGTCTCTAACCCAGATATTTGTCTAACAATTGGTATGGTAGTAGCTGAGAGTCATTCCCAACACATATTCACATGAGATCTTTGCTTACAGCTCCGGGCGACAGTCATTCCTACGAGGATTTTGATCTCACCCAGTCTGTTAGCTCTTGTAGTATTTGTTGGAGATGACTTTTAGCCACTGCCACACCAAATTGGGGAGGGGGGTCATCTGGGAGTCCTCCCCAGAAAGTTCTGAATAAAGTAGATGCCATTTCCTACATTATTTTGTATTCTAACAGTTTTTTTTAACATCTAAGTTTACCTATATAAGTAAACACTTTATTCAATAACTATTTGAGAGCAACAAGCAGTAGTCTGACCAACAGCTCTCCTTGTGTGAATAGAGCATGCTTCCCCCACCCCACACACACACACATACACACGCATACACACCAACATCAAGTACTATCTCCATTGCCACTGCCATTGTGCTTCAATTCTTGGTTGTTTAGTTGTACAATGAGAAGACTGTTTTTTTTTTAATGAAAGTAAATTGGACTATCTATTTGACATTTTGATCGCTGTTATTTTGACAAATTGGCGCTGTTGTTTTGATGCATGACACACATCATGTAATTACCCATCAAACATTCCTCTCGTATTTTTAATAAATAATAAAAATTTTAGTAACGACCCGCTTAAACTGTAAAACTGATTTGCAATTTTGTTGTGATGTTTATATTTTTGTGTTTTTTATTAAATTGTCCATTATTGTACTTGTTTGGGTGCAAACTTTTTTTTTTTAGGGTAGAAGCGGAAATGCTTACTTGAAGCATCAGCTCTGATGTGATATTAGAAAGCTCACAAATGGCTGTTATGTTTAAAATGAGTGTTTGTGTAATTATTTTCAGCTATCCAGTATAAGTTTATTTAATTAGTAGTAAGCCTGAGAGTTACTGGATCCAAGTAAACAGTTACCGGAATGCACCCTGTCAAATAAGAGAGTTCCCGAATCCTTTTGTGGCAGGATCCGGCTCAAATTAAGTCCTAGGACGCATCATTGAGACATATTGTAACTAGAGGCAGGACTAAAAGCTAGAAGTTGAAGCTACAAGTGCCATACATTGGCAGGGTGCAGTAAAAAAAATAAAACCTACCTCTCAATAAAAACCCATAGGACATTTTCCTGACAAAAAAAAAATACACTAAATAGATTTTCTAACATTGATTTTTGTTGATGCTACCTGCTGAATGTTCAATTGTCCATTTGTCTCCTTTCAATTAGCTGAGGCCTAAAGAAAAGAGTCACGTTACACTGCGATTGACAGCCTGTCAGCAAACTGGGAGGGCTTGTAGGTGGAACTTTTATTGATGCTACAACCCCGCATCCTGAATGCACAGCCTCTGGCTCCTAAAATACAACGGTTTAAAAAAAAACCCTGATATTTTGGATTCAGTTTTGAACACGGGAGGAAGCAGCAACACTTCTTTCATTTTCATTCACTTTACAGGAGCTTCCATGTTGTGTTTTTGTAACCAGAGTCTCTCTCTCTGGTAATGTTGGGTTGTAAGTCCCGCCTACTCGCGCTGCACACAATCATGGCGTCACTTCTTTTACCTTTAAGCATGAAATGACCAATTACATGAGCTCCACATTCAGTTGGTGCAAGACCTAAAACTTGTATTGGTACCATTCTGTGGGTATGCATCCACTCCAGTTATAACAAAATGTCAAAAACAAACTGAAACATATTTTGTTTTTCTTCATGCAGGTGGGGGCAAAGTTTACAAGGTAGGCAGCAGTTTCTGTTTCACCACATGCTTGTTGTGTCGTCATGTAGTGAAAATCTGAAATCTGGTTTCTCTCTGTGTTCAGGGTCAGAAGGGAGAACCTGGAGAAGTTCCACTTGTGAGTGTTTTTTTTCTTTTAGAGCTTTTTTTTATATATGGTTGAACATCGACTCTTAACTGGTGCGTTTGACGACTTCTCTGCAGGTGACGGGGATCAGAGGCCGCCCAGGACCGATGGTGAGATTTTTCATTCAGTTTTATTCGGCTGTTTGTTCACTTCGGCTAACGTAACCTTACAATCTTCTTAATCAGAGCCAAAGTGTTAGTTCAAACCTTGAACTTTGTTGTAATTCATTATTATTCCCATTTTTAAAAAAAAGACTATTTATTTTTTTTATCCAACAGGGACCTCCCGGCTCGCCTGGATTTAGAGGAGACCGTGGGCACAAAGGAAGACCTGTATGTCACATTCACGAGCCACCACAGACAAAAAGAAAATCTAAACGTCAACATAATAGAGATTTTACTGATGATCCTTTTTATTAATAATAAATAAATCATAAACTGTTTATTAGCTCACATGTCACAATATTCCATCATTCTTGTTTGAGTTCAGTCAAATCTGAGAACATAAATATTTATACTATATAATACTTTTTAGGGGCTGCGGGGCCCTCCGGGTTATGATGGTGAGCCGGGTATACCAGGTCAGCCTGGTGAGGCGGGTCCTCCAGGTCCTCCAACCCACCCAGGGGTAAGAAACATCAACAACACTAAAACTGTTCTAATATTCATGTTCAATTCTGTACCAACAGCATCTATTGTTTTTTTATTCACACGTACCATTACTGATTCATTCATTTACTTATTTATTTACCTGCAGGGTTTGGGATCCCAAATGGCTCACGGATTTGATTCAAAAACAGGACCTCAAGCCATGCTGAATGGTGCCCGGGTAAGAGGACAGGATCTGAACTGTACTTGATTTGTTTGCAGGAGAGGAAAGTGTCGCTTTAGCAGCTTAACTAGAGGAACAGTGTTTCTTTGCACTGCTCCCTTCATTAATTAGGGCTTGTTGTAATAATGCTTGAATATTAAAATGTAGATTTGATGGGGATAGTCCTTCCCCCCCTCAAACCTGAGCTCTTTACACAGCTCTGTTGGTGCCACCTCAGTAATAAGTGTTTTAGTCAAAAACACACTGGATCCACCAAGATTAAAACCAATCTGGATCCTGCATGTAAATGCTGTAAACCAACTCCAACTATGCTTTTACACACATTCTGGACTTGTCCCAAACTGCAGACCCATTGGCAATCTATTTTTGATACCTTCTCTGGGATATGTGGAAAAACTGTGCACCTGTCACCATTCTTCTCACTGTTTGGGGTGATCCTTATGGATGCATCCTTCAACAAGTACAAGAAGGATGTGATTGTTTTTGGCTCTTTTCTGGCCATGAGAATTGTTTTGTGCAGATGGAAAGACCCACATCCCCCTGCACATGAACACTAAATAAGAGAATTCATGTATCATGTATGTATATGTATTCATTTGGAAAAAAATTAGGTATACTCTAAAAAGTTCTGTTAAAAGATTTTGAGACACTTGGCAGCCTTTTGTGTCATGTGTTGAAAACGTGTCATTGCCCGTTTAAGACATTTATGAATGTGTGACTGATCTGGTGTGGGAGGGAAGAGGATCTGCAGACCACAAGGAAAATCGACACCAGGGACGGGGCATTCTATATGACGATGGTTCCCTCTGGCTCAGTCCAATAACTACCACTATTTGGAGTGAGACAGGGGTGTCCAATCCTGGTCCTTGAAGGCCCCTGTTTCCCTGCTCCTACACCTGATTTGAATCAGTGGGTGATTTACAGGCTTCTGCAGAGCATGAAAACGTAATTCAACCATTGAATCAGGTGTGTTGAAGCAGAGAAACAAATACAACGTGCACGATTGGCCTTCGAGGACCAGGTTTGGACACTTCTGGGAGTCAAAGGTAAAGAAAGCAAGAGCATGTCACTCAAGTCAAACGGTCAAAAGGTGTTTGGGGTTTTAGTAAAATCGCTCTAATCATTCAGTGACTTAAGCACTGCTTTAGGTTTGATGTTAGACTTTAGAGACTCGTCGTTAAAAGTGGACCTTCAGTTCTTTGGGTGTTTTGGATACTATCATTAGATGCTCTTCTCTAGGAAGGCTCAGCAACAGGCTGATGAATCCTCAGTGCATGATCCATAGTCAGCTGGGTATGATGATAAACATCACAATATGATCCCACACTGAACAATATCCTACCTAGACTTGATGTTTATCCTGAGCTAATTCCAAATCCCTTTAGATTGTTCCTAAACTTTTAGCCTAAATTGGGAAATTGACAAATAATTGCTGACTATGTACTCTGATTTTACACATTTGTCACCAAGGTTCTCTACCAAAACTTGAAGCTCTCTTGAAATCCAACAGTCAGTAAATTCCTCAGAAAAAAATATGTTAAATATACATATGAATTCAAATAAATTTTGTGTGTTGTTTGTTGTAGGGGGAAGCTGGAACAAGAGGACCCCCTGGGCCAAATGGATCTCCTGTAAACCTTCAGCTTTACTTTAAGATTTGATATCTGTAGTTTCTTTGCACTTCCTGTTTATCCTTTAAATGTGCCTATTTGTCCTTTAAAGGGTCAGTCTGGTCCACAAGGGCCCCCTGGAGATGTTGGTGATCCAGGACACATGGTATAAATTTATTCTGATGTAAAATGTTCAGGCCATCATGTGATTTTGCATGAATCATTAAAGAACTGATCTGAGGAGACTTGATTTTTCTTATATAGTGTATATGTGTTTTTCAGGGTTCTCCTGGACAAAGAGGACCTGAGGGCCCATCAGGAAAAGCAGGCGAAGATGTGAGGCAGTTTTTTTTTTTTTTTATGTCTTTACTCATTCAAATGTGCAGAAATTACAAAAAATTAAAACAAAACGAAACAGACACGTAGAATTTAAGACTTTCCAGTTTAATTTTAAACAGATGAGCTAACGGCTAATCTGAGCAAGACCAAGACCAAAGATGGTTGCTTTCATTTTAAAACTTTTTCTGTAGCAAAACTCTAACTGGATTTTATGAAAAGGAGAAGTCATAAACCTTTTTGATTGCTCTAAGTTTTACGCCTCAATATTAACTGTGAAGAGTACTCTTCTGCTTCTTCTTCTTCTTTTGGCTTTTCCCTCTTCAGGGGTCGCCACAGCGAGTCATCCTCCACCTCACTCTGTCCTCTGCATCCTCTGTCCTCACTCCAACTACCTTCATGTCCTCTCTAACTGCATCCATATATCTCCTCTTTGGTTTTCCTCTTTGTCTTTTTCCTGGCAGCTGCATTTCTAACATCCTTCTACCAATATACCCATGGACTCTCCTCTTGACATGTTCAAACCATCTCAGTCTGGCCTCCCTAACTTTATCTTCCAGTTGTTCAACCTGTGCTGTACCTCTGATGATCTCATTCTTAATCTCATCCAGCCTCGTCACTCCTAAGGAGAACCTCAGCATCTTCATTTCTGCCACTTCCAGTTCTGTCTCCTGTCTTTTTGTCAATGCCACTGTCTCCAGACCATACAATATAGCTGGTCTCACCACTGTCTTGGAAACTTTTCCTTTGACATTTGCTGACACCTTTTTGTCACAAATCACTCCTGAAACTTTTCTCCAATCTCCATCCACTCCATCCTGCCTGGACTCTCTTTTTCACTTCTTTACCACATTCCCCATTTTCCTGGACAGTGGACCCCAAGTACTTGAAGTCCTGCACCTTTGTGACCTCTGCTCCTTGTAGCCTCACTGTTCCACCTCCTCCCTCTCATTCACACACATGTACTCTGTCTTACTACGGCTGACTTTCATTCCTCTTCTTTCAAGTGCATACCTCCACTTCTCCAAGTTCTCTTCCACCTGTTTCCTATTCTCACTACAGATCACAATGTCATCTGCAAACACCATCGTCCATGGGGATTCCTGCCTGACCTCATCTGTTAGTTGATCCATCACCAGAGCAAACAAGGGGCTCAGAGCCAATCCTTGATGCAATCCCACTTCCGCCTTGAAGCTATCTGTCACTCCTACAGCACATCTCACCACTGTCCTGCTGTCCTCATACATGTCCTGTACCAGTCTAGCATACTTTTCTGCCACTCCAGATTTTCTCATGCAATACCACACCTCCTTTCTTGGCACTCTGTCATATGCTTTTCCTAAATCCACAAAGACACAATGGTGTTCTTTCTGACCCTCTCTGTACTTCTCCATCAGCATTCTCAAAGCAAAGATGGCATCTGTGGTGCTCTTTCTTGGCATGAAACCATACTGCTGCTCACAGATAGTCACCTCTTGTCTAAGTCTTGCTTCCACAACTCTCTCCCAGATCTTCATCGTGAGGCTCATCAACTTAATTCCCCTGTAGTTGCTACAACTCTGTACATTACCCTTGTTCTTAAATATGGGCACCAGCACACTTCTTCTCCATTCCTGAGGCATTTTCTCACCCTCATATATGCCATTGAATATTTGAGTCAAAAACCTCATTGTCATCTCTCCAAGACATTTCCAAACCTCCACTTGGATGTCATCAGGTCCTACTGCCTTCCCCTTCTTCATTATTAACTGTGAAGAGTACTCATTAGGTGCAAATAGCAGCAGCTAGCTGTAGCATTTCTGTAACATCCTGGTTCACTTCCTGCAGTAATGTTAAAAGATTTATCTTGGAAAACTTTTTTAAAATAGCCTTTGTATGAAACATTGTGAAATTTTAATGGTTGGATCTGTTGCTCTAGGCCTTGCTCAGACTTGCTGTTAGCTCGTTAATCCAGCAAAACTGTATTTATCCAAAGTGAGGTTATTTAAATAGCTATCTACAACAGGTAAGATACTAACTGTTCCTGGCTTTTTAAAAAGATCTGAAAAAATCACAATGGTTCTCAACCCTGATCCCTGAAGAACACCATCCCTCATGTTTTAGTTGTTCCTCTGGTCCAACACACCTGTTGTGAATGAAAGGGTGATTAACAGACTGTGGCTGACTTAAAGAAGTAATTAAACCACTGAATCAGGTGTGTTGGAGCAGAGAAACAAGTAAAACATTCAGGATGGTGTTCCTCAAGGACCAGGGTTGGGAACCACTGAATTTTTAGATAAATGCATTCAGAATAAATCAAACACAAAACATTCTTGGTGCGAAACAAGTAAAATGTTAAACACAATAAAAGCTGTTCTTTTAGTTACAGAATAAGAAGTTTCAGATTTTTGTGATAGGAAACTCCTACAGAAAATCAAAAACTAGCAAAACGTTGTTTTATCAGCATAAAAGTGTGTCGTTGAAAAAGTTTTGTCTTCACACAGGGAGAAGCAGGAAACGCAGGAAACTCTGGAGAAGTTGGATTTCCTGGATCATCTGTAAGCGTCTTCTGCTCTTTTACAAAATAGAAACAAAATCTCCTAATTATGTAATTTTAAAATTTACTGTAAATAATCCACATCATGTATTTCAGGGGCCGAGAGGTTTCCCTGGCACACCTGGGCCTCCTGGTCTGAAGGGTCACAGAGTGAGTATCACTGGCCTAAATGTTCAAATAAAGAAGCATCAAGATAAATCTTCTGATTTAGATTTTATTATCATTATTATTGTGCTTGTTTATGCTAATACTTCTTTCCAAACTCTCGCTTATTTTTGTTGATTCTCTTCTGCCTTTGTTGTGAACAGGGTCACGGGGGAATAATTGGCCAAAAAGGTGAAACTGGAACTCTTGGGTCCAAGGTAAAATCACAAAACATACTTCATATATTTGGGTTTAACTGGTTGGTTGATTAGATATGAGTGTTTTTTTTTTATGTAGATAATCAAATGTGTTTTTTTTTTAGGGTTCTACTGGGCCTCCTGGTCCAATGGGAGGACCTGGTCCCATGGTAAGTCCAGTTGTGCACACTATTTATTGTGCAAATGTTTGAAATTATTAATTCACTTCTCAATTAATAGGGTCCTGCTGGGATGCCAGGTGAGAGAGGACGCCCTGGACCCAGCGGTGTAGCTGTAGGTTTATACAATTAATCTTTCTCCTCCTAATGATGTCATTGTGGAAACTTTTGTTGCTTTAATTATGTTAACATAAATCAGAATCAAATCAGAATCAGATTCAGAATAAGCTTTATTATCATTGTACCGAGATACAACAAGAATATGTGACACAGACATGACCGTCCCTGCTTTTTAACGATTAGTTTTTGTTCGTCAGGGTAAACGAGGTATGCCTGGCAACATCGGAAAACCTGGCCCACTGGTAAGTCGACACCCTCTGTAGTTTTTGTGTTTCAGCTTCTTGAAATTTCACAAAATGTGTATCTAATGTATGTTTATGTTTGTAAGCTAATCTCGCTGTAAAATCTGCTTTGGATACGTTTCGTCATTGTTAATTATTAATTCTTAATACCGATAATAATTTTCTAAACCTGGCTTGGTATATATTAACTAACCCAAGCTGCAGAGTAGAAAATAGAGGAATGAAAAAAATATAGAAAGCTGAATGTTGTGGTGGATGGGTACTAACATCATTAGTGACTCCTATTTGTTATTTTACTTGGTCATGGTGAACTTCATTTAGTTATTTTGAGTTTAGAAGTAGCTAAAGGCTTCTGCACTGGTCTACAAAACACCATTAAGATGTTCCTAATGAGCTAACAGAAGATGGATCTAGGGATCAGGGCCTCACCTTTGGTCATCATGTATGGATCAAGACTAAGTGAACCCGATCCCGGATCCAAGCTGCTGATATAAGCTTCCTTTGCACGGTGAGGAGCTCCATCATCCCGATGAAGCTCGGTAGAGCTGCCAGTCCTCCTCATCCAAAGGATTCTGTTAATGTGGTTGAGGCATGTGAATAGGATAAGTCCTGGACATCTCCCTTAGGGGGGTTTGATGCTAGGAGGAGACATCAAGACAGACCCAGAACTCCTTTGAGAAATAATGAATCATCTTATGTCTGGGAGCATCTTGAGATCCACCAGGAGCAACTGGAGAGCAGGATATCTGGTTTTCTCTCCTGGATCTGTTGCCTCTGCAACATCAGATAAACAGAATGTGGACGGATTAATACGTGGTCCTCATTTCACACTCCAGTCCAATAGGTGGCGATAATCTGCTGGTTTATCAGTCGTATTAAAGAAAATATTTACGACAAAATATCTAAATAAAGAGTATGTGCATATCTTTGTTTTCAAAGTATGGTTGTTTTCGTCTGCACCTTAATGTTGTACCAGCAACCTTCCATTTTTATTTTGTACTTTTTAAATTTTATGTTTTTGGTACAATTTCATGATTTTTTTCTTTTCCCGTCTGTCAACAGGGGCCCCTAGGTCTTAATGGGCCACCTGGATATCCAGGAGCTCCGGGTATGAAGGTTAGCAACAAATCACATCCACTTTATTGTCTGTCCACTGAAAGCAATCAACCTCCTGATGTTTTTAATGGTTTAATGGTTTTATATATACAGTACTGTATGTATGTTTATCTATATCTATAGATAGCCAGACAGATATACAGATAGATATACAATATATATATATATATATATATATATATATATATATATATATATAT